>NW_017729026.1:18723252-18724560 GCF_001723915.1 Gavialis gangeticus | reverse complement strand
CACCAAATGGATCCAGACCATGCCATGAAAAGAAATGCAAAACCTGCCAATATATCTCCACCACCTGCACAATTACTGCACCCCACAACAGAGTCATCTGCATTCCTGTATCTTACACCTGTACCTCCAGAAATGTTATATATCTCATCCAAGGCACCAAATGCCCCGATGGAAAATACGTAGGAGAGACCAAACAACAACTGCTCACCAGAATGAACTCACATCCGATAGCTATTAAAGACCAAAATACCCAATTACTGGTGGGGGCACATTCTTACAAGAAAACCACTCTCTCTCCAATCTCTCATTATTAATCCTCAAAGGGAATTCACAAAACATTTTTCACAGACGAGCCTATGAACTTCACTTCATCGAGCTCCTGGATACAAAAAATCATGGCATAAACATAGAAGAAATACAAAAGTAGAACTCTTGGTTCCAAAATAATACCTTTTATTAGACCAACTGGGAAATTACAAGATAACTGTCTTTTTCTGAAAGCTTTTGGGCTCAAAGGCCGTTCATCAGGCTCTGAGAAATGTATAGGTGGTACAAAGTCCCCATAGGTGGGAAATAAACTTAATTTTTGCACAGATGGAGCTGAAGATGGAAAGCTGTCCCTCTGGGTCCAACTTTTTTGTGATTTCCTAGTTGGTTTAATAAAAGGTATCATTTTGGAACCAAGAGTTCTACATTTTGGTATTTCTTCTCATCTCAGGCCAACACGACTGCCAAGTACATCCCTGAAACATGGAAGAAGCTGAATTTTAGCCGATTTTGGATTTTAAACATCATTTCAGAACAAAAAGGAAGATTTTTTTACCTCCCCGCCTGCCAGCTGACACCTCCAGGGAAGGAATTTTACCTACTCTACATACCAAAGAGCAACTTGGCACAACGCTTAAAGATACAGCTACTAAGTACATCCCAGGACTAAACATAGACATTGGATATATGACACACTATAAGCTGCCTGCCATCTGACCCCCAGGTACCTCTCCACTTTTCCCTGCTATATTCATCCCCCTCTCTCACCCACTGGCTCCTCAATTCATATCTTCACTGACTGCCCTTCTTGCTGCAGCCCAACCTCTGGCCTCTTTACTATTTATTCCATCCAGGAAGAGCGCACACCAGCTACAGATGCTTCCCCAGCCTGACCAAGGGCTTTTAAGCCCAAAAGCTTGCCAAAAAATGTTTCAAACTATTTAGTTGGTCTAATAAGAGATATCATGTACACACACACAGACCCCACCCCTGACAGCCCTCCACCCCATAGCCCCCACAGCCGCCCGCATCCCAGTCTTA
>NW_017729026.1:18719680-18722940 GCF_001723915.1 Gavialis gangeticus | reverse complement strand
CTCCCCCCCACCCCTGCTACACTCACGTGCAGGGAGCTACTGCTCTGCTGTCCTGATGCAGAGGGCTGGGCTGGGCCTGGCGTGGAGCAGGTAAGGCAGGACTCTCCCAGCCCAGCTCAGCCCCCTCCCCCATAGGTATGGCATCACGTGGCCCGCAGGTGCGGCGGGGCTCTTCAGGCAAGACCCAGGCCCTGCCTGCCCTCCCCCAGCCCCATCGGTGGAGGAGGGGTCCTGCTTCCAGCTGCCAGGCAAGCAAATGTGAAAGCCACAGTTTTAGACTTGGTGCTTGAAATGGGTGCAGAGTTTAAAACTGCGGCTTTCACATCCCTGCTGGGGAGGATGCTGGCTGCACAGGGCCCCTTGGCTATGGGCCTCCTTGCGGCCACTGGTTTTGCAGGCATGGGCAGGCCAGCCCTGCATATGCAACGGCTCCCTGAACACTGATTGCTGATGCCAGTGTGCTAAGGAGCTTGCCATAGGTTCTTTAAGAAATGGTTTAAAATTCTGAATCTAGCTTAATCCCACCTTCAGAAGCAGCAACAGCATTGCTGTCACACTGGCTCTGAGCATAAAGGAGTCCAAAGAGTAGCAAGAATAGTCAAACAGTTAAACATGGCTACTCTCTTAAACACTAGTTGTGATCAAACAGTAGGGCCTCAAAATCTAAACTTGATTTAAGTGAGATTCAGTTGGACTTCAGAGGGACTATGCTTAAGTTTTTGCTCACTCAGCCTTTGAGTATATATATTTTTGGAACAAGAACCTTAAGTGGTATCTTCTTATCAGTGCCTTCTGAGACCTGTATTTCACCCAATGCCATCTTTCTTCCATGTCAAACCACTGTCCATACTAACTAAAATCATAGCTCCAGGTTTTTTCTCCAGTTTTTATTGTGGTTGCAAAATCAAAATCTCTCCAGAATAAAGAGTTATTCAAAAAATGTGCTATTCCTTTTGCTCTTGCCTGGATATTGTAGTACCATGGAAGACCACATTTTACAAACCTTACTCTCTGAATATTCTCTCTGAAGCTCTGGAGAGTTTTTCAACAAGCATGGCAAATAGTTTTGGCATATGATATTCAGTTTAGCTTTACAAAAACAACCACCTCAGCAACTGCATATCCCAAGGGCTATTTTCATCATTTATTTTTAGTGATATATCAAAGAATTACAGTAAAATAAGCTATCACATCAGTAATGGGTGTTAGTGCAGAGTCACAGTTTAGTTCTAGGTAATTCTTGTTAACATTCTTTATAATGACTTTGAGAATTACGTGCAACCAGAGTCCTTTATGTTTCAGACTGGCACTCCCAACCTCAGCACCTTGTAAATCATAATACAGTATTAAATTGACTTTGGATTAATTTCAAATTGATTTAATTAAATTGTCTTTTATGCCAAATTAGTACACTTCTCTAGTTAACAGTTTTCATATATTAGTATGGGATAAAAGTAGAAGATTATAAATGAATGAGTAAGGCTTTTGAAATACAAAAGTAATTAAAACAACAAGCCTCTTTTTATGGCCAAAATGACTGAATGCAAAAGAAAAAAATTGACAAAATATATGGTGAAAAATACATCAGATTTTCATTTTCATATTTACTCAGTTCTAAATTGTTGGGGTTTTTCAACAAAGCTGTGTAGGAATAATTTGTTTTTTGTCCCCGATGACAGCTTTTTAAGATTGGTCAGAAATATTTACCAAAGATATGAGCACTTCCTTTTCAGGTTCTTTTGACCTGTTGTGCATAATTTCTGAATCTGATGCTGACAAAATAAAGAAACAAAAAGAAAAAAATGCACATTACTGTACAAAATATCAACCACATTTATGCAAAGAAAGCCTTAGTGGGGATATCCTCAGCCTTCTGTACGTATTTTGTCTTTGGCACTGCTATAAGTTGGTCTTGGTTATGACTATTACATGGGAATCCATGAAATTTACTTTCACATTAATTAAAGCCCACTTCGAATGTAATACTTCTCCCTCAAAAAAAGAGCCTATTCAGGGATGTAATAATTTGGGAGAAACAAGTCCACTATACTCAGATGTTGGGCCAACAGCTTTCAAAAAATCACATGTAAGTAATAATTTAGACGTGTGTCCAAAATCATGCATACAAATATTTTAGGGCCATGTCTCCTCTGCAGTATGGCATCCCAGTGCCTTCATTTTCAATGGCACTGGCAGAATCAATATAGCAAATGTTCAGTTTGTTTCATTTTTGTTCAGACTTCCAGATACTCTAGCCAGGTTGGATCTGAAAGGAAATGACATACAGGATGTTGGAGAACAAGAGCTGAAAGACTTGAAACAACTTCAGGTTTTAAATCTACGGAACAACAAGATATCTTCCTTGGATTGCAAAGTCTTGGAGTATTTGCCTCGTCTCAGGCACCTGTATCTAGATGGAAATCCTTGGAATTGCACCTGTGACCTGCTCAGAACCAGAAAGGTGCTGATGGCCAAAGGGACAGATGTCAAGGGGGGACAATGTGTAGCTCCAGTTGAAAGCCAAGGAGAAAGCTGGATGTCTTCCCAAAAGATTCTGCAGCGATGTGAAGATAACTTTTCTTCAGCTGAAAGAATCAAAGAGGGCATAAAGAAAATGAAAACCGATGATTTTCCCAGTGTTGGAATAAATGTGGATGATGATTATTATGATTATGAAATAGATTAATCATGATGATGGTGGGCCTTAGAGCTCTCTTCCATTATCATGTGGGGGTACCATTGAAATTTCCTCTTTTATTTTTTATAAAATGTAGTGCTTTGAGGTGGGGGAGGGGGTGGCCAACCGTGTATTATGATGTCAGGTTCTTTAAAAATTGTGAGAAGGTTTTTTTAATCAATATTGTTATGCATTTAATATTAGGTGATTGTTGGGAAGTAAAAATATAATATCTGTCACCTGGAAAAGTGATCTATTGTTCTCTATGGGGTTCATAAAGGTAGCTTGATAGTTCTATAAAAACTGTGCAGACAAAAAGTGTTTCACAGGATACTATGCCAGTACTGGAACTTTGAGATCCATGCCGTTTAATTGCACCTAATGGTGCTGCAGTTTCCAAAGAAGTTGAAACATCATGTTATAGAATTATAGAATCATGTTATAGAATTATAAAATCATTGAAAATTAGGGTTGGAAGGGACCTCAGGAGGTCATCTAGTCCAAACCCCTGCTCAAGGCAGGACCATCCCCAACTCGATCATCCCCACCAAAGTTTTGTGTAGCTGGGTCTTAAAAACCTCCA
>NW_017729026.1:18709883-18714680 GCF_001723915.1 Gavialis gangeticus | reverse complement strand
CGCCTCTCCCGGCAGCCTGTTCCAGTGTTTTGGTACCCTTTTAGTGAGAAAATTCTTCCTAATATCTAACCTATACTTCCCTTGCTGCAACCTAAAATCATTGCTTCTTGTTCTGTCATCTGTCACCGCTGAGAATAGTCCAGCTAAATCCTCTTTCGAACCCCACTTCATGTGCACGTAGCCTGAAATAGATCATTGTTTGGCACTGTTTGCATAGTACTGCTTTGAGAAAACTATATGAATGGTTTGTCTCCATTACTTTCCCATGACACGCAGCTCTCCAGGTGCAATCCAGTTGTCTGCAGTTCTTACAGTGAATGTAGTAATAGTAGCAGGACTAGTAGTAGTAAGTTTACAGCTTTTGCTAAAACTATACAGTAGAACTGACAAAATAATTGAATATAATATAGTAAAATTATATAATGTATGGTCAGTGGTTAAAGCATACAGTGACATTATAAATGCTTCCAATTCAAACAAAATTCAAACAAACAATATATGATGCTAAAATAGAATAAATGAAACAATATACCGTAATACAGGAATAAAAACAGGGAAACTGCATTTTAGTTTAGCCCTTAATCTTTTCACAAGTAATATAAATATACAGACAGGCTGTAAGTTATCTGAAAGGAGCCAAGTTGTTTTTTCCTCATTCACCAAATATTAAAAATTCTCACCTAACAAAGAAATCCATTTTCCTCTTATGTTTCAAAGAAAGAGCAAGAGCACAAATAGTGGTTTAAATCATCTATCTCATTCTTCCTGAAACAACATACCCTGTCTGAATTGGGAGTCTGACACCACCTGCCCATGATGACTGCGCATCTCATTTGAGTGAATCGGAGTCTAGTAATTCTAGTAATGGTCACTCATTGTTTAGGCTTTGTACTTCAGATAAATAGGCTTCTATGCCAAAAGAGTGTTTTCTTAATCTTAAAAAAGGAGAAGTTTGAGAGGATCTCAATGCTTGCATATCTGTCTGTATGCTGGCATGTTTCATTCTTAAATTTATATCTGGTTTTGAATATAAGAGGAATATTGGATCAGTGATTGTCAGTACATTGCCCAGGTCATTTGTCAGGAGAAGAATATGAATGCTATTTAACTATCCCAATAAAGGTTTATTTGGAAGATGAGAGGCTTCAAAAATACACTTCTTAGGGTATCCAGTAGGGGTACAAGTTCTAATTTTTATCCAGTAATTTAGGGTTCTTAATTGAGCTGAAGTGTTCACAGTAAGCAGCCCAGTTTTAGATTGTATTAATTCCCCCATCATAGAGATAAAAGCAGCCTTAAAAAGTACTTAGATGTTTTTCTATTTTGGAATGAACCACAGGGTAAATACCCCATTGTTCTACTTCATACAATAAAACAGACTTTACCTTAGATACATAGATCTTTAGTGCTGCCAGTAGTGCCCTTCTACTAGTCTTATTGTAAAAAGATAACACTGTACCCAAAGCTTGTTTTGATTGAATCCTCTCATTTTCAATGTGTTAATTCCAGCTCAGATTTTTATTAAACTAGATTCCAAGGTCTTTAGATGAGGATACCACCTCCAATTTCCATTTCCTCCTTTCATGTCCAAAAACTAGTATCTTGGATTTAGCAGGGTTGATTTCCAAGCTATTTAAGACACCATACCACTGAAAAGTATCTAGTAACCTTTGAAGGCCTGTCAGGGATGGTGACATTAATAATATGTCATCTGCATGAAGCAAGACAGGGATAAATTTGTTCAATAGCATAAGTGCATGGAATTGATTCCCAGTTAGCATATATTTTAAATAATTCAGAAATAGATTAGAAATTAGTGGAACTAGCAGACATCATTTTCATACCTCTGTCTTAGCAAACTACTAGATAGGGCATCACCAATCCCACAACACACTCTAGATACTATATTTGAGTAGTAAGCAACAACTCATTGTAGTAGAACTCTGTCCATCAATATCATTGCCACGTTCTGCCATAATTTTAATTAGTCTGGGCATGTCTACATGATATGCTAAATGCACAGTAGACTAATTCTACTGCACATTAGCATGTCATGGCAAAAGCCATGCTATCATGCTAATGCACAGAATTAATTTACTGAGCACTAGTGTCACTTAAAAGGCATGCACTGGCACTACTGCACAGTAGCACTGGTTACTGCACATTGAGTTAGTACCTGTTATTACAGGTACTAAACTTAATGTACCATGACTACAGTGCATTAATGCACATATAGACATGCCCTCTGTGAAGTCAAAAACTCTATGACGGTTACATATAAACTATTTGGTCTTTTAAGATGTTTGGATGCCAAATAATGCAACACTAAGCAATTATGCATGCAAGAATAGCTTCTAAAACCAACCTGCTCTTGTCTCAGAATGTTATTTTCAGAAGAGTAAGTGAGAGAGTATCTCCCATATATTTTAGCTGGAATACTCATAAAACTAATCAGACAATATGCTGCCAGGTCCCACACATCACCTTTTTAAAAAACTGTGACTACTAATATTTTAATTCCAGTGTTTAGGATAAATGCCTTCTAAAATAGTATTCATGGATTCACAGATGTTTGTGTTGGAAGGGGCCTTAGCAGATCATCAAGTCTGACCCCCTGCCCTGGGCAGGAAAGAGCACTGGGGTCAGACAACCCCAGCCAGGTGCATGTCCAGCCTCCTCTTAAAGACCACCAAGGCAGGGGAGAGCACTATCTCCCTTGGAAGCCCATTCCAGATTTGGCAGCCCTTACCATAAAGAGGTTCTTCCTGATGTCTAACCTAAATCTGCTCTCCATCAGTTTGTGGCCATTGTTTCTAGTTACTCCAAGGGGTGCCCTGATAAACAGAGCATCTCCTATTCCTTGCTGTCCCCACAATGTATTTGTAAGCAGCCACAAGATCACCTGAAGAGATCCAGGGCCCTCAATCTCTCCTCATAGGGCTTTGCCTGCAGGCCCCTAACCATATGAATGGCCTTCCTCTGAACCCTCTTGAGGTTGTCCACATCCCTCTTACAATGCGGCGCCCAAAACTGGAGGCAGTACTCCAACTGCAGTCTGACCAATGCCACTTAAAGGGAAAGTATCACCTCCTTGGACCTGTTTGTCATGTACCTGCTAATGCATGATAAAGTGTGGTTAGCTTTACTCTGCACTTTGTTACATTGATGGCTCATGTTCATCTTGGAGTCAACAGTGACTCTGAGATCCCTTTCTACTGCTGTGCTGCTGAGAAGGTCCTTCCCCAGCCTGTAGGCATGCTGGTGATTCCTTCTCCCTAGGTGGAGCACCTTGCATTTGTCCTTATTAAACTGCATCCCATTCTGTTCTGCCCACTTTTCCAACCTGTCCAGATCTGCCTGGATTCATTCCCTACCCTCTGTTATGTTAACTTTACCCCATTATTTGGTATCACCTGTGAATTTGGACAGAGTGTTTTCCACGCCCTCATCCAAGTCACTGATGAAGACACAGTTAAATATAGTCAAAATTGGTCACCACCCATTAAATCTTTTGTACATTTCCAGAGGAAGAAAATCAAGGCAGGGGCCTTTCCATTATTTAGTAGGGATATAATTTTCTTACATAGAATTCAGAAGTGAGGTAGTGATGCATTTGTGACTTAACAGATATTTCCTTCAGTGAGTATCCATTATTTCCCTCAACAGCTGTAAGTAAGCTGTTAAACTTATTTAAAAAAAAAAAAACAAACCAAAGCACATGGTTCTTCAGGGATTGAAAGCTATTTTTTGTCTCTTTGGCTATAATATGCCAAAAACATAGATTCTCTTTATTTTCCCTGCATCTACTTGTTCATCCCACAGTCTTTCTTTTTCTTATCTATTCATTTCTTTATAGTTTATTTTAATCTTCTTGACTTGTTGGAAACAAACACAGTCATTAGGAAGCAGATGGAAACAATGGTCTGAAAGCTTTTGAAGTTGGAACAGGCAATGAAGCATAAAGCATAAAGTGAAGATGATGATGATTATGACAAAAGGTTATTAAAAAAAAATAAAAATCAAATTAAACTTCCGCAGTGAAGCATGGGTTCAACTAGTTCTAATGGAATTTTTAGGCGAAGGGGGAAGTGGGCACTCTCTCTGCACATGGTAGGATTTTGAATGATTTATACTTATACCACATATGTGGTTCTACTAGTATAATCTATAACACCCCTCAGCTCAGCACTGTGGAAGGGAAGGAAGGGCTGCTCTAGGACCCCCCAGCTTCTAGCCTGAGCCACTGCAGGCATGTGCCTGCATGTCTGGGATGTCTGTGCAGTTACAAACTGATTTAACCTAGCCAGGTTAAACTAACCTGCAAAGATTGAATCAATTCAGGCTCAGGCTTTTTGAATGTTTGTCCCTAGCCCAAGTGTTCTAAAGTTCTCATTGGCTATGAATTTAAAGTAACATTGCCCTTCTTCATCTGGTGCCTTATCACACAAGATTCTCTGTATTTAATTTATTGTGTCTTTTTTATCATGGATACCAGTGCCACCAATTCTAGCATTGAAATCACCTGCTATTATTATTTCTAGCTCTGGAAATTTATTTTGGGTCATCTCCAGAGCAGTATGTAGCAATTTACATTTCAAGGCTGCATCAATTCTTGATGTACAAGGAGGGAAATAAACATTAATAAGAAGTAAGGGGGCTCTACCATGGAATTTGATGCAGACTTCAAATAGATAGTTACACTCTAAATCACTCAGACTCCTTGTTGATATGAGAGTAACCAAACCTCCCTGCAACTGCTTTTTCATAGTTTCATAGTTTCTAGGGTCGGAAGGGACC
>NW_017729026.1:18706633-18709872 GCF_001723915.1 Gavialis gangeticus | reverse complement strand
GAGGCATTTGAGGCCTCCTGTAGGTGCATGTACTGACCCTACTTCTGTCCCTCCAGCCATTTTTGTGGAAAGAAAAGAACCCAGGAATGAACACCATCTTCCCATACAATGTCTCTTGCAAAATCACAAATGTCAAAATCTTTAACTTTTCCGCAATGGATTGGATAATTTGTTTGACGATGCAGCTATGTTCCACATGGAAAAAACCAAGCTGATCAAGAAATGAAGCAATCTGCTTTTCCTTAGGATCTAATCAATCTTTTGAGTTCACAGATACAGGAGTTGAGCAACCATTGATAGGAACTGAGGCCCTCGCTGTCTATCATATGTCTTACTTCGAATAGGTAGAGTGTCTTCTTTGATTTCCATGTTAAGAGAACAATTGGCTGCCCCATTTATCACCAGGGGCCTAACATTTAAACTCCTAAAACCAACTCTCAGGAGAGACTATTTAGATTCCAAATGATCCTCTTGAGGTTTACAGCCTAGCTACATAAATAGTATTATTTTCCAATAACTGAAGAAAAAATGTGCAGATACAAATTGAATAATAAGACATTTAATTGCATCTAATGGTGCTGCAATTTCCAGAACAGCTGAAAGTCATGTTATGTGCACATAGCTTGCTAGAGATAATTGTTCAGTAGTGTTCCCACTGTACTGCTTTGAGGATTATGTTAGATTTATAGGAATGGTTTGTGCCCATTAATTTCACGTAACTTAGATCATGTGATGCGATTAAATTAACTGATGCAATTCTCCAGGTGCAATCCAGTTGTCTACTCTTCTTATAGTAAATACAAAAAGAAAACAATGGGTCTGTCAATTTTTTCATTGTTCCATTTCTATAGAGTTTATTTACTTGTCTCTAAAATCAGTATTCATAAATTTTAAAAAATGGGACTAAATATGACCTGACTGCATCCCCTTCAGGGATTATTTTGCTCTCTCTCCTTTCTGATGAGACCAGAAATTAGACTCAAATTTGAAAGAGAGAAAGAGATACTGTGAAACTTTGGTGAGCAGTAGATGAAAAACCATTGGACTCCAGTGTGGGACAAGTTGCTGCACGTAAGTATATGGAGCCTGCTGTAGTAGAAATTAAAGTGTGCAAAGGAAATCATCTTCTCACCTTTGGTATAAACTTCAGGATGCTAACTGGAAATAAGATGATAAAACAACTCATTATTTAAGTTAAGTAATATAAAAGAGTTGAAATAGAAAAGTATTTGATAAAAAAAAAAAAGAATGGAGGGATATTGAAAAATGGAGGGTTCCTTGAAAAAGAATGCTTTCCTTTTGAGGAACTCAGTAAGTACTGGCTTAAATAGTAACTTAAGACCACATTTTTCTGATATAGGTTATGTATTGATAAGATAAGATGTTCTCTATTGGTTTTATCTCATATGTTACACTTTCTTTAGGCCTTACAGTAAGTTTATTTCCTAATATTTAATTTGGCTAACAGCAGATTTAATTTGCCATATTTACCCAAATCTAAAATGACTTCAAATTTCAGACAAGTTGATTATGTCCACAGCAAATTACACGTTTTCCATGTATCTATGCCCCTCTCCCCTTCCCACACTTTGCCTATGTGCCCTGGTGCCTGCCTTCCAGCCATTTGCCCCCTCCCCATTGTCTGCTTGCTGCTATTCTCTCTTTCCCCTGCTCACCAGCTACCACTTACCCGATGTGGCAGCTCTGGCTCCAGCTCTGGCCCAGGGTATGGAGCACATGGTGGCTCCAGGCCCAGCCAAGCGATATCCCCAGCCCCAGGTCAGGGCCAGAGCCAAAGTCGAAGGCCCAGCTTTTCTCCTATGCTTCTGTCCAGCCACACACCATGATCTCTTGCAATCTCCCCTATATTCTCCCCCACTTGACACTGCAATCTTCCCCATGCTCCTCTTTTGCACACCATGTGGTCTTCCCCACATCCCCAGCCACGCACTGTGCAATTTTCCCCGCACTCCCTCCTCCCACACTACGCTGTTTACCCTGCACCCCCAACCACCATATGGTCTCCCCTCTCCAGACTATTTGAGACAAAATGGTTTTATGATATAAAAATCAGGTGTGATTTGTACTTGAGCACAGATTTTATCAAACAGTTCCAAAAGTACATGAAAAGAAAGCAGAACTGAACTACACAAAACACTAAAAATCAGTGAATTACAAACAATAATCTGGGACTTTCCTGCTAGTTCATAAATCTCAGCTGATACCTGAGCAGTGATAACAGCAAATTACTTTCCAAAGCAAACAGTTTCCATTTTCCATTATCTCCTTTTGGCATGCAATGAGTGAATAATCATTCACGTTCATGAAGTCTGTTTTATCAGGTGTCACCTCTCAGTTATTTGGTTATGTCAGTTACTCAAGGGTCAACAGTTAATTAGGTTCTCAACAAATTAAGCTATGGAAGTCATATATTTAAATAGAGTGATAGGGGTTGCTTGGGTTTTTAACTTCTAACTTTTTAAATTGCCATCAGCAAAATTAATGTTTTTGGTAGGGTACAATTTGGATGTTTACGGCAGCAATATATTTAAGCAAAGAATCACAGAGGTTACTAAACAACACCGAAGGGTACTTCCTTTTTCTGAATAAGATTTTTGTGTTAAACTATTTTTATTCATAGAAAGATAAATTCTTTTACCTTCTTATTGTAGGTGTCTCCCAAGTGTTATCTCAGTCTACCTGGCTTCTCTTAGTAGCAGAAGACACAAATTTAACAGCAAAGGGCTGGGTTGATAGACCTTGCTGCTCACTTTGCTTGATACAAGATGTGTAACAAGGAATTTGTAGATTCTCATAAGTGGCATCTGTATGAATGCAGGGTGTAATAGTAAGAGCTTTGCATGCTGAGTCCATAGTAGGCCGGTGTAGCAGCATGTAGCCTCTTGCTTTGTGAGTGTGACCGGAGATAATATTGTTTACTTTAGACTATGTAAGCTGTATATTCTTAAGTTACGGGGGGTTCCTCCACTTTGGCATGAGTTCCAACTTGTGCAGAGCCCGGCGCAAGCTATCGCATCCCCGGGATCGGAACACTCCGGGGCCAGGGGAACCATACAAGGTAGCGACTGTTGCCTTGGGCCGATGTGAGGTGACCGTCCTCTCTGCTCTGTTCTATCGCCTGCTTCTGCGAGTATCCTTAAATAAAGCTTTGCAAGGGTGAAAACAACTGTGAGTACATCCTTTGTTCAAGCATGGGGAATCTTCTGGACCCAGTAGTT
>NW_017729026.1:18700941-18701633 GCF_001723915.1 Gavialis gangeticus | reverse complement strand
CTTCTGGACCCAGTAGTTCATTCTAAGACACAGGGGCATATGTATTTTATTTGACTGCCATTATTCATGTAGATGAGGGTACTGTGCTAGTGTACTGAATTCAGTTGCTCCTTTAACCATTTGATCAGAATGAAGAAGTAGGAGAAAGTTGTCATTTACTTGCTAGATAACAGCAAAAGGAAGTGAAGTCTCACTGGCTAAAGGTCTGGGAATCAGAAATATTTGAGTTCAAATATACCACCTCTATACCTTAATAACCCAGTCAGACATGTTACCTCATTTTTTTTCCAGTTGTAAAATGGAGTTATTTAACCAATATACAAGAGAGTTATAGAATGCAATCTGCTCTGAAGATGAATTACATAAAATAAATAAAGGAAACATTTCTATAAATAATAAAGAGTGTTGGGGTTTTTAGTCCATATGGGGCTTGTCCAGACGAGCACGCATGTGCCTCTTGCCCTGTCTCAAACCCCTTTGAGATGGAGCAAGAGGCACGTGCGGGAACAAAAAAATGTTCCCCACACTGAAAATTTGCAGCATGGGGATAAAATTAGACCCCTGGATATCCAGGGGTCTAAAAAAAACAAAGTTAAAAAAAGCGGGACAGGGTCCTCACAACTGGAGGCTGGGTCTTCCATGGAGGTGCCCTGGCTGCCAGAGCGTCTCTATGGTTGGCCCCTCGCCCTGGT
>NW_017729026.1:18696937-18700930 GCF_001723915.1 Gavialis gangeticus | reverse complement strand
CTGATGCAAAGTGAAAGCATTGTCATCAATGAAACCAGACTTTTCCTTTTGACGTTTCTCCTCTGTTTGACATTCATTTAACTGAGCCTAACCCTACATATGGGATCAGAATTAAACTAATAGCCCCAGGAGTATGTACACCTTGTGCCCAGGCCAGCACAGGAGGAGCTTTAGCACCAGAGACAATGGGTTGCCTCCCATGTCTGTTTTTTTCAGTCTCTTCAGGAACACATTCTTCTTTTCAGACTTGCACGTGAAAGGTGAGGGCTTCTTTTTTTAATGTGGACTTGCTTCCCCCCACCACATACACACAGACACAGTCACAACACATACTGCTGGAGATCCAAGACCCGTGTCTAAGCATTAGGTACCCAGTGCTGAGGTTTGACCAGGACTGAATTCAGAGAAGGGTGCAATGGTGCAGCCACACTTCCCCTTTAATTCCTGGTCTACCCAAAGTGTAAAACTAACTGCCTAGCAGTGGCGGCAGCATTGCTATTCGGTAGGGCTGTGCAAAATTTTACCAAGTGTTTTGTTTTGAAGCTGTTTCAATGTGTTTCAAGCTCAAAACAGTGAAATCAAAATGAAACAAAGCCTTCGAAACAGCTTTGAAATGAAACAAGGGCACACAAAACATTTTGAAAGTTTCAAAACATTTAAAGTTTCAAAGCTGGGCTTACTTGGCTTTCAATGCCAGTCCCAGGTGGCAGGAGCAGCCTCCTGAGATTCGGTGCAGATCCAGGGGCTGCATCCCCTGGAAGGATTCTGGCACATCCCCCAGCCGTCCCCGGGGTGTGGGCCCTTGGGTTTGTGTGCTGGATGACAGCATGCTGTTGCTACCAGCTAGGGCCAGCAGCAGCACCAGTTTTCCCAGTGCAGGGTGCAGGCTGGTCCCAGCTGGCAGCAGTAGCCTCCTGTCATCTGGCAGGCAGGTCAGGGGCCCGTATCCCCGGAAGGAGTCCAGTGCAGCCCTCCCAGGGGTGCGGGCCTCTGGATCTGCTTGCCGGATGACAGGAGGCTGCTGTTGCCAGCAAGTGACAGTTTTGCTTGTCAACACCTTGAGGTGCAGTTTCCTATATACCTCTGCACCTATCTCCTTGAAACTTGGCAGGCTTCATTCCTTCAGAAGGGGCTACCATCCCTGCAAGTTTCATCTGAATCAGGCAAGAAATGACAACGTTATAGGCAGTTTCATGCTTCCCCATTATAGCCTATGGGCGAAACATCAAAACAGTTTTGATGAAATGAAACAGAACAGTGCTTTCAAAACTAAACGACACTCAAAACGAGACACTGATATGTTGAAACGTCAAAACGGAAGTCAAAGCAGAACGGTGCTGTTTCACACAGCCCTACTATTCAGGATGCAGTGAGGGGTCACTTGACTTTATGGCTCACTGTAATCTACCTCTTTCCTTCTGAACTCTTCCTTCTATAAGGTAACAGGGCAAAGACAGCCCTGTTCTTTCTGATGTTACTAAGTTGCAAGGGGAGAAGGGAGTGGGGGGGAGAGTCAGGTGAGGGACAGGGCAAAGTTAATTACTTAGTAAACACAGTTGGGAAGGGGATGGCACCTGCTGAGAATATTAACTGATTAGGAGCCAGCAGCTACTTAAGCCCACAGCAAGGGGTTTTCCTTTACCCCCTGGGGCACAGCGTGGAGAAATTCAGCAGGGAAGCCAGGAGTAGCAGACCCAGTGCTGGAGCAGCTTGTGGATAAGGCCAGCTAACTGGGTGTAGGTAATCACGGTGACCGGTGAAGTAAGGAGGTGAGAAAGAGAGGAGAAATTTACTGGCTGAGAGAAGGTCTCATGGAGAAAGGATCTGCTGGTACCGCAGAAAAGAGAAAAGACAGTGGGACTGGAGTGGAGCTGACTGACTTGGGGGAGTGGGCTGCTCAGTGGTGGAGAAAAGGGAGACTGCGAGCTGTGAGAACAGCCAGGGTGCTACACAACCTTCAGGGAAGTTACTAATAAACCAATTTTCTTTTATCCTGCTTCTGGGGTGATTTACTACACCCTCTCTCTTTGGGGAATTACCTTCTTATTCTTCCATCATTCCAAAGCATGGCAGGCAAGTCCCAGGGAGAGAGATTTCGTTATTCACCCCCACCCGGCCACATATAAGTATAAACAACCTTCTCTTTTTTTTTTAATGGTCTTAATGTTCCACTAATCAAGCTATTCTTTCTTCTGCAACTCTGCTGTCTGCCAGCTATGGTAACGTAGCTCCCATTCCACAGCTCTGAATACTGTTTTTAACCCTAGGGGAAAACATTAACTTGGGTGTGGAAATATCTTTCAGTAAAGCAAGGAATGTCCTGTCAAGATGCTCAAGAAGGCTTGATGTTGTTTTATGCATTTGAAAGAGATTAAGTCTAATGACTAGAGGACTAAAGCAGCAACATCATTGGAGTTTTTGTTTTTTTACCTAGTTTGTTGTGTTATCAATACACACTGTACACTACAGCAAATTAACACACATTCCTATAAAGCTATTTTCATTTCTGCTTCAGTCTTAAATGGAATAATACATTTGGGCTACATTAGTAAAACCTCCAGTTTCTTTTTCCTGAATAAAAATATGTATTGTGTTATATGTGATGAGCAGTCAGATTTGGAAGGATGTGCACTGGTGCACTTGCACCCCTCTTTGATTCTTGCTCCACCCAAAGCTTAAAGCCAACTGCCTGGCAGTAGCAACACCACTTCTAGTCAGGCTATGCTGAGAGAGTCAGTTGACTTCGGGGTCCTTTCAATCTACCCAATCCCTTGTAAACTTTTTGTTCTACAGGTCTTTTTCATAGAAAATTAGGGTTGGAAAGGACCTGAGGAGGCCATTTGGTCCGACCCCCTGCTTCAAGCAGGACCACCTCCAGCAGTATCATCCCAGCCAAGGCTTTGTCTAACACGGCCTTCAAAACCTCCAAGGCTGGAGATGCCACAACTTCTCTGGGTGACCTGTTCCAGTGCTTTACTACCCTCCCAGTTGGAAAGCATTGCGTAATATCTAACCTCAACTTCCTGTTCGAGCGGACTTGCTGTTCCACCAGTCAAGCTAGCCTTTGTCCTGCTGCCTGCTGCCTGGGAGCTGCTCCTGGTAAGGAAGCTCCTGTTTCACAGATTGGTTTTAATTCATTCCAGCGCCATTACAGTTGGTTTGCCACCACATGTGCCACCCTTTTTCTGGTGCAGGTTTTTTTGACATCAGAATCTCCAGCATCTGAAATTAGCAACGTGACAAACACCTACATGTGCAGTGTGTGTGGTTTGCAACACCACAGACAGGTCTGTGGCAATGCAAACTGCATTTGTATGTCCGTGAGGATGTGCCCTTTGTGTTCTGAATAAAAACTCCAGGCTGAGCTCTTGGATACATTTCACCCCCTCCCCAGCTCAGGATCCCTCCCGGGCAAACACCTCAGGCGTGGTGGTGAGGTCCTAAATATGAAAAGATTGTATTGGAAGCTCAAAATGATTGTATTTTCTGAAAAATATCCTATACTGAAAAAAAGTATAGGAATAAGTATGCAAATAAGTCATCTTTACTTTATACTGCTCACTGTAACTGGAAAGTGAGTGAGAACTGGGTCATCGAAGTGGAAGTGTTTCTTTATTTTGAGGCAAGCGGTAATAAGAAAGCACTGACTGTAAATCCAAATCTCTTCTTGGCCTTTCAGCTCAGTTCAAGTGTAGTCCTATGTTTATCTGGCGGGGGAAACATGGTGACCACCAAGGCAGCTTTCCTAGTTGCACCGGGGGACAACCGCTCTCCTGGCATGGGGGTAGTTACCCACAAAGGTATTGTATAGTTAATCTCCCACTTAGCTGATGGAGTGGGAAGATCTTGGCTTTATGCCCACTTCATGGAAATGGGACACTCCTCCCTAGCTTACCCCTGGGGCCTTATGGCTCAGGGCGAGTGAAACTCGGGGCATCCAAACCCCAAGCCTCCAGGCTTAGGCCTGCACGTAGGATGCCACCAAAGGACTGG
>NW_017729026.1:18690752-18691937 GCF_001723915.1 Gavialis gangeticus | reverse complement strand
ACACTCCTCCCTAGCTTACCCCTGGGGCCTTATGGCTCAGGGCGAGTGAAACTCGGGGCATCCAAACCCCAAGCCTCCAGGCTTAGGCCTGCACGTAGGATGCCACCAAAGGACTGGAAACATCGGAAACCCCAGGTGGGGTGGAGAATGTTTGCCAGTAGGATGGTTCTGGACTAACTCTCGGATTTGGAATTGATTTGACTTGGAATACGGAAAATTAAAAAAAAAAGAAAAAAGACTGTAAATCCAAAAGTTGCTTCCTCACCTCTTGTGGGCTAAGGTCGAGTGTAGGAAATTTCTGAAAAGGATGCTTGCTTGCAGTTTCTGGGGGCATCCAAATCCCAAGACTTCCAGACCTGGGCATGAACGCAGGATGCCTGCCAATGGGTTTGAGCGTATCTGAAGCCCCAGGGCAAGAGGCTGAGACAGAGCATGCTCACCAGTTGTAGCGCCCCACAGGGTGGCTAGAAGGATTGATTTCTGCCCACTCAATTCGTACGGTTTTTGGAATGATTATGTTCTACTCAATCGATACGATTCCCAACTGATTTGGCCGATCTGACATAAAACAAACTCCCAAAAGTTAGTTAAGACTCCCTGAGAGCAACTTGGAGTTTTGCATCGATTCAGCTGCCTCACAAGTCACTGTACATTTCGATCACTTGTAGTATGCTCTATCTTTCATAGTACAAGGATTCAACTCCTTGCACACATCCGGCAACTACAGCAGCCCCGGCCCGGCAGCCCCCAGGCTCCCTGCCTCCGCCTCGCCGCCCGCACTCCGCCAAGGCCGGGGGGCGCTGTGGCGCCTGGAGGCAGCGTCGCCGCCCCACCCCGCGGAACTCCCGCCTCTTCCCTCTCAGCCACGTCATTCGTGCCCCTGTCCCCGGAAGCAGCGGCGCCGCCCGATGCGCCAGCCAATGAGTGGCGGAGTGAAAGGTCGCGGGGGAGGATGGCGGTCGTAGCGCGCGGCGGGCGGCTGAAGCGGCGGCAGTGAGGCGCGAGGATGGTGGTGACGGCGCCCGCGGCGGTGGCACGAGACTGAGCCCGTGTCTGAGCCTCCCCCGCGCGCCCCTCCCCCTGCTGCCGTTGAGCGGCCGTTGCCCGCCGATGGCGATGAGCGGCGCGTGCGAACTGGTGTGGCGGCTGCTGCACGCGCTCCTGTGCCTGCAGCGCGCGCTCCTG
>NW_017729026.1:18663075-18690741 GCF_001723915.1 Gavialis gangeticus | reverse complement strand
CGGCTTCGCCTTCCACAAGCCCGGCGCGGCGCGGAGGGTGCCCGGTGGCCTCGGGCGGCGGCAGCGCTGGCGCCTGGACGGCCGTGCACTCTCCAAGCTGCCCGTGCACCTGGGGCTCGTGGTGGCCAGCGAGGAGCCGAGCTACGCTGACATGGCCAGCCTGGTGGTGTGGTGCATGGCCCTCGGCATCTCCTATGTCAGCGTCTACGACCACGACGGTGAGCCCCGGAGGGCTGGGTCTCTTCTGTCTGTGCCTGACCCACTGTGGGGAGCGGGAGGGTTAGATCTCGTCTGTCTACCACTTGCTGGATCAGACCCTAGGTCCATCCAGCCCAGACTCCCGTGTCACACAATTGAGCCACCAGGGACTGGTGTCTGGCACGCTTTGGGGCCACCCTGACACCTGCCCCTTCTGCGAGTAGAGGGAGACTTCAGCCCCTTTGCCGCTTCCTCCACAAGCCCCTGCTGAGGGTCTGGCTGTGCTGCTCCCTGTGCCTCTTCCTTTATGCACTCCCTGTCTGTGGCCCCACCAAGTCCCAGGGCCTCTTGGTCAGCCTCCTCCTGGGCCTGGTGAAGTGGGCTATAAACCTGACCAGGAAGGAGGCTCTGTCTGGGAGAGTGCCTGGGGACTGTAGGGCCACACTCCTTGCACTAGTTCATCCCTATCTCCAGGCAGAGTAGCACTGGGCAGCATCTGCTAGCTCCCTGGACTTGTTTGGTGTCCTCTGCTCAGTGTTACCCTTTGGCACCCTTGTTATTATTCTTTGACTAGCACTCCCATCCCTGGCTTTTTTTATTATTATTGTCATCCTTTTCTGTAGCCTCCCCATTGGAAGGAGGCTAATAGATTACCTGGTGGGCCTATGCCCACACCCCTTAAGATCTGACAAATAGACCTGTCCATTGCCCCACCAAATCCTGGACCTCCTGGTCAACTTCTTCATGGCTCTGGCCAAGCTGGCCACCTACCAAACCAGGAAGGAGGCTCTGGCCAGGTGGACCCTAGGCACATGTGGGGTTGTCTTCCTCTTGCAGTCTCTGTGCACAGTTTAAATGGTTGGTGTCCACAACCTTCCTTGATTCATTTGGGGGCAGTGGGTGCTGGCTAGTGTCTGCTTCCAGTTCCCTTGTTATGAACCTGTGACCCTTGCTCCCTTCCCTATTCTTTTTTCCAGTTGTACCAGGTAATCTGTTGGTTGACTCCCTTATTAAGGGAGCTTTATAGTATTACTTTGTAGGCATCGACCCTATCAAACCTGTTAAATAATTATTCCTGCTGCTCTCCTGGCTTGGACCAGCCTCAAAATCTGGGACTGTCCCAGCCAATCTGGGATGTATGGTCACCCTACGCGTTAGCTCATGTTCCCCTATGGCAGCCGTTCCCAAACTCTAACAGATTGCGCACCACCAATTTCCAATGATAGGACCTTAAGTACTGCCAGCAAATTTTTGTCATGTAAAGTAATTATAATCTGTTAACGCGTACCACAGATTGGGAACCACTGCCCTATGGCATATCAAATAGGTCTGTCGCACAGTGGCAGAGTGGGTGCTAAAAAGGGCAGTGAACAAGGTATTGGGGGGGGGGGTGTCCGTCCCACTCTTGCAGCCTGCATCACTTAATGTCTAGGAAGTTCTGATTCAGATGTTGTGCCCCTAACACCCATGCTCAATAGCTACAAGTGCCCCTTTTCTCCAAGAATTAGTCTAATTCCTTTTTTGAATCTGGCTAAACTGTCAGCTTCCACAGTTTCTGGTGGCAGTGAGTTCCATGCCTTTGTTACATGCAGGTGATTTACATTAAGAGTCATAGCAGTGGGATTACAAAGTGCCTGAAAAGGGAACTTCCCTGTGTCACTTGTTACAGCAATCCTGCTTAGTTTAGTTCTTCAAAGGAGGGAGAGAGGTGACAGGCCAGGTGAGCTGGATTTGTTTTTTTAGCCTGTAGCTCTGGTGGGGAGCATGTTGGGGGCAGGCTTTACTGTAAACAGTGCTTGTAAATGGTTCCCTGAGCAGGATGCCTCAATGCTGTTTTCACTTCAGGGGTGGATGGAAGTCTAGGCTTGACAGCAGACCACAGAAACTGTTCCCAGATTGGTTCACCATAACTTTGTTTCATTGTATGGCATGCACATTGACCCCAGGTAAATGGTTTTCTGGGAGTGTAGCTGATTGGGTCTGAGGTGAAAGAGAGAGGCTCTGATAGAGCTGCAAAGAGAGAAGGTCCTAGGGTGGACTGGGAGCCGGTCCCAGAATCCCCCCACAGCATTTTGTCCTGCCTTCTGTCTCCATCCCCAGTTACTAAGTGCTCATTTGGCTGCTAGGCAGGGTCCTTCAGATGCCTTCCTATTGTGGAGTGGAGTGAAAGAGGAGCTATGTGAAGTTTCCAGCTGCTTGTGGCTGGCATGGATCTCCACAGGGGGAGTGAGTTGGAGGACTGCACTTTGCTCTTAGGATGAAGCACAGGTGTGATGGTGAAGTGGCAAGAGCTCATGCCATGATTGTGGATGAGTCCCAGGGGACCGTTTGTAGGTGGCTTGTTTGCAGTGGCTTGGTTGCATCTCCAGGATGATGTGGTTGTACAGGTAGACTTAGACCAGGACCAAGCCCTTAAATTTGAAATTTTATGTGCAATCAGCAGTGAGGAGAGAAGTCTAGTGCACTTGCACTATGCCATGTTATTGAACACACACAAAATAACAGTGATCTTTAGTTTCTTCCCACCCACCTTTGTGCTCACCCAGATGGCATTGTGGTACTCTGCTTGGCAAGTGACCTGTTGGTGAAACTACCAAAGTCACTTGCTAGGCGGTGGGAGCATAAAGTCATCTAGCTGCTTGGAAATGGCAGCATCCCCAAGTGGTGCCTTTTACTGTGTGAGTTGCAGGCTAACACAAAGCAGTTGCCGGTTATTGAGCAAAGGAGGCAACTTTAGTGAAGAGCTGTTCTTGATGTCAGTGGTGGTGCTGGTGGAAAGGAAGGAGGTAACTCTTGCATATGTGTTGTTGGTGCCAAAGTCTATAACTTCTTACCCATTGCAGTGGTTGCAGGTAGATGTTAAACTGGACTTCAGAGGCAGTTGATCCTGGTGGAATGATACAAGTAAGGGATTTGATGATGGTGCAAGCTTCAATTGCTGTACCACTTCAAGAGATTTAAAACAACTTTAGAGGTGCACAGATACATCGGTCCCTATTGTATCGGCAGTGATAAAAGGAAAATTGACGTTATCGACAGTCAGCTTTTTTTGGATGATGTGGCCAAGTAATGTTGCCAATAAATGCTGTGTGCATGTGTAGGGGGGTCAGATGGAGGCCCCTGCACTGAGGGAGGGAGTGGGGCTGGAGCAGGGGCACGGGCAGGTTCTGTCCAGCTGGCACAGGGCAGGGTGCGGGACAGAGCCACGGCTTGTCTGCAGGGGGGGGCGGGGGTGACTCCTGCCTCTGCGTGCACCCCCAGGGGAGGCATCAGGGGCTTGTGCCCCCCGCATCTGTGTATGGGGTGGGAACAGGTTGCTGCTGCACACTCAGCCCAGCACTGGGCTCTTCCTGGTGGGGGGTTGGGCTGGGGCTGTGCTTGGGGTGGGTGGTGGCAGTACTGAGAGGGTTGCTATGGGGGTGGAGGGCCTACAGCCATCCCAGTGCTGCTGCTGCCCACTGAGTGCACCCCCCCCAACTGAACCCCTCCCCTGGGAAGAGGCCAGTGGTACCCACAGTGGCAGCCCCTCATTGCCCCTCACATGGATCTGGGGAAACAAACCCCCTATGCCTCCCCTGGGAGTGTGTATGAACCCCTGTCTTTCCCTACTTCTTCCCTCCCAACAGACTTACCAGTCAGATGCCGCTCTCCAAGCTGCTGGGCTACATATCAGCAATTGGATCGATATTGGCCAGTATGGCTCATTAATGATCAGTCATCGGTATTGGCCCAACAAAATCTGTATTGATGCACCCCATAACAACTTTATAGGTTCTCCTGGCCTTGACATTATGCCTTAGCTAGGCCTATGTATCCTGGGAGTTGCCTGGATAGCTGTGACCACTGAATGAGGAAGTGAATATTCTTAATGGAAAGAGGCCTTGGATTGTGGTGATGAATACATGCACACTTTATTGGGGAAGTAGTGTGTTGCTAAAAAAGAGCATGAGGATACATTCTGGGGAAAATGGTTCATTTGCCTTTAAAGGACTGGAAACTATTGTCTTCTGAACTGAGCTTACTTGCCCACTTCACTCTGATTGTGTACCAGGATACATTTTTATAGATGCTAAGCTATGTGAAGCTGACTGATATGCAAGCTTGTCTTTCTACACTTGGAGTGGTTTGCTAGGCAAGAATTTATCATGACCAACAACAGGACACTTCTGTCTTGTCAAATAAGTAAGATTTGACTATAACAGATTTGTTGATCAGGGTTAGTTGATGCAGTGGATAAAGTACATCATACAGCTTTTTCTAGAGCATTGTTAGAAGAGCAGCAGTAGAATATACAGCTATACCAAGCTTTTGAGATGCAGCGCTAGTTTGGCTGCTACTGCTACTCGAAAAATTTTTTTTTAGAAGTTGTGGGTTTGGTTAGTTTGTAGAGGGAATCACGTGATGACCATCAATAATAAAATAAGAAAGCAATTAAACAGTATAAGTTGTAGTGGCAGTCACCTCTTTAATGGATTACTTAAGAATATGAGTAAGATAATAGTCAAGTAGTGCTTCAGAATGAAGGTGGTATACCAAGCATTTTCAGTGCCCAGGGGGCAAGGAGGTGGAGTTAATCTGTTGGGTTCCTGATGCAAGCAGCAGCAGCCAGTGTATGTAGGGATTCCCTGGCATCCCCTCTAGATTGGTTCTCTGTCTTTTCTTCCCTCCCACCCCCATTACTTTACTACTTCACAAACTTTGACTTTGTAGATGTGTTCAGTGTTATGATGCAACTCTTAGTTTCATAGTTTCATAGTTTCTAGGGTCAGAACTCTCACTGTGTTTAAATGATGGAATCTGGTGTACCACTGAAAGGCTTCCTAAATGTAAAATTTTGTCTAAACTAATGCTTGTAGTTCTTAGTAGGACCATCTCCACCAAGATGCTTTTTGTTCTGGTTGTATTGTAATATAGATCTGTGGTTCAGACCTCATTGTGCTGTGTACCATACTAATGTGTGGTAAGATACAGTTCCAGACTCAAAAGGCCTGTGGTTTAAATAAATAAAATATAAGGGGTGAGAAAGAAGGAACAATATTCCATGTTTTAAGATATCACCAAAATATAGTTGTTGGGATTAGAATTGGGGATTAAGTGCACCAGTTTGGGGTTGGGAGAGCTAAATTTAATCATCAGACGACAGTCCTTAATACAGTAGCAGGTAACTGCAGAAAGCAGGTCATATACATTTTACAGTGTAATGGTTTATGACTATAATGATTTATCATCTATTAGCATGGTAGAAGTTGTCTTTGAGATCCAGTAGCTGGTTGTGGAAGAAAGCTAAAGAAAAATATTCATTATAATTTAGTCCATTGGCTAAGAGGGAAAATGAAAGAGAAATATTATGAAGGCAGTGTTGCCCATCAAAAGACATTCTTCCATGGCTATAGAAAAAATGTAAAATAATTGTGGGATAAATGCTTGCTTCTTACGGGAATTTTTTTGAGTAATTTTCCTGTGATGGTGAAAGCCCTACAAACATTCAGATTTCCCCCTGAAACATTATATTATTTGTGTGTGGTGTTTGGCCCTTAGAGCGCAAGGACATGACCTTTTACACAAGAGCCTACTGCAAAGGGGTCAGGTGCAGTGGTTTCTCAGTTAAGATTTATTGCCATATTCATAGATTTCATAGACATTTGGGCTGGAAGGGACCCCGGAGGATCATCAAGTCCAGCCCCCTGCCCCAGGGGCAGGAAGTCAGCAGGGATCATAGGATCTTGTCGTCCCTTGGGGGCCTCTGGTGAACAGACATTCCCCCAGATCCTGATGAGCACCCCTGATAAACTTATAGGTGGCCACCAGATCAACCCTGAGCCTCCACTTTTCCAGGCTGAAGAGTCCCGTGGCTCTCAGCCTCTTCTTCATAAGGTCTGTTTTCCTGACCTCTGATCATGCACATGGCTCTCCTCTGCACCCTCTCAAGCTTCTCCATGTCTCTTTTGAATTGTGGAGCCCAAAACTGGACGCAGTACTCCAGCTGCGGCCTCACCAAAGCCGAGTACAGTGGGAAAATGATGTCCCGGGATTTGCTTGAGAAGCATCTATGGATGCAAGCCAGCATTTTGCTCGCTTTACTAGCTGCAGCATCACACTGAAGGCTTGTGTTCATCTTGTGGTCAACCATGACCCCCAAGTCCCTTTCATCTGTAGTGCTAACCAGCATGGCACTACCGAGCCTATAAGCATGGTGCAGGTTTTTCCTCCCAAGGTGGAGAACCTTGCATTTTTTGGTGTTGAACACCATCAGGTTCTCATCCGCCCATTTCATGAGCCTGTCCAGATCTGCCTGGATCACCCTCCTACCCTCCAGTGTGGATGCTTTACCCCAGAGTTTGGTGTCATCAGAGAACTTGGCCAGTCCGCTTCTGACACCAATGTCCACATCATTGATGAAAATGTTAAATAGTATAGGCCCTAGAACAGAGCCTTGTGGAACCCCACTAGTCACAGCGCACCAAGACAATTGGCTCCTGTCGACCACCACCCTCTGGGTCCTACTGTGGAGCCAGTCCCCCAGCCAGCAAATTGTGGTGATGTCAAGGCCGCAGTTAGCCAGTTTAACCAAGAGGTGATCATGGGATACCAGATTGAAGGCTTTTTTAAAGTCGAGGTATACAACGTCGATCTCTTCCCCCTTGTCCAGGTGATAAGTCACCTGGTCATAAAAGGAAATGAGATTGGTCAAGCAAGACCTACCCGCAACAAACCCATGCTGGGTATCCCTCAGGATATTGCCTTCAGCTAGTCTGTTAAGGATGGCCTCCTTGATAATCTTTTCCAAGACCTTCCCCAGGATAGAGGTCAGGCTGATGGGCCTGTAGTTTGCCGGATCTACTTTCCTCCCTTTCTTGAAGATAGGTATGACATTGGCCCTCTTGCAATCATCAGGCAGTTCACCAGAGCACCAAGAGCTCTCAAAGATCTGTGCCGGGGGCTGAGCTATGATATTCGCCAGCTCCCTGAGTACCCTTGAGTGTAACCCATTGGGGCCAGATGACTTGAAGGTATCCAGCCTGTCAAGGATGGGAATGAGATTTTTCAACTACCTCCTTCATAAGTGGCTGCATCTTTTAGGGCTTGAAGAATGACATGTCCTGGGAAGAGAAAAAGGGGGGGAGGTTGAACTAGAATGGGGTATCAAATAATAAGGTCCCTGGAAGAAGTGTCTAGAACAGAGTCTTTTTTTTTAGGCTTCTGAAGTCATGGAACCCATATCACTTCTGCTGTGGAACCCCTACCTCTATCCTAAAGACTGACAGTCAGTTGAGGCCCCATAAAAGTGATGTACTGCCTCTTGGCTGGCTTCTCCATTACATTACCCCCAATCTCTTTGCAGAACCCCTGATGACCTATCATGGAACCCCAGGACTCCACGGAACACAATTTGAAAACTGTTGGCCTAGAAAAATCTCTGTACCCCAAACTTTGTTTGTTAGGCTTCACACTACACACTTCTCTTGAAAGTAAAGGAGTTCTGAATCTCCTGGTTATTCCAGAGCCTGCTAAATGGCATTCTGGATAGGCCTCTGCTACTTTGCATGAATAGGACTTTTCATTTTCCAATATAAATGGCTGCATCTTAAGTGGCTTATACTACATTTGAAGAACAAGAATTACTGTTCTAACTACTCCTTTATGATAGTGCCTCCATGGCTTTCCGAGAAGTGTGTGTGTGTGTGTAGCTGTCAGAACTTGTGTGTGTGTGTGTGTGTGTGTCAGAACTTGTGTAGCTGTCAGAACTTGTGGGATGTTGCCCTTGAATGGCTCAACCTTGGTGGAACAGGTTTATCTTACGCTTCAGCCAGTTTTGCAGGACCACCCATTCATTCCATCCCCCAAATTGGAGTATGAGTAGGGAGGAGCAAGCCTCAGACTCCAACCTTAATGCTTCCAGCTGAAAGGAGCCTACTTGTAGCTGTTTGGTTACCACCACATTTCTTCCCAACGGCCTCTTGTCCTACTAGCTGTATGCAGGGATAAAAAGAGCAAAACTTGTAGCCAAATGCCAGGTGAGGTATTCCTAGAAATCCTCTTTGTGATCCCTTACTACCACTAATTCTTTAACCAAGTTTTTGAGCAAGAATTTTTTTAATGTGTACACAGGATTAACATACAGGTTCTTCAGAAACATCATCTTATTTAAACCTGAAACCAGGATATAGAGAGCTACAGTGCATTCCAGTCCAAGCTTCCCTTTTGACTTATTGTGTGGGCTGGATTGTTAATATTATGTGGGGGCATGGCATGTGGGTACAGATTAAGCAACTATGAGTGTCCTTGTGAAGGGTAGATTCAATAGGACATTAATTATTTATTATCTGTCATTTAATGTGTTCTGCACAAGCAGCATTACTTGCCATTGTTCAGTTTTTGTCCAACCAGTTGTTTCAGAAACATCACCTATACTTACCTTCTCCTCTATAATTTGTTACTACTATTTCCCATGATAAGAATGGATTATTGTGCTACACTGGCAACCCACACAATTTAACTTGGAAACAAAAAGCCCACAATTCTTTTGGATACAGTTGTACCTCCCCACATATTGCAGTATGAACTGTGACAATGTGCTGCTTGTAATATGCACCAGTTAAGACAGCTATCCCTAACCTGGTAAGGGGCTGCTGGCATGCAAGCAGATGAAGGCAAGAATATAATTCTATAGAGTCTAATATACCACATAGAGGTATGTTTGCTTTGTCATTTCTTGTCTTCTGTTGGTAGAGAGCAGTCATATCGGAGATATGTTTTTAGTATATTCTTGGTGGCTCTTACCAGGCCCGGTGGGCAAAATTACCATGGCTTCTTGTATTTGGGTATTGCTTTATTGAGCAATAAACTACTTCAGAAGTGAACAGTAATAGTCTAAGCTTCAGTTGAGTAAGTTGATCCTGTCATTGTTGGCTAATATCTAATGATAAAAGTTCTCAGTGTTCTTGTAGACTCTAAAGGTCATGCCTGCCCTAGCTATACATCCTTGCATAACTTGGTTTACAAAACACTTTAAAGACACTAACAGGTAGAGCTGGTAACTATTCTCAAGAAGTTTTTTTTTGAAGAGAGTAAGGCAAAACTCGAGACTTACCCATGGTCACTGGGGGAGCCTTGTGCACGAATGGCATTAGAACAGTGATGGTGGTGACTTCCAGTCTTCTATATCAGTGGTTACCAACCTCTTTTTATACTACAGCAAACTCACTCAAAGAATTTTGGTGGACCAGGTATAGAAATTACAAGTTGACATATGTAAAATTAGTTAACCCAGGTGCAGGTTGGGGCACCATAGCCATGGGCACCAGGGGACCCTGCAGGGGAGGAGGCTGTGCGGGTGCCCACCCCCCCGATCCCAGCTGTAGGCCCTGCCCAGCCGGGCCCTGGTACTTGCTTCCCAGGCAGTCCCTCACTGGGCATAGCCATGGCAGCAGGATAGGGTGCATGGAGCCAACTGCCTTCTTCCCAGGGCTGCCCAGCTTTAACCCTGCATGTGACTGCCAGCAGCAGAAGCTGCTTGCCCAGGCAGATGGACAGGGGTTCGAGAGGGGACGGGGGGGACTTGTGCAGCGGCCCAGCAGCCAACCCTTCACGGCCTGGTGGTTGGGAACCTCTGTTATATATGTATATTATTCTCCTCTCTAACTTTCTTATCTAACGTGGAAATAGCAAATTACCTCTAGAATGGGACAGCATTTGTGCAATGAAGGGGTGAGGAGAGGGAGGGGAGTGAAGCAATGTTACTGCTCAATTCGGGATCAGGCGAGGAACAGCAACAGCACTTGCCTGACCTCAAGTTGTTTATATTTACCTTTATTCTCCTCCAAGGCCATACTGAAACCAGATTTGAGCAGTATCATCTGCTTCAACTCTCTACTGTCCTTGTGGACTCCAGTTTAAAGCTGACATTTACCGTCTGTTTTGTTTGCATAACCTTCTTTCTGAAAAGTAGACTGACTTGTGGCTTGCTTTTCTTTTTTAAAGGGATCTTCAAGAGGAATAACTCAAAGTTAATGGATGAAATTTTAAAACAGCAGCAGGAGCTTTTAGGTCTAGATTACTCTAAATACAAAATGGAGTTTGCAAATCAAGACAAAGCAGATCAAGGTAGGGTGATGGGACCCACCAATACATATGTATCATTTGTCTATATTCATATATAACCCTCTGAATTCTTCTCCCTCTTCTTTCCTACCCCCTCAGTCCAATCACACTTGTAACCATTCTAAGCTGGTGTTACATGCTTGTTCACAGGATCCCAAGCATGATCAGGGACCCATATTATTCCTTTTTTTTATGCACGCTGAAAATAATTAATGTCAGCCTGTATATTGGCAACTAATAGTCTAAAGCTGCCTGTAGGACTGAGGAACACCTTTTTGATGTAATGCAATACTAACTGATTTTTACAGGCAGGAATTCCTCTACATTTTCATTTTGTTTTGGTTTGTTTTTTCTACCCACTAGCCAGCCTCTATTTGCCACCTTTCGTGCCATGGCAGTATGGACAGAGCCTGTGGGATGGGTAGGAAGGAAAAGAATTCACAACTAGGATTAAGCAGAGGTCCTCAACCTCTAGTTTGTGTGCCAGATCCAGTCTACAGAGCCATTTTCATTTGGTCCACGGAGCTTCCTACAGACCCAGAGATTTGGTGATGGGGGAGTGGTGGCAGCATTGAATGTCACTCCCCTGCTGCCAAATTTTTAGCCCTGTAGAAAGCCCGATGTGCCAAGTAACACCAGTGCATGGCCAGATCTAGTAGGTTAAGTGGCTGGATTGGGGCAGCGGGGGGGTGGTGTGGATCGGGCCTACAGAGGCATGTCATCTGGTTTGTAGGGTTCCCTGCTGGTCTGGAAATTTGGCAACAGGAGCAGTGGCAATGTTAATTACTATTCCCCTCCTGCCAAATCTCCAGACTGGTGGGGAGAGGCAGTGCCCAGTAGGCTGGGTAACATGCCCTGTGTGCTAGATGTTGTAGGTGGCAGCAGGATTGAGTGGGGGGGAGCAGATCTGGTTTGGTGGGTAGTATAGGGTCAAAAGGTTGTGTACCACTATGATAAAGTAACAAAAATCTGTTCTAATTTGCTAAGCAGCAGCACTTAAGAGGTGATGGGTTAAAGTCTGGTTTGTGTTAAAGTACAAATCCAATCACATCACTAACTTTCTCTTAGTCTTTGTATGTTTACATCTTATTGAACTAGCCCTAGCAGAATTGCTATGCTTGTCTCACTTGAGTTCCTTGATTCTTTTGCAAGCTTTGAGCCTTGCTTTGCAATGAGAACCTGAAGCTGGAACTTCTGTTTAAAGGCAGCTGGAAAATAAGAAAAACCAAGTGCCATTATGACTCCCAGCACTGTAAATGGGGGCAGCCAAACATCCCTGTGCACTAATTTTAGAGGGAGCATGTGAATGGGAGCCCCCAGTGAGCATTGACAGAGATGGCAACAGCTGAGGGTGCTTGAGTCTCTGGGGTTACTCTGCCTCCCCTGTGTCCTGCAATAGTGCTTCCTCCTTCCCCACAGCTCTCTAGCGCTTGACATGTTCTGTGTCTTCTTGCATCTCTGCCCAGGGTACCAAAATTGCTAGTTATGCCTCTGACTACCACGTTCATGGACCACCAGCTAGTTTTCTGTAGTCCATGAATCAGTCAGAACTATGCTCACAAATGCAGTCTGTTTAAACACTGTAAAAAGTAAATAAATAAATAAAATTAAAAAATGTTAAGCACAAATTTTTGGTGAGTTGAGTAAATACACAGTGGCAGATGGTTAACTGTAGTCCCTCTAAGTTTGCTTCTCATGAGTATGTTTATGACTGGGCATCATTTGGTTTTTGTCTTTAAATTGGAATGTGCAGCCTATTAAAAAGGGACAGGAGCTGCATCCAACTAGCAAGAAACTTGTAACTTGCAGCATGACTTGTTACACTGACTTCGTGTCTTCCTTTTACTTTAATTTTAGCTTATACCTGCGAATCAGTGCTTTTCAATAGTTCATCAATAACCTAAAGTCATAAGCAAGTACACTTTTCTTTCAGAAATATAGTTACTCTAAAACCACCTTTATTCTCTGCTTGCAGTTTTAAAGTGCCAGTCTGCACTGAAGGTGCTGTCCCCAGAAGATGGAAAAGCAGACATAGTGAGAGCTGCTCAGAACTTTTGCCAGTTGGTAGCACAGCAGCAAAGAAAATATACAGACCTGGATGTTAATGTCTTGGACAACTTGCTAAGTAGTAAGTATTATATAGTGCCTAGAGGGAAGAAGGAAAGGAATGCCTTATAATAATCTCCTTACAGATAAGTCCTGAGGAGGACATCAAACCATTAAGAACTTCTGTCCATGTCTTGATTCCCCTAGCCTATATCATAATATTCTCAGTCTTTTTCAAGATACTTGTCCTTTAAAATAGTTTAAAAAACGCTGTTTTCCTTTAGCCTCCTCTCACCTTCATTTAGTTGTCTCTTCCTGCTTTAGAGGTTTAGGTAATTCCTCCTTTCGAGACCTCTTTAACTGTCCTATATATATTTTTTTTCTAATAAATCTTTACACCTCTGAGCATTCTGTTTACGAAACAGCCTTCCTTCTTTTTGATGAATGGAGAGAAGCATGCTGGAGACAGCTGAAAAAAGTTAAAGCTGTCCTGACAACTTGAGTTGCTTAGGTAACTTGAGTTTAAAGGCAATCTAAGTGATATTGATCATACAGCAGAACAGGACTTGAGCAGTAGAGAGACTCTGAGGCCTGGCTTACATAACATCCTTTTGCTGCTCAGTTCTTCTGCTGTAGCAGCAGAGCTGCTATTGTGTTGGCACAGTTACTCCACAACTGCTGAATGGAGGAAGGTTTCTGCCATCCAGATGAAAGCACATACAGACACTCCTGCTCCTTCAGCCAGAGAAATCTTGTTTCGAATAGAAATGAAGTTTCTCGGTTTTTTGGTTTTTTTTGTTGTTTTTTCCCCCCAAATTCAGCCTTTAGCTGGAAAATTTGACAAATTGGTGCACACACGTTCCCACAAATGTACATGTGTTAAATCTCTCTGGCATAGTTCAGCTTGCCTTTTATTGGGTAAACCACATGCAGTTGAAGACAGCCTGTGGAAGATGAATGGGATATCACTTTGTCGTATTTGAGTTAAAATATTTATCCAGGAAATGTGGGAATACCTGGGTTTTTAAAGTCCACACTTAAACAGCTGATTTCTACCAGACTTCAAATGACTGATAAGCTGCAGTGCTGAATAGAGGCATAATCACTTCTCTAGACATGCTGATAACATTTCAACCAATGCCATTAGCCCTCTTAAAGACAAGGACACACTGTTAGCTCATATTCAGTTTATTCTCAACTGTAACCCATAGGTCCTTTTCTGCAGAGCTGCTGCCCAGCCAGTCATCCCCCAGCCTGTACTGGTGCATGGGATTGTTCCATCCTAAGTGCAGGATTTTGCACTTATCCTTATTGAATTTCATGAGATTTCTATTGGTTCAATTCTCCAATTTGTTTAGGTCTCTCTGAATCCTAACCCTACCCTCCAGTATATCTTCTAACGCTCCCCCCCAGCTTGGTGTCATCTGCAGACTTACTGAGGGTGCAGTCTATGCCATCTTCCAATCAATGATAAAGATATTTCACAAAACTGGCCCCAAGACCAACCCCTGGGGCACTCCGCTTGCTGGGGAATGTTGCAATAACTGCTTCTCAAATATGGAACCCCTTACCATCTAGAGCAATGATTCTCAACCAGGGTGCACCTTGGAGTATTCTGAGATCCTTTTGGAAGTTGCCATGAGGTGTGAGGAGATAAGTGCAGGCTTGAGCTTGTCTCTGCCTGGCCACTGCCCTGCCCGCACTGCCCAGCCCCTCTGCAAGGGGGCAAGCAATTCAGTAAATTAATTACCTCTTACCTTGGGGTGCTGCTTCATTTACAATTGATAGGAATGGAGTGTCTCAAGTTGAGAATCACTGATCTAGAGTGACCTACCTCTTCATATACTGTCCCTGTTTATACTTTCCTTGGCATCCACCAGCACTGGTTTAGGGATGTCATCCTTAACTGTTCCATTTAATAGCTGTTCATTCAACAAACTATCCATGAATGAGTCTAGTTCCTTTTTAAGCCTGCCTATACTACCCTTAGTCTGCATCACCCTTTCCTCCCCTTTAGAAGGGTGGCTAGTTTCATCATTTCTGTTTTAAAGTGCTTTTATTTGTTGATGGGAAGTGCTGTAGCACAGCTATGTAGTGTATTTGTTCGTAGGAGTTGGGAACAATGAAGATGTACAGTAGTAGCTTTGGAAGTAAGAAACCTAATGGTTTGTGTATGCTCTTGTTCTGTGTTAAAGGAGCCTTACTCTACAAACCTGTTTCTTATTGCTGAATATTCTTTATGTATGCTTTCTAATCTGGGGTGGTTTCCACCTTCAGTGCTTTCTGGGAACAGTTGCTTAAAGGATTTCTGGGAAATAGAAAACTTTCAAACCTGTGTGTGCAGATCAGGCTGCCTCTTCTATAGATGTTTGCAGACATGTTAACATTTACTTTTCTCTCCCAACTCCTGCACTAGCAATCAGTGGAGTTAGCAGTATCTTTCTGAAATGCCAACCTAGCAGCATGTGATAATTAAGTGATGCTGTGTCTGGTAGCTGATTGAATGAGGAAACCTATCTCTGATGTAATTGGCAAACTTGTACAGCAGCACAGATGGCTTCAGACTTCATCCATTTTAAAACCAGATGTGCCATCTGTATATGCACTTGACTTGCATAGATGTGTCTGTTTAATGATGGCACATACTTCTGTCTGATAGTACAGAGAGATTCATTTGCCCATAAGTATACCTTCATTTATATTTATATAATCGGTAACTTGATCTTCACTTTAACTACTAGAAAGTAGGATACAGACTTTCTATTTGAAAAGTTTGCATAACTCTCCTTCCAATGGCAGAGACCTGAGAAGCTTGAATGTTTAGTTTGTAAAGCTAGCAAAGATATATAGAAAGATCACTCTGTGGGTGATCTTTTTCTTCATGTGTTCTGTATGTTGCACCAGGAGGCTGCAATGGCTCAATCAGTAGCAGCCAGTTTTCAAAGGGACATGAAGTTGTCTGCCTTAATAACCTTTGAAAATGCGCCACACTGGTAAGATGGTGGGGTGTGATGGTTTAAGTGGGACCAAGCTAATGCAGCTGGTGAAACATGGCACCAAAACATGAAACCTTTTTGAGCAAAAATGTAAATGAAGAACCAGGGCATTTAAGGCATCCTTTTGTGCAGGCTTAGCTAGTCCACTGGTTGCTGGGTATTGTCACAGTGTACTCATTCCTTATGTATCTTTTTTGACTACCACTGACTTGATAAATTTATTCTCTTGCTTTGTAGGTACTAAAGGTTTTCCTGACCCTGACTTAATATTAAAGTTTGGTCCTGTGGACAGCACGTTGGGATTCCTTCCTTGGCACATAAGACTGACAGAGATCATGTGAGTTGGTGGACTATGAATTAGTCCAGTAGTTCTCAATCTTTTTAGACTTAGCACCCTTGAATGATCCACAGCACCCCTCACAAAGTGTTAGCTCTTTGTTTTCATCCTTTTTTGACTACAGGAAAAAATAGAGCTGTTTTTCTGTTGCAAAGGACTCAGACCGCAACTGTAGATTTCACTTTGAAATCTCTGATTTTTATCTTGTGAATCATTTGCAAACCTAACAGTGCCATGGCACCCTGGCTGGGAATTACTCCATTAGTTTGTCGTCTTCATTGTTTTAAGCTAAAATTCTTAGGTGTGAGGCTTCCTATATTATCACAGTGTCCAAAATGACAAAATCCCTCCAGTAAACAAAAGCAGGTCATATAAGATCTAGCTGAGGTAGTAAAAGACTAATTGAAGCAGGTTTGTGAAAAGAACAGAAATGAGATCCTTATTTTGGTACAATCCATTGGTACAGAATTGACTAGATTTCACTCCTAAGGTTCTACCTGTCCCACAAGAAATGCACAATCTATGATCCCTGTAAAAGTTTGTACTTTTAAGGCACAGATGGAGCGGTGCATGCAGATATTCCATGCATCTCTCTTAACCCCAGCTCTTCCACTCGGTTTCATTTTTCCCCTGGTCATGGCTGGCAAAAGAATTCCCCCTTCAGAACTATAGTCACGCCCATCTTGGTTAGGATGCCTTGAATCCTTCTATTGTGTCCCTTTTTTATCTGCAAGGTTCTTTAGGGGAAAAAAATCAGCAGCTGTTTATATTCCAGTGGCTGTATAAATGAATAGGTTTATCAAACTGTCAGTACTGAGCTTCATATGACGCTGTTTTACATCATCTTGTTTCAGGGTGACTGAAGTTTTTTTCAATGAATGCATACATTGCTGGCCTTTCCTCTGAATAACTGCAAGATTTAGGCTCCTACATTTTTTCTTCCTGAGAGTTAAACAAGGCTCTGTTGGCCTCTGCCCATATTTGCAAGTTGTTAGAATGAACTTGTCAGTCTCCCAAGTTTAATTTGAAGAGACTATCTGCCAGCATAGATGTGAAAGTAGGACTGGAAGGGATCTTGCAAGGTCATCTAGTCCAGCCTGCTGGTAAAGGCAGGATCATCCTTGACTCAAGCATCCCAGCCAAGTGTCTGTCCAAACCGCTCTCGGAAATTTCGAAGGATGGAGATTTCAACTTCTCTAGGTAGCCTGTTCCAATACTTAACTACCCTCTAGTCAGAAACCTAAATTACTTCTGCTGCAACTTGAGACCAACTGTTCCTACATATCCCTTTGTAGATGGCTTGGGGTATTTCTATGTCTGAAGTTGTTAGGATAAGCACACAATACTTGTGACTTTTTTTTTTTCTAGGGCTTTTAGGGGCATTTTGGAAAAATCTGTAACTGAATAAAATAAATCATTCCCACAGAAAGCTAAACATCTAGGGGCTAAGAAAATATTTTGACACTAATTTAAAATATTATGACACAAATTCATGACTGTAGCATCAATAAACTGCTTTAATGTTCAGTGTTAGGAATGGCCTTTTCACTGCTAATACCCCCTGTAGTGGCCTTGTACTCGATGTTCAGTGTTCTTGTATAACTCTTTCCTCTTCTAGGAAGGCTACTTAAAGTCCAGCAAAAGTATCCTTGAAAGGATAAGTGGCAAAATGTTGACAGAATGTTAATGACATTACATTAGATGTTTAAGCATTTTGAGAGTAGTGGATCCCCAAGAAACTTGTAAAGTCAATTACTTGTTGTTAATGTCAGATATTTTAGCACTGAAATTACAATTGGTCTTTGAACACACATTTTTCAGGATGCCCCATAAACAAGAGATTTACATTTAAAATTGGAAAAGGTATCTAGCTATTTAACTACCAATTTAGTTGTTTCTATTGAGTCTGTAGATGATAAGCTCTTTGTTTTGGAGGGGTACCAAGATATTAAAACAATTAATGCTGTGACTGACTTAAATGATCAAAAATAGTCTACTTCCTGACCAGGCAAATTCCTTTACATAAATAACTTCTCATTTAATTCTTCCTATTTCATTTTTGCTTCCTTAGTTCTTTGCCTTCACATCTGAATATCAATTATGAAGACTTCTTCTCTGCCCTCCTTCGCTATGCGGCTTGTGAACAGCGCTGGGGAAAGTGATACATCTGAGCACACTACGACCAGTTTTTCCATAGGAAGGATCTTCTGTCTCTGTTTACAGGCACCTGTGATCAGTACAAATCCAGTCCATAGTCCTTTTTTAATTTATCAACAAACTCAATAAAAGTGTCTTACCTTTCTAGAGAGTCTGTGTGTGTGCGCGTGTGAGAATCTGTTAATGGGGACAGGGGAACATAGAGGTTTGTTTCTCTGTGCAAAAGACGTTGCATAAATGTAAGCATAGCTGCTCAACAGCTTAATGTCCCCCACCAATTTGTTTTTTTTTCTTTCTTTATTTTTTCTTACCAAGATGTGTAAGAGTTCAACGTATCATTGTGAAATCTACAGGGCAGTGTAAGATGTCATGTTGATTGAAGGCATTTCTCAAATTGGTGGAAGAATAGTCAAACATCAGATGTCCGTCCATTCCAGTTTTTAGCTGTGCTGCTTGTAGCTGAGCACTTTTGGATCTAATGGCCTGGTTAAAGTGTGTCCATAAATGTTCTGATAATCTCAAATGGAATGAAAAAAAGTCAGTAGCAGGTTAAAAAGCACAGGTAACCAGTTTTGGAATCTGAAGAGACCACAGGGACTCAATTTTTTTTTTTTTTAACTTAAGTGCATTAGCTTTACTAGTCTCTTACAAAATATTCTGTCTTCCTTGTTAAAGATAACAAGGTTTAAAAACTGTCTATTCAAAAGTTTTTATCTACAACCTCAAATAAGCTCTCTCTTCATCCAGGGAAATCGGATTCTTAGTTCAATTGCCATTATATTTGCACCACCCCCAATTATATTTTGAGAGGCTCAAATTATGGTGTCTCATTAATGTAATCTACTTCTTTTTCATATTGTACTGACTTTTAGATTTAGAATTTAAGGGCAAGTAAATTTCTAGATGGGGGTTCTAAGTGGAGACAGTTAAATATGAGCTTCAGGTTTGTATCTTTTGCTTAGAACCAGCAACCTACTCTGCTAGTTTTGGTTCAGGAGCAAATACAAGTTGTCACCACACTTTCTGTATCACTGTTTGACAGTGGCTCAGTGTTTTTATTTGTCAGCTGAGTCTCAGACAGTTGTCTAGAACAGGGCTGTCCAACTTCCAAGTGGCTGGGAGCCACACAGTGCATGGGCAAGGGCCATTCCAGGGTTTGCCTTGGGCCTCTGGGCCACACAGATGTCCCTGCTGCTGTGCCCACATTCTTCCCCTGCCCTGCTGCATTGTGTTTTCCCACCCCCCTTCACACACGCACACATTGCACTGCACTTCCACATGGCCGTGGACTTTTCTCTGCTCCCTGCACCGTACCTGCCTTGGGCAGGAAGAAGCAGCTGGAGGAGGGAGGGGGAGCCCAGAGCTGGCTGCTGTTGCAGTGGGAACAATGCGGGGGGGAGCAGTGGCAAAATGGGAGTCTGGGGGTCGCAACTTAACCCCTTGCGGTGCATGTGACCCACAGGCTGCCAGTTGGACAGCCCTGGTCTAGAAATATACATTCTGCACTGAACTATGTATTATGTTTAAGTTTGAGTTCAGAAAACTTAAACATAACAGGGTAAAGGATTAAGTGAATACTCATTACTGTGTTGCTCTCAAGGTTTGAGATCATGAAGCAAAAATGTAACAGGCAGTAGGGCATTACATCCGATATCTGCGGAAAGAACCATGGCAGTTGTAGAACTAACAACCTCTTTTGGCAAGTGTCGTCATGTAATTAAACCTGCAGGGAAAGTACACTTGAAATAAGCTGTTTGAAATCTTGTCAACCAATATTTTTAATAATTTGGGCCAAGCAGTACCTAAAAGCATCTGTTAAGTATTGCTGAACATGGCTTTGAAAGTATATTGACTTTCTGTCCATGAGTTCATGGAACTTGTAGAACAAGTGTTTCAGCTCTCTGTTCATCTTCTGCTTTAAACAAAGGTAGGAAACCTAGCAAAGTATTACAGAGGAAATCTCTTCAGTTTTAAAAAGGGAACTACCACATTTTAAATGAATGCTTTTGTAAAATAGCGCCCAATGTTTTGTCATGAAGGGATGTAATAAATGTAACAGTGCAGATTTGTAGAAGATATTACTTGTTAGCAGTGATGCTTTATTTTCCTTTCTTTTAAGGTAAGAGGCTATTCCAAAAGGAATCTGTTATAAAACATGATCTGATTCATTTCATGTCCCATGTCAGAGAAAGGGACTTTGATCAAGTTGCTGACTGCACTGAGCTGATCCTTTCAAGGACTAGAAAAAACCTTACAGTGTATTTAAGAATCTTTGTGGGCTTTTGATGTTTACCCTCTTTCTGTTGTGCTAGAAAGATGAACACTTATGTGAAATGCTTTCTTGGTTTCTTATAATTGCTGCGAAAGACATTTTCCCAATAAACAACCGAATACGCCCTTGAAAGGATTTGGTGACTTGTTCTTTGAGGGAGATGCAATAATTTTTTTTTAATACTCGGTATTAAGAATCCCATTTTCTTGAGGTAATGACCACCTTTTCTAAATCCCAAACCATGATGTTACCCAAGCAGTTCTGGTACAGGCAGTAAACAAAAAAGATGAAGAGAGGTTTAACTCTGTTCTTAAATTCTGTCTTTTGATTTTTGCAGCCTGCCAAAGAACACTTTACCTGAACTGCTTTTGGCCTCTGACAGGCTCAGGTATATCTGAACTGAAATGGTTTTCTGCATCAGAGCCAGACCGTAATATTAAGGGTTCATTTACACAAGGACACTTGACTGAAGGTGTAAATTTTAAAGTGTGTTTGAGTAAACAGCATTAAACCTTTGTGTAGACTTTTATATTCAGAATTCAAATGGCCTTAATTTAGTTTGACAGCGAAGTAAACTAAGGCTGCCTGAATTCTGAGTTCAAATGTCCACAAAGATTTAATTCAGTTCATCTAGTACACTCTTATATTTGGACCTTCAGCTAACTGGGATTAACTTTTCTGGCCAAACCTGTATAGATGAACCCTTAATGAGCTGTGCCAAATGCACTGTGCATATCCACAACTTGATCTTTTGAATGTATGTCACTGCAGTTACCTTTCTCTTCCCCAGCTTGTCCTGTGTGAAGGTACATTGTATAACTGTGACATTCTATATGGCTGTAGTCTCTGGCTACTTGTAAATAATGTGTAAAGCAAGTTTTTATGATTAAGGAATCAATTTATTGAACTTTATTATTGAAAGTTAAACCTGAATCTGTAAAACAGGAAATCAATAAAAGAATATAATCTTTTTACAGGCTATGGTGTTATATGAAGACTACCTCTATGAGTCTTGGTTGGGGAAATAGTTTTAAATTGGTTTACAGTTGAATTGTATCCCTCTTCTAGCAAGTTTTCTAGAGCCAGACTTATTTTGCAGGTTTACCCCCCCCCTTTTTTTTTTTCCTATGAACCTGCCTTTAGTCTGAATAGCTCCTGTCCACATGGTTTCAACTATTGTACGCAGCATCTTCCTGGGAGCTTTTTTGGGAAAAGGTGAGATTTTTTTTTTTTTAATGGCCTCTCTTAATCCCTGCATATTCGTAGAAATTAAAGTCTGTATATTGACTGGAGAATCCCAGATTCTCAGCCACTAAAAAGATTGTGTCTTCTAGTAAATCTTCCTTATAAGGAAGAGGAGTTCCTGTCTCCAAGTGAAAAGGAAGCAAAAAGGTTTAAATGAGTTAAAGAATTACTCCCACTTGCTCTGCCCATACTTACTTAATGTGCCTCTAGGCTTTACATTTTTGTGGCAAAGTCATCAAACTGGCTGCTCAATTGAAGAATGGCTGCTTTTTGCTGGCAGCCAACTAGGATAAAACTTCCGATGGATTTGGCTAGTTTGAGATGCAATACCCTGCCGTAAATGGTTTGGCATCCCTTCTCCCTAAATTCAAATAACCCTCAAATGAGATATTTTTATAGTTTAAACATCAAAAGTCAATTCCCATCAATTACTAGGGGAGAAGGTGGATAGGATTATGAATATCCTGATGTCTAGTCCTTTCCAATATTTTCAACTTTGGTAGTTGTGGAAAAAGGTAGATCTACTTAGAGAGAAGTTAACACAGTATACTAAGATGAGCCCCCAATAATTAGATTCTATACATGGAAAATTTATTAAAAAATTGTTATAACTTTCCATGTATACAACCTAATTATTGGGGGATTGTCTTTAACTCATCCTCCCCCACCTGCTGCAGGGGGGCAGGCAGTGAGGAGTAAGTGATGTGGGGAGATCAAGCGGTTTACCCCTGCTTGTGCCTGCTCCCTGTCTGCCCCTTTACCCTCTACCTCTGCTCTCCCATTCTAGCCTGGGATATAGAGTGTGATCCCAGCCCAGTACCCACTGCAGCTGTGCGGGCTGCATGCTGCCACTGGAGCTGGGCTGGGGCTTTGCTCAGTGCCTCTGGCTTGAAGCAAGGGTAATGGGTGTGGGGGATGAGAGGGGCAGGCAAGTGGGGAGCAGAGGTTGCAGGGGTGGGGAGTGAGGAGGAGAGAGTACAGAGGTGGGTGGGCAGAAGTAGGAAGCAGCTATGACCTTGACCCTAGCCACCTATTCCTGTCCTCCCTTCCCCCCACCTCACTTGCTTCTAAAATCGGGGGCTTTTCCACCCATGTTTAGGGGTGGGGAAGGGGTTCATCTTTGATTCGAGTAAATACAGGAATCTTTGTAAGGGGAAGGTGCATAACCAACTTATCTTTAATAGATTAATTCTTACAGATACTCAAATTGGGGAGTGGATGTATATTTTAATTAGTTTCTCTCAGTGGTAACATGAGTTTGTTCTAAAAGGCATGAGTCCAGGCCTTTTGTTCAGATTGCAAAAGACTACTTTTTCATTATAATTCTGTTTTTTCATGCTTAACTTCATGACACTTTGTCTGCAGCACTGTTTATCCTACCCTTTGCAAGACCTTTCCAGTCTCTCTAAAGTTTTCTGTACATACTTCAATATTAAGTGTTCTCCCTTAAGTCCTACTGTCTTAAGTGTGCATACAACCATATCAGGCGTTTTTAGAAAAAACATCAATTTGCTGGAACAGCTGAGATGAACAGACTCGGGTGGGTCTAGCTGAGTCTATGCAGTATGCAGTAGCCTTGCATTCCTACCAGGGCAAAGTTACAAGCGTATGCTGTACCATTTTTCTCCAAGCCTTCTGAACTCTTGGCCACAATGAAATGTTTTGCCTATAGCATCCTGTTTTAGATTTTTCAGCAGCACTGTATCTTTTCCAAGGATACAGTGCAACTTCTGCCCATGGAAATGAATTTTGTACTAATATTCATTACCTAGCAGCCACAAATGCTTGATAAGTGTTTTTTTTGTGAATGTTGAACTCATGCCCAGATATTTATGGCCTGTCTTTTAAGCTATCTGTTCCTGTTGGAATACTAAATTGAGAGCTGACCTGAAGTTACAATGGGATTTCTCTTTTGGATCTGCAGAGAGATGACCTTTAGGGAAAAGCTAGTCTTGTCTCCCTATATTTGTCTATAAAGCCTTGCAGAATTGTGCAGTGAATGCAATTTCCCTCAAAAGGGGGAAACTAATGTTCTCAGGTACATTTGAGGGCTGAAACTCAGAGCAGTGAAGAGTAGGAGAGCTGCCCACATAGCTTCATGATTTTTATACTGAGCTTTACGTTGGTGAACAACCTTCCTGAAAACTGATTTGGATTGTACATGCTACTAGTGTGTTGAACTCTGGAACATTAGAAAACAACAAGACTGAGTAGGACTCAGAGTGGGCTTAAAGTGATGAAGTCAGATATGAGCTATTTGGAGGAGAAACAGGCTCTGTACAGAGCCTATGTATTTTATTTGATTCTAAGATGAGGTTTCCCCCACCGCAGTTAGCATGGGGAGAAGAAGCCCCTCCTTTTATAGCATACGAAGAAATCTCACTAGGCACATCCCCATGAGTGGAGGGGGAAAGCATTTAAAAAAGCAGGGAACTTGTCCCAAGGGAACACCCATGCGTGCATTCTGGTGCACTGCATGTTGCTTGGGGTGGGGTAGGGGACGCTGGGGCCAGCACCCTTACCTGGGGGCCTCCGGGGGCTGCAGCCATGGCAATCCTACAGCATGTAGCCTGGCAGCCAGGCTCCAGCTTCAGGCAGCATGTGCTGCTGCCACATGTAATGCCTGCATGTGCTGTGCAGCACATACCACACGTGCGCTTGTCATAGATTCATAGACATTAGGGCTGGAAGGGACCTTGTAAGTTCATTGGGTCCAGCCTCTTGCCCCAGGTGCAGGAAGTCAGCTGGGGTCTGATCACCCCAGCAAGTTAAGCATCCAAGTGTTTCTCAAAAGGTATACAGAGTAGGTGCTTGAACCACTTCTGGGGGGAGTCTATTCCAGAAATTTTCGATCAGTAATAATCAAAATTTATAGAAGGAGAACTGTAACAAGGAACCTGTACCCCTGTTGCTGGACTGGACTGTGGAGAAAGAGGGAGGGACAGAGGGCATGGGTTAAAGAGGAAAAAAATGCATGGTCTAATGACTCATCAGGGATCCTGGTTTTCTCTGATTTAAAAAAAACTGCAAATTCTCTTGATTTTTAAAACCCTCAAAACTTGTGATTTAAAATTAAAGGCCTCCCCCACCCAGGCCCTGCTGGTGCCCCTCACTACCCCCTACAGCCTTCCCAGCCCTGGGACACACCTCCCCCAGCAGGAAAGGGGTGGTGGGGGGAAGGGAAGGACCTGGGGGGAACCAGACCTAGAATAGGAGGGAAAGTGTCTCTCTGTGCCTGCTCCTAGAAGCAGGCAAGGGCAGCAGCGCTCCTCTGTGGGCTGCACACGCTGTGCCTGTTTGGACTAGGGGAAGGGCAGGCTTTGCATTTGTTAGCTGCCACTGCCATGCTGCTTTGCTGTGGCCAGTTGCACATGTGGTTCTGCAGATAAGTGGTGTGGGTGCAGCAGTGTGGGGTGGTCACCATGTGCGAGCCCTCCCCATTTCCCTGTTTGGCTAGCTAGGTGGCATGTGTGTGGCCCACAGAGGGGCACCAATTAGGGGTGGGGGGTTTGCATGTAGTGGCTGCCACCATCACCACCCCGCATCTCCACTGATGCACTCTGAGCTGCTTGCCTGCAGAGCTGCATGTGTGACCAGCTGCAATGCGGCGCATGGCAGTGGTGGTGGCAGTGACATGGGGCGGTGGCGACCACCGCCATGTGTGAACCCCTTCTCAACCCCCATCTGGCCAGGCAGCGCATGTGCAGCTCACAGAGGGGCACCACTGCTCTCGTGCCCTGCTTCCGGGAGCGGGCACAGAGGCACTCTCCCCACCCCCCATTCTTGATCTGGCCCTGCCTCTGTCCCCTCCACACACTTACCTGCTGGGAGGTACATGCGTCTGTCTGTGTCTGTGCCTGCATGTGTAAGTTTGTCTGCGTCTGCCAGAGAAAGTCCTGCAGGAAGCTGGCTGGGGGCTGAGGGAGGGGGACGTGTTGGGGAAAGTTCCATATGGAAGGCCCACCGGCCGGAGGCATGTGGACCCAGTGGTGTTATCAACCCGAGGGGGTTTCATGCCTCCATGCGCGGCTTCCCTGAAGGGCCGGTATCACAACACTCTGGGATCACGCTGGTGGGCACTCCATGTCTTCGTGCAACCCCCCAGCTCTACTTACCTCACAGGCTCCAGGAAGGTAAGTAAGGCTGAGCCGAGCCTTGGGTGAGTTTGAGCCTCAGGCCCTCTGGGCAGGGTTGGGGGTTTCCCGCACTTTTCGCAGTCAGCTCTTGCAGGCTGGAACTGTGCGCATCTGCAAAACTCTTTGCAAAAGCAGGAAATCCATAGGTTTCTCTGCTAAAAGGTAAAATCTGTTTTTTCTCCAGTGAAAATGGGAAATCCACAGTTTTTCTGTGGGAAATGGGAAACCTGGATCCATGCTCATCATTAAGCAGTTAGCTGCTCATTCTGACCTAATGATGTATCAATTAAGTAATTAGCTGCTCCTTCACAGGGACAGAGGATGGAGGGCTTAAAGAGGAACATAATGATGGCCTATTGATTGGTCATTAAAGTTAGCTGCTCATTCTGGTCTAATGACTTATCAATTAGGCTATCAGTTGCTCCTTCACAGGTGTGGGAAGCTGGCTGGAGGGAGATAACAGGTGAATGAAGAGAATGATTTACAACAGGTCTGATATATAGATTTGTGGATATTTACTTTTTATATTTTGACATGATTTTTATAAAATCCTTACTGTCACTGCTAAATTGTATGCCATCATTACTAAACTATTTGACTGCCAGACCCCTAATTCTATGCAATCCTTAAATTGATAACAATCAAAGGCTTAAAAAATAAACATCAATTTTTAGCTGTTGAAATTATTAAAAAAAAATAAAAATTGAATTCTTCCAAGCCTAATTATGGTATCTTTCCTGCTCATGTTGGACATGTAAGTATAGATAGAGATATCTGTATAAAATATATTTTTTGCTTAAGGGCAAATTAATTTCAAATTCCAAATAGACTCAGTCAGGCTCAATCATTCAAGTCTGTGTGGCTCTACCACCAGGCAAGTCTTGCCCCTCCCAAACCCATGTCACCTTCTGTCTTAGCCTGGCACATAATTAATGTGGCCCTACCCTTCACTAGGTGAAGCATCAGGTTGCTCTGTGCTTCATCTGCATATAAATTCTTGGAGCGTATTTGTGATGAGAAAACCCAGTTCCAGTCTAATTAGCACATGGGAGCTAATTAACATATGGATCCTTTGTGGGGGTATCTGGAAGCTACACACATGCCTGAGCAGTGTTGAGCTGTGGGGTCGCCATGGAGGATGGGACCACATTCATCTTGTGTGCTAGGCTGAGTGCAGAGGCAACAGAGAAAGCAATGTCATGGCTCACCATGGCTTGAAATACTGTTGAGTTTGTGGGGCCCAGCCCAATGACCTACATGCCAAGTTGTGAGTCTTTTGGCTTTAATACTGTGCCAAAGGAAAACACCATGACCGCTAAGAGGGCTTTCCTAGTTGCAGAGGAAAACCATTTTTTGGCAGGGGGTAGTACCATGACCAAGGTAAGGCATTATTAGCCTCCCACTTTCATTTCCAGTGGGAAGTTAGCATATAGCCAAGAACTTCATGAAAATGGGAGGCTCTTCCCTGGCTTGCTCCTGTGGCCATATGGCTGAGGGCAAGCAAAACTTGGGGGCATCCAAACCCCAAGTCTCTGGGCTTGGACTTGTATGGAGGATGCCTGCCAAAGGATTTAGAAGCCCCAAGGCAGGGGGGCGCTGGTAGCAGGGCCACATATGATTCTTGAATGACTCACGGATTTGGAATTAATTTTGCTGGTTTGGCTTGTAACACACAAAAATTTCCTTAAAAAAAGTAAATGTTTTGATTAAGATGAACTGTAGCTCAAGTATAGAGTGAGGCCTATCCCTTGCACTCTTGGCAGGCTGGCTCCTGAGAGCTTCCACAAATGTAGAAAACTTAATTGCACCATTCTGTGGGAATGGGGGACTGCACTTGTGCTTTCCCCCTGGCTTCCTCTTAGCCAAAAGGCCAAGGAGCAAGTGAGATTAGGGGCCACGTATTGCCAACCTACCATGTGAAAAATCATGCGACAAATTCTTAAAAATCAAGAGATTTGGTATCTAACTCATGAGATGCTATTTCTGAAGTTTGTGTGTGCGTGCATGTGTGTGGGGGGGCGTTATTTGTGAAGGTGTGGGGGGCTGTGCGTGTGTGAGACAGAGGGAAGGCGTCCCCACACACCCTGGCAGGATGCGGGGTACTGTGGGTCAGGAGTAAGGGGCAACAGCATGGCTGGGGGGCTGTGGCTTGGGAGTGAAGGGCAGACACAGACACTC
>NW_017729026.1:18652173-18658075 GCF_001723915.1 Gavialis gangeticus | reverse complement strand
CAGCCCCCCCCCCAAAGCACGGAGAGGGGGGGGGGGGCCCGGCTCCCTGCTACTGCGCACACCCCTGGGGAGGCCCGAGGGGCACATGGCCCCACATTTGTGTGTAGGGCATAGGCAGGCTGCCCACTGTGGGCTGGGGCTCTGCACCCTGCTGCCTTTGCCTCAGGAACCACTCGATGCTGTGTGTGCCTCCTGCTGCCTGCCAGGAGCAAAATGGTGACTGGAACATAGGATCCCTCCATCTGTTGATGAAAATTTGCATTGCTCAGAGAGTCTTCCACCTCTACAACAGACTCAATGATTTGCTGCTTCAGTGAGAGTCTTGTCTTTTGTGAAAACTGAGACTGAACAGTTGGAACAAGAGTCTGAAAAGGGTCATTTACATTCTGCATTAATGGAGCATGTTTCTGTGAATCCCTTTGTTCTCACTATGAGACAGAAAATCAGTTAATCCAGCACTACCGGTTTATCTCTTCCTTTTTATTCATTTGCCCCAGTCTTATGTTCTCTGTTGTTAAATTCCCTGCCTTTGCCCTTGCCTCCCCCCACAGGTAGGCTTCTCATTCTTCTAACTGTTTTTATTCTGTTTTACTCTTATTCTTACCTTACTCTTAGCCTTATTATTGGAAATAGTCCACAGAGCCCAGGACCCTGGTGCTTGCTGCTACTTGCAGCTCTTGGACACCAGGTCTTTTCCCCTCTTATATGTCTGTCACTTTCATCAAAGTGGGTTCACCATAGTCTTTTCCCCAGTGTCATAACCAGGGATCTTGGTTTTTTTGGATTAAAAAAAAAAAATCCACAATTTTTGGTTTAAAAAAAAAAAAAGAAAGCAACCCCAAATCCACATTTTTCCATGATTGAAAAGAAACACCATTTATCTCTCTCTCCCTCTCTATAGATACAGTAGTGTTTCATTTTAATCATGGAAAAATGTGGATTTGGAATTACTTATTTTAACCGAAAATTGGGGATTTTTTAAATCGGAGAAAATCAGGCTCTCTGGTGATAAAACAGCCAAAAAAGGATCTTTTATTCTGAACTCTAGTTAAATGTGGCTATGAAGCAGACTTGCTAGCAATACCATCCCTCAGGTTAAGGCCTGCAGAATATATTGGGGTCTGGACACAGGCTCATTGTTAAAACACCCCAAAGTTACGAGGCACTGGATAGCACTACAAACATGAAGCAGTACAGGGATGTGCACACACGGGGCACTGGTGGAGGCACTATGAAGTTGCCTCATAGGCATGTTTTACAGGCAGTGGGCAGCAAGGAGCTGCTCATTTTGTTCCTTCTGGCTCTAAGGCAGCTTCTCCGTAAACTTGATCACTGACAACCTGCCCTCTCCTGCCAGAGAAGGGATCCAGGCAGCTGCTTCTGCTTGCTGGTCACTGACAGCCTGCCCAGTCCCTCTTCTGTAGCAGGGGAGAGGACAGGAGGTTTCACGTCAGCTCGTTCCCCTCTTGGGGAGGGGAGTGAGCCGAGCCCCATGCTGCGGTGGAACAGCAGAAGCAGAGAAAGCTGCCTGCAGGAAATGCATGACAGCAGCATCAGCTAGAGGTAGCCCCCTCTGCCGCTACCATGGATGTGCTAGTTGTTGCCAGTGCTCTTGTGGGGATGGGGGTGGCAGCAGCTGTTTCTGTTATTTCAGCACTGGTGTTTCTGCAGTAGTAGACACAGCAGGGTCCCAGCACAGCTTCCTGAGAGCAGACTGGACAGGCTGTCAGAGAGTCAGCCAGTCTCCCTTCCTCTCCCCTTGCAGGGGGAAGGGAAGGAAAGGAGAGGACGGTGGGATGCCGGGGGTCCAAAAGATTGTCTTCACTTGACGCAGGCAAAAAGATGAATGAATATCCTTATCGGCAAATGAATCTTTCTGTACTATTAGCCAGGAGCATGTGCTGTCATTAAAATTAGATCCATCTATGCAAGTCAAGCGTGTATACAGATGGCTTCAGTCTTCAACCAGATGTGCTATCTGTGTTGCTGTGCAAGTAAACTTGACAGGATTCAATTTTTATCAATAGGGATTGATAAACATAGATTCTACCTGATGGTGACAGATTGATGGAAAATATTTCCCTTGGTAATCATCAAAATTTACATGAAGGACATGTTAAAAAAATTGGGGATGGGGGTAAGGCAATCCCTGGTAGGGGGCACTGTGCATGCATGTGTACACACATACACCTCTACCTACCTACCTACCTACCTGGGGGCCATGCTGGTAAGGCTATGTTGAGAGTGGGGATTGGAGGGGCAGAGGGCTGATAGCAGCAGGGAGCCCAGTCTGTCTGGCTGCTTGGTTTGCCCAGGTCCCATTTGGGGCAAAAACCAAATTCCTGTGGTGCCTGGCCTGGCCTCTATAGGAATTTGATACCTGCCCCATTCACGCGGAGGCAGTGCCAGGCCAGGCCAGGCTGGGCTCCATGGGAGTCTGGCCCTTGCATGGTTGGGGCAGGGGTCAAATTCCTGTGGAGCTCAGTTTGGCCCCTGCTTTGGCTGGGACCTGAGCAGAGCAAGGGGCCAGTGACACTGGTTCCCAGGCACTACCAGCCCTGCTTCTCCAACCCCCCCCTCTCAGCCCAGCCTTATCAGCACATCTCGCAGCTCCTGCAGTGGCTGCCGTGTGTGTGCGTGTGTGTACTAGATTGATAAAAATTGAAAAACAGCCCAAATTTTGGGCAACTGGAAACATTTAAATTGATAAAAAAATAAAAATAAATGCTTAAAAATAAACACAAATTTTAGCCATCAATTTAAAAAAAAAGAAATTGAATTCTGCCAAGCCTATGTACAGGCTTGTCAGTTAAATCAGAGATAGGCCTCTTCATTAAATTGGCTAGCAGAGACTGCATCATATAATTGTCATGTGCTGCTAGGTCAGTATTTCAAAAAGACACTTCTAACTCTCCTGACTCCCAGTGGAGCAACAGGGGAGAAAGGTAAGGAACTGTATTTCTTCATTTCTACTGACTTGCAGGGTGCTGGCTTGTATACTACTTTCCTCATGTCACTTGAGGGTCTGAGTATAATTGGCTTGTCCCATAAAAGCACCATTGAAAGGAAATTCCTGACAGCAGTCTTGAGAAGTGAAGTAGGACCTTCTTAGCTCCAGAGATGGTAATGAACTGGAGCATGAGGCTGCACTTCGGCTTCTGCTATGTGAGGTTTCCTGATAATCCAGGTTTCTATGTACACGGGCTTCGGGCTCTTTGTCAAGCTGAATTTGCTCTGACAATTTTGAATTGTTTACACCAACGTCTGACAAAGACCATACTTTAAATATAACCTTGTTTTCCTCAAATCTGATAGATACACATGCATGCTTGCAAGTGCTTCTATTGCTATACATTTGTCTTTGTTAAATGATGCAAGACCTCATTTCATTCTATTGAATCAATCTATGGAGAGTCTTAAGATTGCTCTTCCCTTGCATCTATAACAACATTTTTAGAGGCTGAATAACATTATATATTATATAGAAATTTGCCTCAGCTTTGAAGTATCTCATAAATTAATGTTTAATTGAACTGTTTTCCTTGAGGTTTTTCTCTGTACTTGCTTACTGGCTGAACACCAACATGAGCTGTGGTTATTTCATCTTCCAGATGAAATACAACTCTGTTGTATTAAAAGAATAGGTATTCCCCTGTCCTGCAAGTTAATGTTATTTCTCTCAGTGCTGTTGTTTCCTTTTCCTATGTTACAAAGAAAAATCCCAAACAAAATAATACCCAACAGTTTAATGGGTTGATCATTTAGAGAACAGGCTTACATGGGATTAAGTGATAAAAAAATAAACTGTTCTTTGTTTTAATATGATTTGTGTAAATACTCCATCAGTAGCTGGAAAAGAACAATACAAAATTGTTGTTAAACCTCGTTTGTGGTGTTTCTTGAATTTTTCATAGCTTCTTTTGGTATGTGTCACCAAAGTCACACCCACCCCTCACACTTTATTTCCTATACATCTGCAAAAGGGCACTACCATTAAAGTGATTTTCATGCTCTGTTTCATGAAGCCTAGGGTCTGAAAATACCATTTGAAATAGTGTCCTGTGTTTATATCTGGTTATGCAGCAGAATTTTACTCAATTTAGCATGTGAATCATTGATCAAGTTACAATATTTATATTTTGACATACAAATTTATTACTACCGTGGTTTAGGAGCCATGGTTTTTGAATAAGAGTCTGAATACCATTGTAGAGGTAAGTATTGTAGAGACAGAGTATCATAAGTTAAAAGTGGGATTGTTAAAAAGCCTTTTGTGTTGGCCTGGGTTCCTAGTTAATTCCATGAGTTTTGTCATAGGCTTCAATAGGAAAAGAAGTCATACAAAAATAAATCCTCTGAAAAAAATCTCATCCTAAACATTTAACTATTTGTACAGAACAGTATGTTTTTCCCTAACAAAAAATTCTCAGAATAATACCTAGCTTTTATGTAGTGCTTTTCTTATGTAGAGGGTGCTTTGCAAAAAAAGTCAGTATTTTTATCTCAATGCCTAGTAAAGAGAGGAAATCAAGCACTTACCTTTTTACACAGGGAATGCAGCAGTGGCATGGGTTGCTGCTCCTTAGTGAAGTTCCCAGAATATGGGCTGCTGAAGTATCAGTGGCAGCATAGGCTTCCTGGAGGCTGTCATCCCAGTGCCCTTATCCTAGGACTGATGTGCAACTCACGGTTCCTAGTCCCCCAAGTTATGGTATGGCTTGGTCTTCATTTGTAAATGGGGAGGCTCAAATCCAGAGAAGTAATGTGATTTGACCAAGGTCATCCAGCAAGCCAGTGACAGAGCTTGGGAGTAAGCTCCCAGATTATGGGAAGTGTGATCACAACTAGAGAATAAGTTGGCGATTCAGGCCAACCATGACGTGCTTGCAAGGTGGGTGGATCAAAACCAATGGCATTCAAAATGGAGAAATGCAAGGTGCTCCACCTTGGGAGAAAAATCCCACATCATACTTATAGGCTCAGCAGTGCTACACTCACTAGCACCATGACTGAATGAGACTTGGGGGTCATGATTGACCACAAGATGAACATGAGCCACCAATGCAATGCTGCAGCTTGCAAAGCAAACAAAACTCTGGCTTGCATTTACCAGTGCATATCAAGCAAGACCCAGGAAGTCATCCTCCTGTTTTACTTGGCCTTGGTGAGGCCACAGGTGGAGTACTGCATGCAATTCTGAGCTCTGCACTTTAGAAAAGATGTGGATAAGCTTGAGAGAGCCCAGAGGAGAGCCACGCACATGATTAGAGGACAAGAGAGCAGGCCTTATGAGGAGAGGCTGCAAGCCAGAGAAGGAGGGCCTTAAACTAGGCTCTTATAGGCTGGCGGACCTCCTCCGGCGGGCTTTAAACTAGGCTCGTCGGGGGACGGGGAAGATGAGGGCGGAGGATACACCGGACTGGCACCCGCAACTATAGCCCAGCCCGGACCGGCAAGCTCAGTGGACAAACAAGTAAGAGATGGGGATAAGGGGATCGCTGGGACTAGGGGGTCAGTATCCACATCTCCAGGAGGCCTGAAATGCCTCTACACTAATGCCCGTAACATGGGGAACAAGCAGGAGGAACTCACCCTCCTGCTGGCTGACACCAGCCCGGACATTGTGGGGATTACGGAGACTTGGTGGGACTCCAAGCATGATTGGGCAGGGAATGTTGAGGGCTATAGGCTGTACAGGAGGGACAGGATAGGAAAGAGAGGCGGAGGAGTGGCACTCTACATCAAGGAGGACTACACATCCTCGCTAATTAGTAAAGAGTCAGGGGAGAAGCACTCTGAGGTGCTTTGGGTTAGGGTTCAAGGCAGAAGAGGGGAAAGGGACCTATTGGTGGGAGTCTACTATAGACCCCCTACCCAAGCAGAGGAGCTTGACCAGGAATTC
>NW_017729026.1:18649676-18651797 GCF_001723915.1 Gavialis gangeticus | reverse complement strand
GTCTGGAACCAGCTTCCAAGTGAGGTGGTGCAGGCTCCCACCCTGGGGTTTTTTAAGAGGAGGCTGGATGACCACCTTACTGGGGTCATTTGACCCCAGTGCTCTTCCTGCCATGGCAGGGGGTCGGACTAGATTATCTGCTCAGGTCCCTTCCGACCCTAGAAACTATGAAACTATGAGGGTGTGTGTAGACAAAACAAAATTTCCTGGAGAAGCAAAGGCTCAGAAGGTACTTGGTGGCACCTATATAAAGGGTGTACAGCGGGATCTCGGAGAACAGTTGTTCATTGGGACTCCCCAAGGGATAACGAGGTTTAATGGCCACAAACTTCTGGAAGGCCAATTTAGACTGGACATAAGGAAAAATTTCTTTACCGGCCAAGTTCCCAGAGCCTGGAATAGACTCTTCCCAGAAGCGGCGCAAGCACCTACCCTGGACACATTTAAGAAACACTTGGATGCTTATCTTGTTGGGATCATTTGATCCCAGCTGACTTCCTGGCCCTTGGGCACTGGCTGGACCTAATGATCTCATGAGGTCCCTTCCAGCTCTGATGTCTATGAAACCTTCTGAGTCCTCATCCTAGTCCAGCCCTCTTCCCTAGGCTGCTTTGCCTGAATAGTGAAATAAGTTACTTTAATTTAGTAACCAAGCTAAGGTTACCTTTAATACCTGTACAAAAGAAAAATCAGTTAATCCTATTGTTTTGAGGGTAGATTATTCAGGATACGGTAAAGTTACACATGACACTTAGACCGCACTCAACCTGTAGAATGTTAAGTGGTGTTAAAATTAGAACGTGTTGTGAGCAGTTGCACGCTAAAGGTTAACACTCTTTGTTGCCTGCAGAGCTCTGACTTGCCACTAGAGGGCTGATAAGCAGGGGTGTGGCTAGGGCCTGGGATATCTGGGCTCTATCCCTGCTTTGCAAGAATGGCAGGGTAGAAGCAGTACATGCTGGGATGCTAGAGAACTGCAAATTGCTCGTTTTATTTCCATGGAGCAGACGGAAGCTACCCTACCACAAGATAGGTAGCACAGCCCAGAGTCAACCCTCACCTGAATTGGTGTAACTTTGAGATGCTCAGGGGGCACTTAGCATGAGTTAATGAGCTCTAACATGTGGATGTTTGTGGCCATTTAAGTTCCCTTAGCATGGTCTAAGTGTAAAATGAACTTCATCCTTAGTAAGCTCAGTGCCCAAACCATTCGCTCTCTCAGCCTTTACATCAGAGATCTACTAACTAATCCCATTCTTCCAAAGGAAAAGGCCCAGACTAGCCTAGGCACTATGACCCAAATGCTGTCAAATTAATAGGATGGCAGAAAGGAGCTGGAGAATGCCCTGTCAGAAATGCTTACCTTACACTCCTCCCCATTTAAACGGGGGCTCTATTGGCATGGTGACCTCTGATCGTGACTGTTTGAAATCACAAGAAGAGAGCTGGCAAAGAATAAACCACCCATATCACTGTGCATTTTTATACATCATTAACATTTCTCATTTCATCTGGGTATTAGCTGGTGCCAACTGCAGATTGTAGGGCATGGATATGATGTGTTCCCTTATGGCAAATTGCATTAAATAAGATGGTAGCTGCATTCTGTAGTAGCTGCTGCTTCCAGATCAGTTTAGCTGTTATACAACATATTGCTTTAATCCACTCTTGAGAAAACAAGCATAAACGACTGTGGTTGTGATTTGCCCCCCTGCCCCTACTTCTCACCCACAATGCACATGGTGTGTGTGTTAACAGCAAGCCCTACAAAGCTTTCATGAAATGAAACCCATTAGATTCAGGGTGATTCTCTTTATGCAAATTTAGTCTCATGCATAAACAGCATCATATATTTCCATAATCCAAATTCTTCAATTCTCTAGGTAAAATCCTTTAGCCAGGCTCTGCTCATTTGTTATTCTCACTGGCTGCTGTAGCCTCTCCTCCTCTGTGGCTATTCAAATTGCTACTTCTGGGGTAATCTTCACTCTGATGATGTCTTTAAGGGCCTTCTTTGGCTTCTTTCCTTCCAATACATCCTATGCTTACAGTGCTTGCTGCAGTTTAGTCCTCCCCCCACCCCCAATTCTTCCTGTCAAACTCATTATCTTACAGCAGAGT
>NW_017729026.1:18640652-18644676 GCF_001723915.1 Gavialis gangeticus | reverse complement strand
CTCTGATGATGTCTTTAAGGGCCTTCTTTGGCTTCTTTCCTTCCAATACATCCTATGCTTACAGTGCTTGCTGCAGTTTAGTCCTCCCCCCACCCCCAATTCTTCCTGTCAAACTCATTATCTTACGGCAGAGTTTTCACTTCTCATAGAGCCAGTCTTGTTCTCTTTCCTCTGTTGCCCCTTCCCAGGCTCCACTCACAATTCCCATAGCCACCATTTTAGGCTCCTTCAACTTTCTCTCCAAAGTTGTCTCTGCCAAATTCATTCAGTCAACTGCTGCTTGCTAGTGGTTAAGTGGAAAGCTGAGAGAGATAGTTAGCCATGCATCTTTGTAGACTGAGATATATGACAGAGAGAGAGAGAGAAGGAACACAAGCTTTCCTGAACCCAAGTTCACTTCATCAGATCCTGTGGAAGGACTTGGAGAGCTGCCACTGCAATTACATTTGTCTCTCTCTTTCCTTCACCACACCTTGATTTGCTTGCTTGTCTGTATTATGTGTGTATAGGGTCTAGTACAGTGGGGTGGTGGCCCCTAGATGCTACCTGAATATAAATGTAAATACAAATACAATAATAACATAAATACAATAATAACAATTACTGTTTGCAAGGCTTTGTGAGATCCAGAGCATGCAGAACCAGCATAGAGTATGTCTCCTTGATGCTACCTCTTGTCATGTAATTGTATCCAAATGTGACAGTGGACAATGGTCTTGGGGCTTAACTGCTCTGGTTATCTGACCAGCCCCAGCTGTGGAAACATTTGTTTCCCTTTACCTCACCCTTTGAACTCATTTGTCATGAGCATGAGCAGTACTGACCAGCTTTCCTTATGTAACACAATCCCATCCTCTTGCAACATTTTTTGAAACAAAGAGGTATGGGGAGGGAGAAATTCCTTTTCTGTCTATAGGAGGCTCCCAGTCAAGCAGCAGCTATCTGCTCGGCCTCTGCAGCTGCTTCCCTCTCGAGAGTTCAGCTCTAAGCTCCTGCTCGTAAAACCAAGTAAGAAGTGAAAAACTGGTTCTTTCACAGCAAGCTGTAACTTAAAAATCATTTACGGAGTCAATTTATTTTAGTAGCCAGCATATGGCTTATTCATAGGAGGGCTTTAAAATATGTGTAGTTGTGTGGATGGTGGTAGCAACAAGTGGAAGAGGCTGTTTAAAAATAAAAAAGAAATTTATACTAATGTAACATGACTGATAGGAATTTAAATGCATGTAAGTCATAAACATCATCCATGTTGTGTGTACTGTGTATATTTAAGTGGCCTGATTAATAATCCAATTAGCTGTGCAGTAAAATCAGTTTAATGTCACTGAGGTATGTAACTATTTTCCATTTCCTGATATAGATATTTCAGTTCTTCATCTCCACTGATATTTTATTTACACAGGTAATGTGTTTATATGATATAGGGATTTGATAAAATGCATTCAGTCCTCAGACTGCCTATCAGAAACAAAACTTGTAGTTGTCCTGGAAGAAAGTAAAATCCAAGGCAGTAAGACCAGACTGCCCTTATAGGATCCTGTAGCAGAACACTGCCTGCTGAGACCCATACCTCCGAGTGTGGGGCCAGTTGTTATAACAGTGCCTTGCATGTCTTGCACGTGTGAATCTCTGGTGGAGCAACATTATAAATCTGTTGATTTGCTTGTATGCTTAAGAGCCCTGCCCTGACTACTGCTGAAACTCTCCTAAGAACCACAACATTTACATAGGTTTGCTGTTAAGTCTTAACCACAGTTTTCTTTACCTGTGTAAGAAGTGTGTTTCCTCACTGCTGGCCGTTCTCCACCCCAACCTCCTGGTAGCCTACAACTGGTTCCTTCCCATTGTTCTTAGCTGTAAAAGCACCATTTGGACTTCCTGGGTATCTGCTAGAACCTAGCTGAAAACCACCACCAGTATCCAAGGCTGTAGAGAACAATGTTTCAGCCACAATCCGGATAATGGCAATTCCAACTATTTAATGCATCAGACTCTATCCCTGAAGCACTTGCTATTTATGCTACTCTGTTGTGAAATAACTGTGTTGACTTGAGAGGGCAGGGAGGTTTATACATGAGGAGACATTTATATTATGTGAAATATCAGCTCCCCATGATAAGTCTAAGATTTTAAAAATCCCTCTTTTATATCATGTTCCCAGCCCTAGGCAAGCCACCATTTACACACTGCAATAGCATTCACATTAAACTGCTTACTGCTAATCTCCACGAAAAAAAAGAAAGAGTCTCAAAGTCTTAGAATCTCTTACATTTGATTCCAAAGGCTAAATCCTCATTTTAGCAGACAAAGGAAGCAAAAGGGAAGAAGTGACTCCCCCGCCCCCCATCCCCAATTTCAGAAAGAACCCAAATGCATTGGTGAGGAAGGCCCTTCCCCAAAGCAGGCATGAATGTATAGTAATATCTATCTTAAGCCACTAGCTTGGGGACAAGCAAAAAATCAGTTTCTTAGAGACTGTCTTTTAACTAAAGGTCAAACCAAACCTTACTGTGGGAGCCTTGGGGATAGAAGTAGTCGCTTCAGACAGATGGTTGTCTCTAGGATATGAGGTCTTTAGACACATTGCTGCCTTCTTGGAGATAATAAAGCCTATGTTGTCAAATAACACACAGAGTGGAAAGTAGAAGCATTTCTGAGGTGTACAGGGAAAACATGGAAGGAAACGAATTCAGGTTGACCTGTCAGGATTCCACAGATGGCTGCTGAAATGCATGAAAACACAAAGGTGGCAACACCAATGTGAACGTGTGGTCAAGTTATCTTGAGACCCTGCACTATGAACACTATCAAATTTTCATTGCAGCTTGAAAACCATTTATTGTGGTGTAGAATTGCTGGCCTTAGCTAAACTAATAGGTTTATACCTATAGTCCAATAACTTGCAGCTAAAACAGCGCCAATGTGGGCATCAGCACTAATGTTGACAGGGCTCAGACACTATCAGACACTGTGTCATGATAATCTGCTTAGGGTGGATATCATATGGTTGTCTGACACTTTACCACACTTGAGTTTACACTGTTTCTGGAAAACAGATTCAACAGACATATACTACTTCTATAGTCCTAAAGCCAGATTTTTAAGGGAATTTGGGCAAACAATGATGCAGATCTTGGAATCTAGTGGCACTTAACTCATTGATTTCAGTTGTTAGACAACTTCATAGTCAAAGAAGACCATGTTTTGGCTCTTGATGAACAATTGTGTCTGTGTGTTCTCTGCTGGCTGATAAGTCTGAGTCTGGCCTGGAAAGTAAGCCTAATAATCCTAAATTTGGCCTAGTTATGGACTGGACAGATGATGGTGGATTGTGGACTGGAAGGTTGACAATGATGCTAAAACTTGTTTTTGTTGCTTGTGCTCTGCATCCCCTAGGCATTGGTTCTCATTATTAGTAGTTATAGCAGCATGGATCATTTTGCAACATGTTCACTGAGTCTTTTTCCCAGCTTTGAAAGCGGATACTGCATTGATTGTTCTTAGGCAATTCTTACATCTTTTCTATTGCCCACCACCTGAGCATCTACCAGAGCACAATTATCCATAGAGGATTTTTTGGGGAGCTGGCAATCAGATGTCCTGATTATTTGGCCAGACCATCTTAGTTCTGCTTTCAGAATTAAAACATCTATGCTTCATATATATTGGTTCACCAGAGTACTCAGGTTTTAGGATTCTCTTTTGCCATCTTAGTTGTGCTTTCATGATTGAAGCTGCAGCATGCATGAAACAGTTACCTTCCTTCTTATGTAGATGGACAGTATTTTTGTATTACCTCTGTGTCCTTGGGTAGTTACTCCTTTATGTAACATCAGATGAAAGAGCTCTGTGACACTGGGTTAGAAATTTCCCAGCAGCTATGCAGACCTCAGCATCAGAGCCAACTGCTTCTCTGCAGTAGTTCTCTGCCTCCCGTCCCTTCCCCGCTGGGCTGCCTCTCACCCCTGGCACGATGCAGCGCGCAGGACAGGGAAGCAGCCCAGCTGGGCTGCCTCTCTACCTC
>NW_017729026.1:18626510-18635652 GCF_001723915.1 Gavialis gangeticus | reverse complement strand
AGTTGCCTGTGGCTCCATCTGGGCCCTGCGGCTGTGCATTCTGACTCTGGGCCCCAAGCCCCATGCACTGCTCTGTCTGGGAAGCAGCCCCAGCCCTAGCCCTGCCAGATCTTGCACTGGGGATGAGAAGTCAGCCCAGCTGGACTGACTTCCCATCCCCAGCCTATGGTTGAAATGTTTCGACTTTTTAAATGTTTTGAACAGCCTCATTTTGTTTCAGGGCTATTTTGACGGCCTTTGTTCCATTCCAATTAACTGTTTCATCCTCAAAACTGGTCGAAATAGTGTTGGAACAAAAGGGCCAGTGAAATTTTGCATAGCCCTACTTCCAAGTGTAGCAAGGAAGCAAATGATGTATAGTCACATGTCAGTCAAAACGGTATGTGGAGGAAGTCCTTTTAGGCTTTTAAAACTGTGCATAGGCCTCATCCAGATGACTGTGCTGCCACTTTAAAAACCTGCTGAAAAATGAATTCATATCAGTGATAAGATTATTGATCCACTACCTCAGCCTGACATCAGATAAATTCTCACTACTAATGGTGCCATTCTGGGCTGCCAGCTGGGCTGCCTCCTGCCCCGGTCTGATGTAGCATGGGGGATGGGAAAGCAGCCCAGCTGAGCTGTCTCCCGCCCCCAGCACAGTCTAGCATGGGGGTAGGAAAGCAGCCCAGCTGAACTGCCTCCTGCTCCCAGTGCAATCTAGTGCAGGGGACAGAGAAGCAGCCCAGCTGGGCTGCCTTCCACCTCCAGAGTGGTGTAGCACAGGACACAAGGTAGCAGCCCAGCTAAGCTGCCTTCCACCCCTAGCACAATCTAGCATAGGGGACGGGAAAGCAGCCCAGCTGGGCTGCCTCCCGCACCCAGAGCAATCTAGCTTGCCATCCCCAGCGAATCTCAAAACAGCATCAAAATAGCCTTTCTGTTTCGATGGAATAGAACAGAACAGCTGCTTTAACTCAAAATGAAATTTGATACGAAATACTATTCCATCGAACCATCGAAACTCAAGGCAAAATGGAAGTGCCATTTCGCACAACCCTACTAGGAAGCTGTATCATACATAGGTCTCAATTTAGATGGAAGAATATTACACATATTATAAAAAGCAGATTTCTTGAGTCCTGATGTTTTCTGTCATCCAAGATAAATTTAGCTGATATTTCTCATCTATCAATCTCTCTAAATCTCAGCATTCTCATCAAACCAGTGTTGATGTTTCCAGACTGTTGAACCCAGAGTGTTCAAAGCATCTGTGTGGATGGCATTCTTGAAATGCTTCCCATCAGCTTCAGTGTCACTAGAAATTATATTAGTGACATTTGGCTGCTGTCCCACTGCTTTTTGCAGCTGTTGTTTTACAGTATCAATCTTCAAACTGTTAACATTTAGCTTCTTCACAGGCTTTTTGCTTTGGGGTTAATGTTAGTGGTTTGACATGGATGTTGATCTTTATGAAGATAAAGGTATGGTCTGTCCAGCACTTGGTTTCTTTCATTTACTTGGTGATCCTGACCTCATTAATGTCTCCCTGCCTGACAGTGAGGTAGTCAATCAAATGGAATGACAGTACACTCTGGAAGTTTTATTCAACTCCAAAGTTGGTGTTTTTAATTATAAGATCATGTTTAACACACTTCCTTAGGAATGATAGGCTGTTGCTCTTCCACTTTCTGATGCTATGAATGGCAATAATGCCCTGCTAGGTCTGAAGGTCTGATCCAACTTAGGCATTGAAATCACTGGGAATGATGCACAGTTTTGGTACTAGAGAAATGATGCATTCCAGGTCTTTGATGTTGTTTAGTTTTGTTACAGTTGGCACTGATAATGATTGCATGGCACGTCTCAAAAAGGTAATCTTATGCTTTTTTGTGTCCTTTGGCAGGCAGTCTACTGAGTTACTGGATTTAATAACAAAAAGCAACTCCATCTTTTCAATGATTTTCTTTGAAACAACCACCCCCAAAAAGGTGTACCCAGTCCCAATCTCTCCTTAGGTGATTTCCTTCTGCAACGTAAGTTCCTCTTACTGCTGCTTTGTGGATTCTGTATCTATGCAATTCTCTGCCAGTTAATGCAGTTCTTCACTCTGATTAATCAGAGTCCATAAGCGTTTGTATATTCTAGGCCATTTTGTTCACAGACGTATGTTTAATTTTCTTGTTATTTCAGTCACTGCTATGGGATAACAGTCAGCTGCAGTAAGCTGTCTGGAGCAAGTGTGAAGCTTAAGGCTCATTTTTTCAGCTACTTCTTCAAACTTGGGAGTTGATCAGTGTGATCCTAGAAAATATTCCTAAGATAGGAAAGAGGTACCAAACTCTATTGCTGTTTTCATCTAGGAAAATGCCACCCTATACGGTGGGCCACCTCCATACAGCTTTGCAACCCCAGCTCCTAATGCCTGCTATTCACATCTGCTGTTTTACTGCTCACCCTGTTGCCACATAATACCAGAAGAATATTGAAGGTATAAGATAAGATGAGATGAAATGTACCTGCATGTGAGCTGGATCCTAGTGAAGATTTGCTATAACTGAACCTTGTGTTTGGCCTCACATCAAAAGCCACTGAAAAAAACACAGTTGAGACAACTGGACATGAAGCCACCAAGCTGTGGGGCCTCTAGCTGGAGAAACTGATGGAACAGTCAACTTTGCTCAGACCATTTTAACAGCTTATGTGCACTAGAGTAGGAAACAAGTATCCTGCCCTGCCCTGCCCTGCCCTGCCCTGCCCTGCCCTGAGGACTGTTATCTTGGTGGTACTTTCTACCTAATTTGCCCTGTGAGCTGATACATTTGCCCTGGGTTTACCTGTTGCCACATACAAGTAATTATTTGGAGCCATAGGTGCAATTTGGATGTAGCCGTGAATAGTGTCATTTCCACAACAAAAAATGCAAAAATCTATTACTCTTGGTTTCAAAACAATACCTTTTATTAGACCAAATGAGAAATTGCAAGCTTTCAGGCTCATGTGCCCTTCATCAGGCTCAGGGAAAGTTCAATATAGTAAAAAGTCCCCATATGTAGAAAATAAACTGAGACAAAGAGACTATCATGGACCCAGAGGGTCATTTTTCCAGCTTCTGCTTCCTTTCTGCAAAAATGAAATTTATTTCATTAAATTTGTGGGTGTATGAGCCCACAAGCTTGCAGAAAAAGAAATAAAAGGTATCATTTTGGAATCAAGAGTTTTCGATTTTTACATTTCTTTTTGTGTCAGACTAACATAGCTACTGCATACATCCCATTGACCACAACAATAATTCAGCTAAAATTCATTTGTTCAAGCTAAGCCATCATACAGTTACTATAAATGAATGTTCTGAAGAACTCTAATAAATTCCAACCATATATTAGATTGCAGTGTAGGGAAGGCAAGGGCCCCCAGTGGGACACTTACATGCCTCTACACCAACACCAGGAGCTTGGGGAATACACAGGAGGAACTGGTCCTCCTGCTAAACAAGAATGACTACAATCTCACAGGGATAACAGAGACCTGGTGGGACTCCACCTATGACTGGGCCACAGATATAGACAGCTATACCTTGTACAGGAGAGATTGTGTGGACAAAAGGAGCAGGGGGTAGCTCTCTTTGTCAAGGAAAGCTACGTGTCCCTGCAAAGTGACTTTGGCACCCTGGGTGGATGACTGGAGACTCTCTGGGTTAAAATCTGTGGTGAAAAAGGCACAGAGGACACAATGGTGAGAGTCTACTACAGACTTCCTAGCCAGGATCAAGAGCTCGATCAGGAATTCACCAGTGAATTGGCTGAGGCTGCACACTCCTGGTGCATGGTTGTCATGGGAGACTTCAAATACGCAGACATCTTGTGGGAAGAGCACTTGGCCACATCCGAAATGGTCGCAAAGCTTCCTCATGTGCTTGGATGCATTCTATCTGACTCCAGAAGCCTATGGACCAACTAGAGGCACTCAAAGCACTGCTTAACCTGGTACTGTCAACAGGGGATGACTTAATCAGCGACCTAATGATCAAAGGGAAGCTGGGAGACGGCGACCATGAGCTGATCACCTTCACCATCTGCCATAAAATTGGCAAGTCAGTCAGCAATGCAGAAGTCCTCGACTTCAGGAAAGCTGACTTTGACAAGCTCAGGAGGTTTGTTGACGAGGCCCTAAGGGACCATAACCTGAAGGGGAGGGGAGTTCAGGATGAATGGTTGCTCATCAAGGGAATGATCCTGGAAGCACAAGCAATGTCTATCCCGACTTGGAGGAAAGGTAGCAAAAGGGCATAGCATCCCCTTTGGCTCTGCAGGGAACTAGTGGACCTCCTGTGCCTAAAAAATGACCTGTAAAGGATCCACTCTAAAGGACGAGTGCTCTGCACTGGTCTGGACCCATAGGAAGCAAACCAGGGAAGCCAAGGCTGTGACTGAATTCCAACTGGCTACATGTATCAAGGACAATAAAAAGTCCTTTTTTATATATGTGGGGAGTTGGAGTAAAAGCAAGGGCAACATTAGACCCCTGCTAAACCATATGGGACAACTGACAACCTACACCCAGGAAAAAGCCAACCTGCTTAATGGGTGTTTTGCATTGGTTTTTCACCAGCCCCAAGGGATGACCCTGCTCAATATGGTACGGGACAGCCAGGGCAAGTGAGAATTGTTACCCTCCATCAGTGTTGACCAAGTGAAGGAACACCCTGAGAGGCTAGACACCTTCAAGTCAGTTGGCCCAGACAGTTTACACCCCAGAGTACTTAAGGAGCTGGCAAGCATCATAGCTGGCACAGATCTTCAAGAACTCGTGGACCTCAGGCAAAGTGCCCAAAGACTGGAAAAAGGCTGATGTGGTACCTATCTCCAAGAAAGGGAGGATAGTAGATCCGGAGAACTACAGGCCCATCAGCCTGACCTATATCCTGGGGAAGATTTTGGAAAAAATTATCAAAGAGACCATTCTTGACAAACTGGCTCATAGTAACATCCTGAGGTATAGCCAGCACAGGTTTGTTGTGGGTAGGTCTTGCCTGACCAATCTCATCTCCTTCTATGACCAGGCAACATCCTGATTTTAAAAAAGCCTTCAGTCTGGTATCCCATGATCATCTCATAGAAAAACTGGCCAACTATGGCCTTGGCTATGTCACAGTCTGCTGGCTGAGGAATTGGCTCCGAGTTCAGACCCAGAGAGTAGTAGTTGACAGAAGTCAATCATTGTGGTGCGCTGTGACCAGTGGGGTTCCCCAAGGCTCCATCCTTGGGCTTGTACTCTTTAACATCTTCATTAGTGATGTGGACATTGGTGTCAGAAGTGCACTGGCCAAGTTTGCCGATGACACCAAACTTTGGCATCAAGCGTCCTCACCCACGGACAAGATGGTGGTCCAGGCTGACTTTGACAGGCTCAGAAAATGGGCGGATGGAAACCTGATGGCATTCAACACCAGAAAATGCAAGGTACTCCACCTTGCAAAGAAAAACCCACAGCATACTTATAGGCTTAGCAGTGCTACACTTGCTAGCACCACAGCCAAAAGGGACTTGGGGGTCATGATCGACCACAAGAAGAATATGAGCCACCAATGTGATGTTGCAGCTGGTAAAGTGAGCAAAACTCTGGCTTGCATCCATAGATGCTTCTCTAGCAAATCTCAGGATGTCATCCTCCCACTGTACTTGGCCTTGGTGAGACCACAGCTGGAGTACTGCATCCAGTTTTGGGCTCCACAATTCAAAAAGGATGTGGAAAAGCTTGAGAGAGTCCAGAAAGCCATGCACATGATCAGAGGAAAGGAAAACAGGCATTTTATGATGAGAGTCTGAGAGCTATGGGACTCTTCAGCCTGGAAAAGCGCAGGCTCAGGGGGGACCTGGTGGCTGCCTATAAGTATATAAGGGGTGTGCATCAGGATCAGGGGAATGCCTGTTCACCAGAGCACCCCAAGGGATGACAAGGTCAGACAGTCACAAACTTATCCAACACCATTTCAGGCTGGACATAAGGAAGAACGTCTTTACTGTCCAAGCCCCCAAGACCTGGAACAGACTGCTGCCAGAGGTGGTGCAAACACCTATTCTGGACTCCTTTAAGAGATGTTTGGACGTTTATCTTGCTGGGATCCTGTGACCCAAGCTGACTTGCTGCCCCTGGGGCAGAGGGCTGGACTCGATGATCTTCCGAGGTCCCTTCCAGCCCTAATGTCTATGAAATCTATGAAATCACTATGGTATCTGTAGATGACTGCACCCACACAGCAGTTACAGTTACAAACATTTGATCAGAGCACTTACAACCAGGCTAATGAGGGAGCTATTCTAGCTGTCCCATGCTGGTTGCTTCCAGCAGATTCAGCTCTCCCTAACAAAGAGACCCTCTTTTGCTTTATTTTATCTCCCTAGATTTTGCATTACATCATCTTCTTCTGAATTCCAGAAACCAAATTAGCCTGAAACTTTCATACATGCCTATGTTCTTTTTCCCAAAATGTTCCTTGTTAGCTCCTTGTCCATTATTAGGGGAGCCAAGTGATTTGCCAGCTCTTGTCTACCACCTTTCCTCTTATGCTTTATTTATAGTAACTCTCTTCCTTTGTCTAAGGCTTAGCAATTTCTACCCTAACAATGTTAGCACTTTGATTCTCTATCTCTGTCTTTCTTTCCCTCTGCTTAAACCATGGACTCCTGGAGACCCAATCCATGCCTGTACATAGAGTCATAACTGGCCAGTACTGCACTCTGGACCATACTGCTCACCTTTGGCACCCTACACCTTCATGGCTACATGTACCAAGGACAATAAGAAGTCCTTGGCTCTGGCTCCAGGAGTGGAAAGGGCAGGGTAACAACAGAGAGGCAGAGCAGCAGCAGTGGAGTAGGATCAGAAGCTGGAGGTTCATTATTTCTGTGGGGAGACGTCACCTCCTCTTTTTGCTGCTGACATGCATGTCAAGTGGTCAAGAAAAGGATGTGACACCTCCCCTGGCAGCAATGAGCAACTGGACACCATTCCTGCAGTGTGTGTTGCTGCCACTGCTCTGTCCCTGCTGCTGCTAGAGCCATACAGAAAAAATATAAGGCGTGGGATAGGGGGTGAAGATGGATCACAGGAGGATGAGGTGTCCCCTAGATCCTTTCTGGAAGCTTCTGGGGCTCATGCTCCACTTGCCCACCTGTCATTACACTACTGCCTATAAAAAAGGCAAGTTCTCTGATTAAAAGCTCTCAAATATGCAATTAAAATGAAATGCCACTCATATATAGGTTTCAGTTGAGCACAATGTTTTATTGGTAAGTAGGGACCTACCAAATTCACAGTGGAAGTGGGGTGTGTGGCAGCTCCTCTAATCATTCATGTTCCCCAGCATGTCCCTCCCACCCCCCGCCATTGATTGGCAGAGGGGTCCCACCACTCCCTCCTGATGGGCAGGGAAGTGAAAACCACAGTTTTAAACATGGCATGGTTCTCACCTCTCCACTGGTCAGCAACAAGCATCAGGGCCACTGGGACCCCTCAGCTAATCAGCAGTGGGAGGCAAAAATGGGGCCATATTTAAAACTGCATGTGGAGGGACCTGCAAGATTAAAGGAGCTGCATCACACCCTACTTCTAGCATGAATTCAGTAGGTTGATATTGATATATTTACAATTATGAAGCAATTTGGAAGCCTACCAGTGCCTCAATCACTAAAATAAAATAAATTCTAAGTACTTATGAATTTTGGCATTTGATTTTGGGTTTTTTATTGTGGAAAATCAGAGCTCTAACTTTGCTCACCAGGATGCAGGTCCAGGCCAGTCACTCCCTACCCACAGCCTCCCAGCCCTGCTGCAAGGGGCCCCAGCTAACAGGGCTATGGGGCCAAGGACCTGGGTCCACAGCCCCCTAACCCCCATAGCAGTACCCAAGCTCTGGCTGCAGCCCACAGGAGGCAGCATCTGCTGTGACCAAGCAGAGCATGGAGCCCAGATTCCCCTCCCCTATGTGCAGCATGGCCAGAGCAGAGTGCATTGGGGTGGGGGGAGCTTCCTGCTGTGGGCTTGGGCTCCCTGCCCTCCTGTCCTCTTCCTGGTACCTCTGTAGCCCAGCGGGCAGGACCTGGCATGTCAGGTAGAGCAAGGCTGGGAGGGGAGGCTCTTTGTCATCTCTGGGAGCTCTGCACCCCCATGACAAGGTGTCCCCTGCCTGCCTGGCAGTAATGAGGAGCACAACTCCATGCCACTGCCCCTGTTGCTGCCAGATAGGCAGGGTGGGGCAGGGCTTGTAGTGGTAAGGAGCTGCCCTGCCCAGCCTCTCTCTGCCCTGCCATGCCAGGTCCCACCTGCTGGGCACCAGAGGCCCCAGGGGGAAGCCAGCAGGTCAGGGTTCCCAAGCTCACAGTGGGCAGCCCGCCCCCACTCCCACCCTGAGCACAAATCTGGGAGGCACATGTCCCTTCTGCCCCCACGGGCATGTGCACAGTGGCAGGGAGCCAGCCTCTCCCCTCACCCCCCAAAAGGAACTGCCCATGGCTCCATCCTGGTCTCCGGCAGGGCCTTGCAACTAAACATTCTGGCCCTGGGCCCCAACCCCCATGAATCGCCCCAGCTGGGCAGCAGCCCCAACACCAGCCCCAGCCCAACTTGCTCCCTCCCTCCCTCCCTCCCTATGCAGGCCACAATCCTCCCTCCCTCTCACCAGACTTACTTGCAGGAGCTGCTCTCCAGGCTGCCTGGTGGCCATGTGCATGTTTCATAGTTGCTAACCTGTTCAGCCTCCACAAGAGAAGGCTGAGGCAGGATCTGGTGGCCATCTACAAACTGGCCAAGGGGGACCAGCAGGCTATGGGAGAGTCCCTGTTCCCCCGAGAACTACCAGGAGTAACGAGGAATAACAGCCATAAGTTGACTGAGAGTAGATTCAGGCTAGATATTAGGAGGCACTACTTCACAGGAAGGGTGGGTAGGATCTGGAACCAACTTCGAAGGGAAGTGGTGCTCGCTCCTACCCTGGGAGTCTTCAAAAGGAAGCTAGGTAATCACCCAGAGTGCTGAGGGAATTAGCAGAAGTCATTGTGCCCTGGCATGGCTTTACGAGCACTCATGGTGCTCTGGCATTGTGACAGAGGACTGGAAAAGGGTCAATGTGGTTCCCACTTTCAAAAAAGGGAGGAAGGAG
>NW_017729026.1:18619008-18621510 GCF_001723915.1 Gavialis gangeticus | reverse complement strand
AGGGGGTAAAAAGCACCCTGTTCAAATTTGCAGATGACACTAAGATGTGGGGGGACGTGGGCTGCAATCGGACCTAGACAGGTTACAGGGGTGGATGGATGAGAACAGGATGGGTTTCAGTACTGACAAGTGCAAGGTACTGCACCTGGGGAGGAAGAACCAGCACCATACCTACAGGCTGAGAAACTCCCTTCTCATCAGTGCAGAGGCAGAAAAGGATCTTGGAGTCGTTATTGATGCCAAAATGAACATGGGCCGACAGTATGGGGAGGCAGTCAGGAAGGCCAACCACACCTTGTCATGCATCCACAGATGCATCTCAAGCAGGTCCAAGGAGGTGATCCTCCCCCTCTATGCGACACTGGTCAGGCCACAGTTGGAGTACTGCGTCCAGTGCTGGGCGCCGCACTTCAAGAGGGATGTGGACAACATGGAGAGGGTCCAGAGGAGGGCCACTCGCATGATCAGGGGGCAGCAGGGCAGGCCCTATGAGGAGAGGCTAAGGGACCTGAACCTGTTCAGCCTCCACAAGAGAAGGCTGAGGGAGGATCTAGTGGCCTGTTACAAACTAGTCAGAGGGGACCAGCAGGCATTGGGGGAGTCCCTGTTCTCCCAAGCACTACCAGGAGTGACTAGAAATAATGGTCACAAGCTGGCAGCGTGTAGATTTAGGGTAGATATCAGGAGGCGCTACTTCACAGTCAGGGTGGCTAGGATCTGGAACCAACTTCCAAGCAAAGTGGTGCTGGCTCTTACCCTGGAGGAAGCTAGATGTACACCTTGCTGGGGTTGTTTGGCCCCAGTACTCTTTCCTGCCATGGCAGGGGGTTGGACTCGATGATCTACTTAGGTCCCTTCATGCACGTGGCGCCACCTGCCTGACCACCTTCATCCCACTCCCCCCAGCCCTTTCCAGGCTGGAACTCTGCCAGAAACTCTTTGCAAAATCGTTTTTGGTTAAAAGGGAAATTCCAAGGTTTTCTTCCATTCTTCCATGGGAAATGGAAAATCTGGGTCCCTGATAACCACTCTTCAGGTATCTGAAGACTGTTATCAAATCCTCCCATGTTCTTCTCTTCTCCAAACTAAATAGCCCTCACTCTTTCAGCCTTTTCACATAAGCTGTCTTTAGGAGCCTGCCCTCTGCTTGACTCTTTCCATTTCCATTTATCTCCAGTCCAATCCATCTCACACTCTTTGCAATCATTTCTAATTATTATAAAATAATTTAAATCCTAAACTTCTTATAATCTTCCCTTTATATGGTATCAAGTTAGGTTGCTATAATCAGAATAGCTTGAGTCAGAAGTCTTTTGAATATCTCAGGTCTTTAAAGTTAGGTTATCACTCTCTCTCCTATTTATCCCAGAATTCAAAGCTTGTTTTCAGGCAGAAAATTGAAAAGGTAGAATGCTATATGACCTTGGGCCTTCTTTAATTTATCTATAACTTCCTAATGCATAAATAGTAAATGTGTACTGCTGTTTTGGTGTGTTTAGTCAAGAAAGACTTTCAAACACATGTTTATTTTTAACAGGTTGTGCCATTTTTTAAACTGAAGAATAGCCTTAAATAACATTAAAGCAAAACGGCATTATTTCTGAACGCAATAGAAACATTTTCTTCTTTAATAAATTAGATTATTTATCTAAGTTGATTGTGTGTGTGGTGCCAAAGAGAAAAGTGGGTTTTCTTAGAAAATTGCTTTGAATATTTGTTTTGACATTCTGAAGCACAGCACATCTAAGGAAAACATCCACCTTGTTGTGAATGCACATTTATGGAGAAAAATGAGGGAGAAGGACTTCTCAGATGGAGGAAGATCATCTGAACACAAAGGATATAGAATCCTTTGTGTAAAGAGTAAACTCCGGAGAGTGTCTAAAACAAATTGAACCATAATGTTTTGGGAGGACACAGATCATCAGAAATTGATATCTGTAATACCATTCACTTAGAGATCTGTTTCTCCAGTTTCAGGTTTTAACTTTGCAGAGATGTACATCAAAAGACACACTCGTGAATATGACAATGTCTCAGGTTAACTTAACTCCCCGAAGATGCAAATGCCTTGTACACTGTATTATCTCCAACACTAAGGAATGGGGACCTGGGAATTTCAGAAGGTAAAGTGCATTAATTTATAAAGTAACAAATCTTTCATAACTTGCTTTTGTGGTTCAGTGGTAGAATCCTTGTTTGCCATGTGGGAGATGTGGGTTTGATTCTGGAAATGCATATAACTACAGCCATCGAGGAATGGAACATCTGCATTTGGTCTCATCTTTGGATATGGTCTAAAGTGGGGATGGAAGGTCTGGGCAGCCTCTACACCTCTATACTCCTGCTCAAGTGTACTGTTGAAGGTCTTGGAGACCTCTCATGCATATACTATCATCCAGAATGGGTGGGCAATAATTTGGGCCCATGGGCTACATAGGGAGTTTTGGTGAGTTGTTGCAGTGGGGAGGATGCTGACTTGGGCTGGGATTGTGGGGTCTG
>NW_017729026.1:18597985-18614008 GCF_001723915.1 Gavialis gangeticus | reverse complement strand
GGAACATCTGCATTTGGTCTCATCTTTGGATATGGTCTAAAGTGGGGATGGAAGGTCTGGGCAGCCTCTACACCTCTATACTCCTGCTCAAGTGTACTGTTGAAGGTCTTGGAGACCTCTCATGCATATACTATCATCCAGAATGGGTGGGCAATAATTTGGGCCCATGGGCTACATAGGGAGTTTTGGTGAGTTGTTGCAGTGGGGAGGATGCTGACTTGGGCTGGGATTGTGGGGTCTGGGGCAAAGCTGTGATTCACTGCCCATATGCCCCTGTGATGTGCACTGCTTCAGCAGTCAGGGGCATGCAGGGAGTGGATCACTGCTCTGCCCTGCGCCCCAGCCCTGGGTTCACACTGTCACAGCTCCATGATCCTGCCTCATGATCCCAGCCTCACCCACCTATCCTGTTCCCAAACACTGCTCCCCATCCACTAGGATGTGTGCCCAGCCTCAGCAAGTCCTGCCCCCAGTGGTGGGTGCAGGATGGATGGCCTGGGGTGCCCAGGCAATGGGGCTGGGTCCAGCAGCAGCCAGAAGAAGCTACCACTGCCGGGGTTGCTAGGAAGTGAGTCTGGCTGTGTGCGCTACAGCCTGGACTGCCCCCTGTGCCTGGGCTAGTCAAGACTGAAGGACCCTCCACAAGCCAGACAATCCGTTGGTGGGCCAGATCTAGCCCGTGGGCCATGTTTTGATCACCCCTGAGCCAGAAGGATTGATGGTTGCTTGCTACTAAATCTGTTGTAAAGAAGTGGCAAAAAGGAAGGGATAGAATGAATGAATAATATCTCCTTAACACAAGAACTGTATCTTCCTAAGTCTACAGTAACCACTGACCACATACTAAAAATCCACTTTACGTTGTTCCTATGAGAAACAGAAAGCTTTATAAATGCATTAGTTGTATTCAGTTGCCAGCAATTATTCTGTTCAGGGAATACTGGCCAGTTTCTTGCTGATTAAACAGTGAATTCAGCCTCCTCCTTCCTCTTACTCTTAAGGCCTCTTTTGTTGTTTGCAGGCTGATAGGAGAACATTGTGGGCAAATGAATAAAACAGACACAAGGACAACAGGAAGACAGTCTCTGCTGTAGAATCTGCAAGCATGCAAAAATGAATGCTGAGTTTTCAAGGGAAAGGAAAAGTTCCAATGCAAAGTGCTAGTGATACTGTATCTGCTTAACAAACAAGTTGGGAGGCACTTTTGGTAGGGTTTTTACCTTTGGAGGAAAATCATGTAATTGTAGCTTGTTCCCTTTTCTGGAATCCCAAAGCTATGGAAAATAGTCTGGGCTGAAGAGGAAGTTTGATTATCAGGAAGCAGTGATGGACGTGAGAACTGGTTGAGTTGTTTTTATCTCTATTATAAAACTTCAGAGCCAGAGATTTTCTATAAAAGATCCAAGACAGATACCCATTTACACTAGTGGTGTTCTGCTTCTCTGCTTGGGAGAAGGCTGCTACTTCACACATTTGCCATGAACTTCCCCCCCTTTGAGGGTAAGGTACAATTTTTAAGGGGAAAAAAAGCAGCAGACAAATGACCTCTGTATCATATATACAGTCATTCCTTGAATTGATTTTGAGAAGAAGCTAACATGTTTTAAAGTAAAGCACTAGATCAGTGGTTCTTAAGTTTTTTTTAACTAATGGCACCCCTTGGAAAATGCCAGCTTTTAGCTTTTGCTTGTTTTTTGACTACAGAAAAGTAATAGCAGCAATTCTTCTGTAGTAGAGAGCTCAGAAAGACCCACAATGGGTCAGAATGTTTTTCACACTAAAGATTCCTATTTGAAATCTCTGGGCTTATCTTGTGAATCACGGGCAGGTGTTTGCACACCTAATGGAGTTAGTATTGCATGGAAACCTGAGGCACCCTTAAAAGGATTTCATGGAACCCAAGGGTGCCATAGGGTCTTGGCTGAGAAACACTGCAGTAGATGTATAGTGGGCAGAGTAGGGAAGTAGGACAGCTTGTAATTATAAGAACTCTGCCACTGATGGACCATTCAGTTGGCCTCGCTGTGTCTTGATATATCTATGTATATAAACTGAGAGTACTTCTGCTTATCTGGCTTAGAACTGTAATTTTTGGAAGGTTCTTTCATATCACAAGCTCTTATTTCTAGGCTATATTTTATAACAAATTTTTATATATCTAGCAGGTAACTCCCACATACAGGCTGCCTTTACGGTGCTCAGATGTGTACTATAAACTAGCAATTTAGAGTCTGTTCCTATATTATTAAGCTGTTGTGTCCCCAATACCAACACAAAAATTATCTCTAATATCCCAGCGTATGCAGGTAGGTTATTATCCCTAGTACCATGGGTGTAGCTAGGTAAGTAATAATGTTTTACTACATAGAAGCATCTAAAAGGCTTCCTACAGTGATCTGTCAAAGTGTTTGTCTTGGTCAGTCCATGGATTATATCTGTCTACACAGATGTTCATATTCTATAGATTACACTGAGTGTTTTGAACTATATTTTGTGTAGTCTTGTCAAGTTCAGAAACCCTTATGAGCCTTCTAACCAATGGCTAAAAATTTGGGCCAGATTAGTGTAATTTCTCTACAAAACTTGCTGTGCATCTTTATTGACAGCCCATTGTATTTTCCACATGGTGTGAGTTCTTAAGCTCATTGCTCCTTTGTTATTTTGTGCTTTGCGAGGTGAGGGGCTAAAGTGAAAGCTGGGCAGGTGATGCAAAGTCACTAGAGTATCATGCTGAGTAGAAGGATTTTGTAGGAGTGACTTTAAGGGGATACTTTTCCTACTGGTTTCAAGACATCCCTGACCTTCCTGGGGTTTAGAAACATGAGGAATTTTTCCAACAGTCAGTAATAATTGGTTTAAAAAAATCACCTCATCTTGCTGAAGTAAAATGCCAAATTTATCTCTTTTTAAAATTAAATGTTGTTTGCAAATGCTTGGTTTTCCCTTTTGTTTGAGCCTGTCTTACAGTAGGAGGGTATAGAAATTTGAAAAATACAGGACAATGTGAAGCATAAGCCACAGCAATTGTCAGGGGAATTTAGTGCAGGTGTAGCATGTGAGAGACAATATTTTTAAAATTGATTAGACAATACCTTGACTTTTTAAATAGCTGACTAATGCACATGTCAGTCCCTCTCCCTTCTCATCAAGTAAAAATATAATGCCCACATTTCCAGAATGATAGGCCTTTGACATATGCCAGAATAATAAATATTTGTAGTCAAGGTAACCTCCAAAATCAGCTTTCTTTGACTGTTGTGGGGTTTTTTTCTAAAAATATGTATGAATATATTTAATGTTTTCTAATTTTGTGCAAACATGCACCACTAGGGAATGAATTTCCCTTAATCATAGCCAAAAATAATTGAAAGTAATGTTGCTGAAACTGCTACTGTTGACTCAAAGCCTAAGAAATGGGGTATAAAGCAAGACACTACTTTCAGTGTTTCATCATTACAGTAGACACCATTGATCCTAATTTCCTACAGTTAAAGTCTGAAAGTTTCCTATATCTCTATAATGGCAGGTAAGTGCATGACTTCCTTGGATTTAATTTGCTGTATGAAGTAGTATATCCTAATAGAGAGAAAAGAGAAAAATTGCATACATATAAAAGACATAGAAATTCAAGGAGAAGTGATTAAGAGAAGACAGCAAGACATTGTCTTGTAGAAACAGAATGCAGAGGTTTCTGAAAACAAAAATAAAATCCAACAAGAGCTTGGACAGAAAGAAAGGAAAGGTTCACTTATGTACCTGTATAATTGTAACGTGAATGCCACTCGCCAGCCCCATCATGCTGATTCACCTTCCAGAATGGTTTCATTGTGGGCAAGCTGTATACAAAATAAAAAGAGGCTTGTCTTTATGTGGCCATTCTCCTATTTTGCTTGAATTTAACACTGTTTGGGAAAAGTGGACTTAGTGCAGCTCCACAGTTGGAAATTTTCCCCATGTTGTTGTTGTTTAGAAATGTGCTGAATTAAACAGAAACATTTGTGCGCCACAGTAGCTGTCAGTATGGAGAACCAGACTCTCAGCCAGCTTTAATTTGCATAGATTTACTGAAATCAACAGAGTAGCGCTGATTTTCCACAGCAGAGGATTTAACCCAGAACTTTTGTTTAAGCCCACTGATCAAAGCATGATATGAACTCAAAGTATCCTACAGAGAGGATATTTTTATGCATAAAATGTGAAAATCCAGAGAGCTTTCTTTTAACTAACTAGAAGTTTGGGTTTCCTTCCATCAGTTATAATGCTACCACATTCACAACCAGTAAACTTCAGAATCTCTTAACCTGCTAGTCTGTGCTTTTGCAAGGTCAGCCACTGGCAAACTACCTGCAAAGAGTAGTAAATGTGTGCTCCACCCAAATCCTTGCTACAGTTTTCAACATGTTTAAAGTATGCTAGAGCACAAAGGTGCTGGAACACAAAACATATTGTCAGGAATGCAAGTACAACCTTTGCGGTGGATAAACTACTTGGGTACTATAAGCCTCTAGAATGATGAAAGAAAATAAATTCAAAGGTCCCAGAAGACCCTATTTTCTGGTTAGTCTATCACAGCATGGAGCAGATTCCTACTTTAAATATTTTTTAATGGTTGAGTGGATTTGGGGTGTGGGGAGGAAAAACTAGGATGTAGTACCTCAGCTTGCAGTACCTCAGGATTTGACACAGAAGGCATGGTGTGTAAAGGAGCATCCACAATGTTGCATTTTCTCTAAAAGGGCAGGGGGGAAAGGTGGGACTCCATTCCTTTTCTAGGGTTGAATTCTGTCTACTAAGAAGAAAAGTTTTCCTTATAAAACTTTTGTATTATTTTAGGACAAAATTGATGCTTTGGAAAAGTTCTGTAATAGAAAGTTAGAAAAGGAGGGTCAGTTGGTGCTGGGTAGCAAATTGCCATTCTAAAAATGACTGCACTTCAATTTCCATTACGAACGGATGACATTTTGGATCGATTTTCAGTTACCGCTTCGTTACAAAGCAATGACCCTTACAGCTATAACCAGGAAAAATTACCTGTCTTGGTGAGAAGTTCAGTAATTGAGTAAACCAACATGAGCAATACCACTGACATAGTTAGGATTAAACCCAGAAAACGTCTTGGCAAAGAAAGAAAGTAGTATAGGAAAATATTGCTGCCCCTTTGCAGCACAGTGGCCAGCCAAAAATGCAGGTGTTGCCCACTATTCTGGTTAGGAGGAAAAATTAATGAGATAAAGCAATTAATTAAATTTTATTTTTGAATGAACGCCATGTGCCCCCAGCAGCTGGCGGGGGGGGGGCATGGCGAGGTCCCACAAGGTGGCGGCAGTATTGTCAGCGGCAGGATCATGGTGGCAGCAAGTGGGGAGCTCCCACCAGCAGCTACAGTGTTGTGGGCAGGGGAGGTGGTGAGTGCTGACCAGCGGTTAGTGACCACCCGCAGACACTGCCGGCATCATCGGCAGTGACCAGCGGCGATTGTGGACTGCCCGCAGATGCTGCCGGCAGTGTCAGCGGCAAGGGGGTGGGTGGTGAGTGGCGACTGCCTGCAGGTGCTGCCAGCAGTGTTGGCAGCGCCTTTTCGCAGGGGGTGCACCGCCACACTCAGAGGGTGCACATACACCTCCATGCACCCCTATGTGTCACCAATGAAAGCAACAGAACACAGGTCCTAACTCCAGTCCTCTTTCGGTTATCTCCTGACCTGAACCCTTTCTAAGGTTTCTTCCCAGATGAAACTATCAGGGCTTCTCTGGCTGTGTGTGACTTCCTGTTCCTTCTAGGTCTCCCTCAGGTGTTTCTCTTTTTCTCTCCTCCTCATGCAGTACTCAATGAATACCCAGCGGAGCCCATCCATCTACAAAGATTTAAATTCTTGCATGACCCTAGGAATAAGCATATGTATTTGTTGTAGCAGGTTCATGCCCCAGGAGCGTCCATAAAAGCCCCCTGACGGCCATGTGACCCCTGTCCACCTCAACCTCTATTACAGCCCTCCCTTAATTACTTGCCCACTATGCCTGGTTCTTAGTAGAGGTTAAATAAGGTGTATTGCCCACAGGCCATAGAGTGAACCTTAGTCCACTTGCAGTGCCACTGGGTCCCTCAGCTTCAAGGGCTACATGGGCATCTGTGCCCCTCTAGGGCACCAATAGCCTTGAGGGTTCAATGAGTGGCTCCATCTCCTCCCCTACACCATGCTCCAAGCCTTGCAGGTGTTCTCTCTTTGATGTTAACCATTTGTACACTTGGCCCCCTTGGGCCCTCAGACCTCCTGGCCCCACACACAGTGCCTCATCTGGGTTCTTGGGCCCTGGGCCCCACACGCAGCCCTTTGTACGGGTCCTTGGACCCCGTAGTCTGGTTTATCCCACTTGAGCTCATGGACCCTCTCGTCCAAGGTCTCAGAATTTTCCTAAGTTGCTGGACCCTTTACTGGGCCCCACTCTCAATCTAAGGGCTCCTGGATTGCTGGTTCACTAAACAGGCTTTGAGCCTGCCACCACAGGGCTCAAGGCTAAACTACCAGTGTCACTTAAATAAACAAGAAGCTTCTCAGCCCTCTGGCAGCTGCCTCAAACCCTCTAGGGGGTTAGCATAAAAAAGTCTACTTGCCTGTAAAACCCAGGCTTTCTTGGCCCAGGCAACTTTTCTCTGTTCCTAGGCCTGCGGAGTTATTCAGAGAAATCCAGGTCCCTTCAGGAGCCCTGCTGTCCTGCAGCCACTTGGTGATTGCTGGGGAGAGACTAAGGGCATTTTTACACAAGTTGCAGGAAGCAGCGCCGGGCACATTAATTAGCAAGCTGTGCTAATTAAAAGCTCCCGCACGTCATGTGTATCAATGTCATTGTGTGTCCCCATGCTGAAAAAATGGCAACAGGATGCTTTGAACTAAAGCTCATCAAATGTGCTTTATTTCAAAATGCACCGCTGCTATTTTTTCAGCATGGAGACGCATGGTGATACTGATACACGTGACACTGCAGGCTGCTGGATCACCTCAATTTCCAGGCTCCAGCAGACTCGATTCATCAAGTCTGCTCTGACCCGCTAGATTTCCAGTGCATTGGAACAGGCTCTGCACATGTGTATAGGAGCCCTAACTGACCAGTGCCGGCACTGGGCTTATATTGCTCTAGCCTGAGCCCTCTTCTGGTCAGGTGAGTCCCTCATTAGCTCCCCCCTGCCACCTGCAAGCGGCCTCACAAGCTGCTTGTACCATTAAAGGAGCAGGCACACCCCAGTACCCTGCTCCATGTGTGTTTTGGTCGGGAGCCCACTATTAGTTTGTAAAGAAGCTTATGTGTTGCAAATGTCTTAAATGAAGGGTGGTGATTGCACCTACCTGCTTCCATGACACTTGATCCAACCCACAACATTATCCTACACTTCCATAGGAGATGGGCGTAAGAGAGAATTTTATTAGCAACCTTTATAGCACAGTAGAAAAACAAAGGCCAAGATCAAGTTGGACGCTGCTAGGCAGTGTTTAGTCCCAGTAACTGGCAGTGTCCCAGACAAGATGGAACACACAAGAGATCGGGGTGGGACGGGGGAACTGGCAGCATGGAAAACATCAAGAAAGCAAGTGGAGGATGGGAAACTGGAGGCAGGCTACTTAGCAAAGCAAAGACTGATACTGGTCTTCAGTAACATAACAGCTAAAATATAAACATAAAGCTATAGAAGGGGGCTAACAGTGGATGCCTCTGTAAGTAAGTAGTGGGGTGAGTATTGTTTTGTAATTGGGTTTCCTGACATACTTAACATTTTCCAGCTGAGCTAGGACCTCAGAGTCACAGGATTCCCTTGACATATATTCTGGTAAAGGCTGGGGGCTCCTGCAGGAACTGTTTCCTTTTTTCATTTTCCCCTTTCCCTGAAAGAGAAAGTAGTGCAATGTTTGCAGTGTAAGGATTAGTTGTTCACAAAGGTAAAATTTATAAGCTCATCCTTGTTTTGTGCTGGATTTTGTGCGGTTTTATGTATATGCGCCAAAAATGAATTGCTTACAAAATAATCCCTTCTTAGGCCACCTCCAGGGAAAACACCAGATATTTTTACCAATGTTTCTGCAGATCTCTGACATGGGGCAATTTAATCATGTTAAATCACAATTACATTTCCAGTACAGCCATCCATAGTAGATGAAACACATTCTCTGCATCATCCTTTTTTCAGCCTGATTTTTGCCAACAACTCTGTTGGTGTGACTACAATTCTCAAGTGCATAAATCCTGAAAAAGAGCTTTCCTCTTAGTCTCAGATCAGGTGTCATTGCTTTGCACAGAAAAGCTTTCATCCCCACTCAGGTTGGTGTATATTTGAATGTTAGGGAAGAGGTGTTTTGAAAATATGACTCTAATGGTGTGACTGAAAATGAAAGCATTGACTTAATTTGTGATTGAAAGTAAGATCTGTTTTTTATTGTTGGCATTCTGTCAGCTAAGGCAATTTTTTTTAGCATTAGAGTGAAAAAACAAGACATTTCATGTTGACAGTACAATTACTATCACTCTAGCTGCTGACTCTGGTGGTTCTCCTTCCTTCCTCTGAATGAATGGCAGTTACCAAAATCAGATAACAATTTTTTAAATCCATGTTTCTTTTATCATAGCTAAATTCACTCTGGTTTCCACCCAACCTCAAAATAAGTTTAATATTCAAGAAAGATTTAGATCAGGTCATTGCTTTGCCTTTGTAGAGGGATAGATCCAGGGACTCAGTGGATCTCTTCCATCTTCCTCTCAGAAATAGTTTCTCCCACAAAGTCCCTAACACTTCCAGTCTGTACTCCATGGTACTAGGTGTGTGATGCTGGTTTGGTACCTCAGTTTTGATCCTACCTGGTACCAGTAAATAAAGTAAATGGTGCAGTAGAGCCAAAACTTCTGACAATCTCAAAGACTCAGTCATTTGAGACTTAGGCCTTTTAAAGCTTAGCATCTCTATACGCAAATATTTGCAAGTCTTCATAGATCAGGTGGCAAAGATTTGGGTGCCTTTGGTAAGTCACATCTCTGGGACCAAGGGGTGCAAATGCCACTGGCATACCTCTATGGGGGTACGTATCAAGAAAAGTACCTGTACAGAAAGACGGGCAAAGGCTGTGCTGCTATAGGATGGTGCATTTTGAAAGAAAGAAGCTTGATAGTCCATCTGGGGCTCCAAAGGATTCAATCAATCAGATGCTCTTCTGGGCAGTGCTGGATTTAAACTTTTCTGTAATGCTCTGGTTATTACACTTCTGGACTACATGAGCTGGTTCCAGGATCCCAGAGGGAGCAGGGGCTAAATATGGTTTGCATTTCTGTGCTACCATAGCACAGTCTGAAGAAAACCATGCCAGTGTTTTCACCTTGTGCCTAAGAACTGGGATGACAGGCAATGATTTCTTAGGGTGATATGTTTTATTGGACCAATTCCGTAGTTCAGGTAGAGTTAGACAAGCTGTCAAATGTAAGATGTTCTTCATCAGACCATGTCTGATAAAAGATAAAATATCATCCTAAGAAATCCTGGCCTCTCAGATAATTCCAGGACCATCGCAGCTGCCACTTTAGATAATGCAATTGGCACCAAGGCTGCAATAATTCTGACCCCAGAGCATACATATAGAAACATATACATATACATACCGGCAGTTTCTGGATGTGGACCACTACCCTCACCTGAAAATCTGGGTCTGCTAATACAGTTATAAGAGGAACAAGTTTGGAAAATGTATGTTTGTCTCAAGTTTACCAGCAGATGGAGCGCAAGAATCTCTGGTTCTTTTTCCATTAACACCTAAAAAGGCGTGTCCTAGTACATAAGGTCTCTGTGAAGTGGCTGGTGTGTTAGCTGTATTTCAGCACACACAAGCAAAATATTACAGGGTCTAAGTAGAGTGATCTGTTATCTGTATCACAGTTGTAAAATATGAGAAACCTGGAATCTATTGAAATAGTGAAACAGTTTAGATTACTGATAAATAAAGAAGGATGTGCATTGTTCTAGGTGACTTACTTCTGTCATAATATTACTATGCAAAGATTAAAGCATGTTTTAGTGAGAAAACAAAACCTTTCTTTAAAGTCTCTGCATAGCCTTGTTGCAAGATATCTAAGAATATCACATAACTGCTTAATGTTACCCTTAATTAAGTTATAATCATTAATAAATCCCGTGACAAATAAATTAAGTGTGGTTTGCTTCAGGGACAGAAACACAAAGAGACAGTTGGGTAAAAAGTTAGAATGCCAACTGTAACTGAAATGTCATAGAATCATAGAAAATTAGGGTTTCATTGTCCTCCTCTGGACTCTCTCCATTTTGTCCACATAATTTCTGTAGTGGGGGTCCAAAACTGAACACTGTGCTCCAAGTGTGGCCTCACCAGTGCTGAATAGAGAGGAATAATCATGGTCCTTGACCTGCTGGCAACATACCTATCAATGCAGCCCAGTATGCCATTAGCCTTCCTGGAGACAAGGACACACTGTTGGTTCATATTCTGCTTATTGTCCACTGTAACCTCCAGGTCCTTTTCTGCAGAGCTGCTGCCTAGCCAAGCATCCCCCAGGCTGTACTGGTGCATGGGATTGTTCCATCCTAAGTGCAGGACTTTGTACTTGTCCTTGTTGAACCTCATGAGATTTCTTTTGGTCCAATCCTCCAATCTCTCTAGGTCTCTCTGAATCTTAGCCCTACCCTGCAGCATATCTACTGTTGCCCGCAGCTTGATGTCATCTGCTTGGTTCATTCTATGGCATCTTCCAAGTCATTGATGAAGATATTGAACAAAACCAGGCCCAAGACTGACCCCTGGGGCACTCCACTTTATAATGGCTGCCAACTAAACATCAAGCCATTGATAACTACCCTCTGAGCCCAATGCTCCAGCCAGTTTTCTATCCACCTTACAGTCTATTCACCCAATCCGTACTTCCTTAGCTTGCCTGTGAGAATGCTGTGGGAGACCGTATCAAAAGGCTTGATAAAATCAAGGTACACCACATCCACTGGTCTCCCCACCTCCACAGAGCCAGTCACCTCATCATAGAAGGCAACCAGGTTGGTCAGGCATAAATTACCTTCGGTGAATCCATGCTGACTGTTCCTCATCACCTTCTTCTCCTCCAAGTGCTTAGAAATGTATTCCTTGAGGATCTGCTCCATGATTTTTCCAGGGACTGAGGTGAGGCTGACTGGTTTGCAGTTCCCTAGATCCTCCTTTTTTTCCTCCTTAAATATGGGCACTGTGTTTGGCTTTTTCCAATCATCTGGGACCTCTCCCAATCATCATGAGTTTTCAAAGATGATGGCCAGTGGCTCTGCAATCATGTCAGCTAACTCCCTCAGCACCCTGGAGTGCATCTCATCTAGCTCCATAGGCTTATATATGTCCAGCTTTTCTAAATAGTCCCTAACCTGTTCTTTTGCCACTGTTGGCTGCTCATCTTCTCCCCAAACTGTGCTGCCAGGTGCAGTAGTCTGGGAGCTGTCCTTGCCCGTGAAAAACTGAAGTGAAGAAGGCATTGAACACTTCAGCCTTTTCTGCATCCTCTGTCACAATGTTGCCTCCCCATTCAGCAAGGGACCCACACTTTCCATGATTGTCATCTTGCTACTGACATAACTGTAGAAACCTTTCTTGCTACCCTTCACATCCCTTGCTAGCTGCAACTCCAGCTGTGCTTTGGCCTTCCTGACTTCGTCCCTGCATGCCTGAGCAATGCTCTTATAGTCCTCCTTAGTTGTTTGTCTAAGTTTCTACTTCTTGTTAGCTTCCTTTTTGTGATTTAGTTTACTGAAGAAGGAAACTTTAGTACCCTGGTAAGCTAAGCTGGTCTTCTGCCATAATTGCTAGTCTTCCTGCATGTGGGGATGGTTTGTTCCTGCACTCTCAATAAGGCTTTTTAAAGTACAGCCAGCTCTCCTGGACTTCTCTCCTCCTCACACTGGCTTCCCAGGTGTGGCAGAGCACCTTTGGGGGTGCTTGCCACTTGAGGGCTTTCACAGGCTCTGAGGGGAGTCTGCTTTGGAGGAGCAGCAGGGGAAACCTCTCCCAGGAGCTATTTTAAGAGCGAAGGTGTGTGGCAGGGCACTGTTAGTGCCTGTGACTTTAAGAGTGGAGCCAAGCAGCCAGCAGGTGCTTGATTACAGTGGCCATTTTAGATCTCTGGCTGCCTATATAATCAGGGCCGTTCACTGCTGGTAGGCCAGGCAGTAACATTGCCTGGCTGCAAGGCTCCATAGCATCCTGGAGGGAAGGGCAGGAGCTGTAGGGGATGCTTGGAGGCTCCTAGTCCTGGGCATGACCTAGAACTGCACCCTGCCAGGAGTGGGTGGCCTGGTGGGGCTCTCAGTGTTGCAGGAGCCCCCAGGAAATGCCAGGCCAGTTATCACCCCAGTGAAAGGCAGGTAAGGGCACCTTACCCTAGCCCTCACCTTCCGGTGGTTGCATAACATTGGAGGTAGTGGGGCCAGGCACAGCTGCAGCCACCTGAGGCTTGTGGGGTGTAGGACCCTGATGAAAGGTAGTTGGGGCCAGGCACGGCTACAGCCACCTGAGCCTACTGGGGAGGGAAGTCTGGTAGCCCAGTGAAGGGGGTGGTGTGGAGCCCCAGACAGGGGAGTAGGCCTATGTATATCTTCAGATGCCTGAGGCTGTAATTTGGGCCAGAGGCCAAATAAGGGGGCTCAGTCCAAGAGATGGGGGTGAGTCCTGACTCCGGTGAGTTCTCCACTGCTGGGAGTCCAAGTGTGGGTCAAAAGCAAGACCTATAGTTGAGCGCAATGACCTGCTGCTCCAGCGGGGGAATGAGAGTCCCCATGAGACCCCAGAACACTAGTCATGGTCCAAGTTAAGAATGCCTCAGTGAGGGGTGGCCCTAGAAAGGAGGCAGAGAGGAGGGACCCCAGTAGGACAGAAGAACCAGAGGGCTGAAAGCCCAGTATGTGAGTCTATATAGAGTTGCCCCAGGAAGGGGCCAGAGCAAGCTTAAGCTCAGTCGGGTAATTGGCTGGTCACTGCCCTGGTGAGGGTCACAGGAGAGGCCCAAAAGACAGTACGCCTGCCACCCAAGATAAGAACTAGGTAAAACCTAGGGCCTAAGGGGCCTGCTCCAAGAGGGAGCAAGGCAGAATGAGTTGTTGATGCATGAAAGAGAACCTGTGAGAGGGGATGAAGTGTTTGAGGCCCTAGTGGGAGGCGGGCAGTATGAATGTGTGTGTGACTGAGGCCTGACAAAAAGGCCTAAGCTTGGTCTGGCTGTAGGCCGAGAGCACCATGTCATCTGGATGCCATTTGCGAGGCATGGGTTGCAGTGTAGGGGAGGAACGGAGCTACAGATAGTGTTCCCTGGCATCGGGGCAAGAATGGGCAGCCTCCTGCCTTAATTAATACCCTAATTAACTAGCAACAAGGCATGGCAGACGAGGCAGGTGAGTGGTGTACCCAAAGGCAAGTGGGGAAACCCCCACCACAACATCACCCATGTTGCTCTCCCCTCTAACCTTAACCCAAAACTTTCAACAGGCCTATCTCCAGTTTCATAGTGGAGCTATGAGCAATCATACAGCTCTTTTACATAAAGTGCAATTTCTCCTCTTCTCCCCTGCCTGTCCTTCCTGAACAGTTTGTACCCATCCATGACAGTGCTTCAGTCATGTGAGCTATGCCACCAAGTCTCTGTGGGGGCTTGTAAATGCCACAACATTGGCCTTTAAAGCCGCGTAAATGCCTTTTTGCACCGCTTTAATGGCGCTGCTCTTTACCCTTGTGACGGCATATTGTGCATTAAATGACTTTGGGATGTAGAAAAATGTCTGAGGTGTTTTAGTTTGCTACCTTACAGCCGTGGAGGGAAGCACTGGGCCCCACGCAGCTCAGGAGCTGTGCAGGCAGCCCAGCAGCAGCCCATGCATGCAGGCTCCACTGAAAATAAAAAAATTAAAAAAAGCAGTAAGCCTGATCCTTTTTTTTTTTTTTTCCTCCCCAGAGCCTGCCTGCCTGCCTGAGCTGTGTGGGGGCCCAATGCTTCCCTTCATGGCTGCAGTGCCCCCTAGGACTGCCTGGGCTGGGTGCCTGTGAGTACATGTCACCTGGGGGGTGCAGCCGCTGCAGAAGGAAACACTGCCCCCCACTCCTGCAGCGCAGGGACCGTTCAGTTTGCTGGCAGCTTGCCTCCCCACCCCCCCAGCTGCCAGAAAGGCAGGGCAGGTAAGGCTCAGTCCCAACCCTTGTGTACATGCCACGGGGTTTACTTCAGTTTAATTTGAAGTGGTATTTTTAAAAACCCACCACTGCAATTTAGGGAGAATTAAACGAAAGTAAACCCCTGTGGTGTATACAAGCAGTCTGTTATTCCAATTACATCATAGTTCCATGACTTTGCAAGGACTTCCAATTCCTCCTGCTTCTCAGAACATTTATGGACTTTTTTCTGGCTTTGTAGTGTACCACATCCCAAAGACCCAATCATTCTTTCTTTTCTTATTCACATTCTTTACCAAGGGCTGAAATATTGTCACTCAGAGGAAATCATCCAAAATGTTGAGGGGACAAGTAGGAGTTTTCTCCATTGCTGCAAGGACTAAAATGCACTAACAGAGTGCTATTTTCTGTACTTAAAAAAAAAAAAAAGAACTTTCAATTACTGCAAAAAAAATAGTGGGCTGGGGCATGGGTGGGCAGCCAGAGCCATCCTTTAAAACAATAACAATGCATCTATTACCATGTTATGGGAATGTGTTGCATGATTAACAACAAAAGCCATCTGCAGTTTGAGGAAAACAAACAGTATGGTATATTGTGTGGGGTATCTGTGCGGTGACACTCAAATCTTTGCCACCCTGGTTGAAAGAGTTAAAATGAAATCTGTCAGCAGCCAGCTATTTTTGATGGTCAGGTTTGGATCCACATATAGGGATGGTTACTGTGCAGTCTGGTGCATAACAATTAACTTATACTATCTCTACTATATTTCCTTTGTTGAATAGTCTTATAGAGTTTAATAGGGAATGACAGTTTCTCTGTATAATGATTAAACTCCCCTATAATATTCAATAGCATATTCTGCAGCTGAGGTATGATTCTCTGGGATAATTTTAAAAAATAGAGAAATGAAACATTGTCTATTTGGTTCCATAGGTATTTTGAATGACCTCTATATACCCTGGTCACATTTCTTATATCACTCTTTTAGCTTCCATCTTGTTAGATACTATACAGGAAACTCATATCTCCTCTTAAACACAAGCAATCACCATGGCTTCAGAATTAAGCAGAAAATGATAACTTTTTCAAGCCTGTAGTCTGCCTGACACTACCTGCTGCTGCTTCAGGAGCTGAGAAATTCCCACCCTTACTTAAATCCAATTGCCTCTCCAGTTATTTATTTATTCTTATGGAATACAGCAGCTGAATGATAGAACAAGCTATAAGCACCCTATAAACAACCTAAAACCCACAGCACTGAAGGGGAAGGCTAAGGCTAGAGTGACAATTTCAGATTTGATATCCATTGCAAGGCATCATCAGTAGCCTGGTGCAGGTCTTCAATACAACCATTAAAATGATAAATAGATTATAGTTTGGATTTTGCCACAGTCATACTTGGGGCCTTTAATAAAATTCCATTTATGTAATAGGTAGTTATATCTACCTTGTTCAACAAACTCTGTTCAGCGTTGTCCAGCTCCACCTTGGTAAATAAAAGCCAGGAAGTTTAGATGTGGGATCTACAATAAGAAATTATTAAATTGTGTTCCATTGCTAGATTCATTTTTCCTTGATGTCAAAGTTTTTGTCATTCATGCTCCAGAATGGCCTTCTCAACTTAAGCCTTGGCCTAGGTTGTCATTAAGTTCCTCAAAATCTGGTAGTGAATTGAATGTAAGCAGTTTTTTGTAGACTTTTAAAGAAGCCTGTTTACATCAAAGATCAGGAGGAGGAATATGAGAGAAAAGACAGCTTCCCTGCATTTCAGAATGCTGACCCTATGGGGGGATGTGGGCATGCTAGAAGGAAGCAACAGGCTA
>NW_017729026.1:18579952-18595266 GCF_001723915.1 Gavialis gangeticus | reverse complement strand
CTCTCCTTGGACACCTGGCTCCCCTCCCCTCCGGGAGGGGAGGGGAGCCAGGCTAGGCAGTCATCAACCCATGCTAATCTCAGAATACTCTCTCTAAGCAGGTACTACCTTACTAATATCTCTTTTCAACTACATCAAGTCATGGCAGGAGAGATTTGAAAACAAGAGAGCGAGACACGTGCTGAGTGTGCAGCATGCAGGCCCCATCCCAATGCGGCCATTCAGCCTAGGTCCCCTCTGTGCCAATGTAAAGTCAGAGTCTGCGTGTGTGCTGATTAGCCCTTAGAACTAGATTGTTGTTCAGGTTCCAAACAAGCAACACTGCAACTGTCTCATTCCATGTAATCCAGGAGCCCCCTAGCCTCCAATGATGAGAGACCAAATAAAATGAGACCGGACCCCACACTGCTTCTGGCAGCTGAATTCTAACAGCACTTTTCGGCTTTCCTGCAGTAATGCTTTTTGGCACCGCTGTATTCAGCAAGCCAGTATCAGTGGATTCTGTGAGACAGTAAGTTTAGACAAACAAACAAAAAATTTTCACACAAAAAAGCAGGAGGGTGAAGTATGAGTGGGTGTTCCCTCTTGAAAAGCTGTTATTAGAAATAGGGTGGAAGAAAAAAGAAGAGATTAGAATTAAAAGATAATAAAAATGGTATTTGACCCATTAGCTTCCCATGACTATATACTACAGAATATAAGGTCTACAAATCAATGGGGGCATCTACACATGTTTTTAAATGCATATTAGCCTATTTTAATGCACATTAAAGTGTCACAGAAAACTTGTGCTCTTTAGTCAATGTGCATTAAAATAGGCTAATATGCATTTTTCTAGTACTCAAAATGGAGAGTGCCTGTACACAAGCACAGAGTCTGCTCTGACATACTGTAATTACAGTGCATCGGAGCAGACTCGATTAATCAAGTCTACTGAAGCATGGTAATTACTGTGCTCCAGCAGCCTCCTGCATCTCATGTATCAGCATCCCTGTGCTCCAAAATGGTGGTGGGGGTACTTTAACTAAAGTTTGTGAATGCAGGGACACTGATACATGAGATGCTGCAGTTCTTCATTAAAACTAGTCTGAAGTTGCTGTTAGTGAATGTGCTAAACATGATAGATAGCTTCCCTGCATTTCAAAATGCTGACCTTTTTTGCCATTTTTCTACTGTCAGTGTAAAATACGTTACCATAGACCATAGTTTTCTAATGATATTTAGAGCCACACTAATTAAAGTGCGACTCCTGCCCCCTTCCCGCCCCCAAAGCATATGTAGAAGTGCCCAGAGGAACTAGATTTAATGCACATTACCTAAAGCACATTAATGAATGCATAGATGCACCTACTTTCTATAAAGAATTAAAAAGCATCAGACTAAACTGAATCATAACCTGGAAGTTTGGAAACACTGTTAAATGGAGAAAGGTCTGCTTTCCTTTTACATTTAGATACCCCATTTCAATCATTTATTAAAGCATAGGATCAGCAATACATGTCAGTTTAATGGATCACAGTCTCCTTCAAATTTTTGAAAGACATAGATTATTTTCTACTCCCTGACATAGGAAAATAGTCTGCTAATGAAACCCTTATCTGAGATTTTACTCTTTTTTTTTCCAAAGCATATTTTTATTTGTTGCAATGTGAGACTTATATGGGAGGGTATCTGAATATGTGCATTGCACTATCTAGAAATTCAGTAACTGAAATGTTAACAATCTGTTAGGATAGTTAATTAGACCATTAAGGTTTGCTCTGTTGGACTAGAAACGTCTGAGAAATGATAAAACATTATTTATTGTTGGAAGAGTTATAGCTCATACCTGTATGAGCTTGCACGGTTAACACTGGACTATGAGCAACTAATGGAGCCTTGATTATATTTCTGTGTTGACTCTCTTATTGCTTGGAAACCTTTTATTTGTTCAATAAATCTGAAGCATTTGGGCTAAAAAAGTCCAAGTAGGTGTTTTGTGACATTTTTCAGTACAATAAAAAGTGACAAGCCCTAAACGTCCTTGTTTTTTTCTCCATTGCTTGAAGTGTTCTCCATCTACACTGTAGTTGTAGATAAAGAGGGTCAGAAGAATAATAACTTGAAATAAGTGCCTTGTTCTTCATTAAAACTAGTCTGAAGTTGCTGTTGGTGAATGTGCTAAACATGATAGATAGCTTCCCTGCATTTCAGAATGCTGACCCTTCTTGCCATTTTTCTACTGTCAGTGTAAAATACATTACCATAGACCATAGTTTTCTAATGATATTTCCTGAGACCATAGAACCATTATTCATAAGAATTATAAGGTTGTCTGCATATTTTTTTTCCAGTATTAAGGAAGACTGAAGTTTATAACAAGCTGTTTTCTATTCACATCTAACTTACAGACCAGCATGGCTATATGTGGATGTGGAAATACAGGATGCTTGACAATCTTCAAAATTACAGCACTTTTTCAAACTGCTTCCAACATTAGATTTTTCATCTCCTATGTATTTACCTTCTTTCATGAAGTTAAATAAACACAGTGACATATATGCCTCTTGGGTAAATGAGAACCTTTATGATAGAGTTTAAGGTTAAAAGGGACTTGAACATTCAATTGTTTTAAAGCACAAATTTAAAACTTAAAAGAAATATAACACTTGAGCATGTGTAAATACACAGTTAAGGAACTCAACCTTAGCAATGTTTGGCTAGCGAAAGCCCTCCTCTTTCCTTCATATCTATTCTGTAAAAGGGGTTTCAAAGATCAAGGATTCTAGGCCTTTTTTCAAAGGGCATCTTAAATACAGGGATGACAGTATAAGAGTGCAATGCTCTTTCAGCTGACCTAGCTTGCTCCAGCACCTGTTAACATTTCAGAGAAATGCTGATAGATTCTTGTTCACTCATTGCAGCTACTGAAGCTGACTATAGGAGAATAAAAGGTGGGTTGAATAGGCTTCAGGCAAGATTCCTGGTATCAACTGTTGAAGCTGGGGTGCAAGATAGACAAATTGTCCTCAAATATAGCCAGATTCTAGGAAAAGGTAAGTTTGGGCCCTGTTTGGTATGTGCGTCTTGAAGCAATCATGGAAAGCCACTTGCTTATATGGTATTTCACACTTCCCATAGAGTTTTGAAGTTATGAACTAAATACCACTTACATCTTAAATAGATATTACCGGATTCCTTTGTTAGTGTGTCTGACATTGTGTCACTAAATGTATTGGCCACATTGGGCTTTTATTGTGGGCAGGACTAGTAGCACTAGGTTACCAGACAATTGCAATCTCTCTCCCCTTGCTTATAACTTGAGTAAACCTGAAGTCTTTAGGTTGAAATTTTGGATGCAGGATGATTTACTTTAATGATTCCGCCAAAATATTTAATCCTCTCCATGACTGAGGTTAGGCAAAATGTATTTTTTTGCCACGTTAAAAAGTTTTTGTGACACTTTCTTTGAGAAGCTTTAGACTTCCCATGCTTATAGGAGACCCCTGCTTGTGGTGATGTTCTGTGAAAAAATATCACTTCATAACAGATATTTGTGTATTTTCTGTCTTCCTATAGCATGCATTTCAGAGATCTGACTCCTTTAGCTAAAGTTAGCATCAGAAGAATTGTATAAATTAAGTGCATCTGTGCAATATACATATTTTATACTCTTAAAACATTTTGCATCTTGATTTTAATGGGAAAAATGTTTGAGAGAACACACTATATCTATAGCAAGAAGAGCTGATATACTCCAAAACACCATCTGACATTTACTCTCATTTATTTTGAAATGCAAATGCATCTAGTTTATTCAGAATTCTTTTGCAGCTTACTGTCTTATTAGTGATCACACTGATAACTTGAATTTCTGAAATGTTGTTGCTAAGCAATGCAACTTCAGGCATGTAATGAGGCTTTCCAGTGGCTACTTGAAGATGAAGAAAATTATCTCAGCTTCACAGGTTGTTTGATCATCAACCACATTATAATGCTTGGGTGATAAATAAGTGTTCAGTGTTGCTCTCCCTCTTCTGCTGATGATTTATTTTTGTATAGTAACTCAAGCTCATATAGGACTAAAAGGAAAGTGACGGAAGAAAAAGGCAGCAAAAATGAACTTGCCTGGCTCCTTGAGTTTTCCCGTTCTGTGGGATATGGGATCCTTTTTCACAGCTCCTTTCATCAGGAAAGAATAAAGGTGAATTGGGGCTCAATTGTTTCCTACGTTGTTCAGGTTGCCTGGAAGATGATGCCATCCTCTGCTGAGGATGATGCCACTCTACACATGGCAGGGACCACTTATTCACGAGCTATCAGCTGGAGGCTCACCATCCCTGCTGTTTGCTGTACAGGCCACCGCTCCATTTTCAAAGAAGCTAAGGTCTGTCTCTACCACTTCTCTACCTGTAGATTGGTGCTGGCAGAAACCCTCATGAGCTGGCTGCAGCAGGATCACCAATCACTGGTTTGTTGAAACCATATATTCCTCTTGCCTCCTGCCCAGGACAGTAAGTTTCAGGGTTACTTATGAATCAGCAGAGGGTCTGTTCACACCACTTAGAGCCATTTTATCAGGCTGTCTTCAGATATAGGCTGATGTGGCTACACCTGTTAAACTTGGATCACCTTTAGAGATCTTTTTTTTTCATAATCAGGAGGTCTAGTCACTTCAACCAAATGTTTCTAAGGTCATCACTAATTGTGTGCTCCTCATTTCTTGAGTGACCACTTGGGTTCTATGTGCACGAGTACTAAGGAGACAAAGTCAGTGGGAGCCACATACTGAACATGTGAAATTTGACAAGTAGGGTTTGGTTTTCGAGAGTATATCATAAATTAGACACCCAAAATTGGCACAAATACTTTGATTCCTTAGTGTTTCAGTTAACCCTCTCTAAACTTGGATAACACCCATTCACCACAGGAGGGCCGTGAAAACAAACCCTAGTTTGAAGCACTCAAGTACTATAATGGTGAGTGCTATATAAAAATGCAATAAGAATAGTTTATTTGGAGCATAGTTTGAATAGGGTACTGGAAATAAATAAATAAATAACTGGGGACCACACGTTAAAGCAATTAGAGTTAAACTAAATTGCTCTTTCATTAGGCCTAGTGCATGTAGTACTCTGAATGAGGCCCGAGTCTTGTGAAAACAGTAGTGTGTGATCATGTCATTATAGACTGTATCATAAAATGCACAGGCAGAAGGAGGCTGAGACAAGACTGCAAGGGAAACCTTCATTCTGGCCTTCCCTGACTTTTGAGTGCCTGATTTTTTTCCAGTCTTAATGTTTTCAAATGTATCATTTTGTGCATTTCTGTTACAGTAACACCCAGAGCCTCTAACAGGGTTCAGGACCCCTGGTTATGTCCAATTCAGTGTGCGGTTGATCTGGTCACTGACATAAAACTGGTTGTTAATCTTATTCTCATTCAATTACGTATAAAAAGAATCTTTATTTACAGAGTGCACGTGTTTTATGCGGTGACATGGTTCTTGCCCTGAGGAGCCTGCTTATTTTGTCTCCTGAGCTGAACTATTTCAAAGTTGAGCCATATATTCCAAAAGGCAGCTCAGGATGTAGGGTCACGGTCACTGGAAACTTCGGGGCTAAATCCAACAGTCCTTAGCCAGGTAAAGGGAGTTTTGCCTGGGTAATGATGAAGGACTTCAGAATTTGGTCCTTGAAAGGAAATAACATGTTAAATCTTCTACTTAGTTGAGCACACTCTATTTTCTTACCCCAAAGCCACTAAATCTGTACTTGCAGTGTGTAGACACGAAACTAATATAAGCATCAAATCAAAACACTTATCCTTGGGCAAGCAAGCCTTAAAACATATGCAGCCAGAGGCTCATGTAATATTCAGCGCACTGCACTCCCAACTGCAGAAATGCTTGGCATTGCAGGAAAGTGATTTCCATTCCCTTTTGCTAGTTCAGGTTCTCTGGCCTCAAGTGTCAGTGATCAGAATATTTCCCACTGTTTCAGTTCCTGGTTCTGATCCATTCTTTGGAAGTTGAAGGCAAGGTGGGGAAGGGAGATGGAAGAAGATGTTTAACTGTTCAATTTCTTCCCCCCTCTAAAGAAGCAATGTATAGGTCAGGGCTGGTATAATGTTATTTCATTTGCTCCCTGCCCCATGCCTGAATCCAACTCAGCCCCTGAGGTGGAGAATCACCATCAGGTGGGTAGCAGCAGTCTGCAAGAAAAACAGAACCTTAAACTATGACACATGGTGGCAGACTATTTGCCTGCTGCAGCAATAAACACAATGCTTGCTCTTGTTGGTAATCACTAGAATGAGCATCCAAAGCACACATAGCTTCTTCTCTCTGCAGAGGTAGCTTGTTTAAGACTGAATGTTATAGGAGAAAGTCACCTTCTGGTTAGGCATTGCATCTTGTATCATGAGGCCTGGGACATTGACTGTGATCAGGAGCTTGGTGACTTTGATCTTTCTAATGATTTGCTTCTTATCACTGCCATTTCACAGCACCAGACCAATCAATTGTTATTGGTTTATGCAGTTTACTTGCTCGATGGCACATGTCTGAGCATTTTGAAGAGGAGGATTTATTTTCTGTTTGCATGATGAAATGCATTCAATGAATTCATCAGTTTCTTAAACTGACATTAACCCTATATTGGTTTTTTACTTAGGTTAAATTATTGAATTAAACAGATATCTATTTTAAAATTTGCCGTTTCCAATCAGTTATGCAAAATGTTGCAGAAACGCATGATACAACAATTAACTTTCAAGTGAAATACCAGATAACTGCCAATTTACATTACTCTTCAGTGTGGTAGTTAATTTTTAAACATCTTCTTGTTGTTCATCTCAACACTTCTACAAACATATTGACCGGTCACAAGCTAGCTATTCCTAGTAGTTTCACTCCTGTGGGATTGTCCATTCATGACAGAACAAGTAGGAATATTTCATGGAAGGCAGGACCATAATAAAAAAGTACAGTGAAGTAGATCCTAATGGGTTTCAAGCTGTTTGGGAACATTTCTCTCTGTCCATCGCCTGGTCCTTAATTACCATCACACCACTGTAGACAAGGATGTGGGGCAATCAGGAAGCCCCAGATCATTGGTGGCAGGTTGGCAAAATAGGGCAAGGAAGGGAATGAAAAAAGGCCCGGAGGGGGGTGGGGGGAGAGCTGGGAGGAAGCTGTTAATTAGCTGGTTGGAGGATCAGCCATCTGGCTCTCTCATGATGGCCTAGTGCAGTGATTCTCAACACACTCTGAAGGAGTGCTGTGAGATCCTTTTAAGGGTGTGCAATCTTAGCACTGTGAAAACACCTACATGTGATTCACAAGGTGAATCCAAATATTTCAAATAGGAATCCAGAGTGTCAAAAATATTCCAACCAGTTGTGGTCTTTCTGAGTTCTTTGCAGCAGAAGAATTGTTCTGGTATTTTTCCACAGTCAAAAATGAGTGAAAGCTAAGAGCTGACATTTTTGAAGGAGTGCCTTGAGTCTAATGAGGGATACCTTGAATATAAAAAGTTGGAGAACCACTGGCCTAGTGAGTTTAGGAGAGCTTTGTGTTTTACAGGGAAGAGAATAAGGCAGTGTTCCTATCTTAAAGTAAAGAACATTCAACAAGGTATAAACAAGAGCAGATTGGATGCTTATCTCGCTGGGATCCTATGACACCAGCTGACTTCCTGCCCTTCGGGCGGGGGACTGGACTTGATGATCTTCCAAGGTTCCTTCCAGCCCTAATGTCTATGAAATCTATGAAACAGCTTTACTAGTCTTGGCAGGTAACTCAAGTGATCCTTACTGCAACAGCCTTGTAAGGCAAATCAATATTTTTGTCCATTTCCTTGACATGCAAGTTTGAAGCAGCTGCTTACATAGGATGAGCTGACCCCCGTTGAGGGCTTTGGAAAGAAAATCCTGGAGTGAAACCCTAACATTCTTACAATGGGTACTTTGCCACTGGATTTTGTGAACCCAGGAATTCACCCTCAGATTTTAAGCTTTGTTATTAGACTCTGACTTTGCTATTCATTAGGAGAGGTGCTGCTGGCACCTGGGTACACATAGATGCCGTGTGTTGCTGATGTGTTCTGGAGCTCTGTTAGGGTCATGACTTTTATCCTAAAGAAAAATTAATGGCAGGAGTCAGAGTTATGAATGACAACATCTGGGACCAGATGAGTACAATAAGTTGTAGCTTCTTAGCCCAGCTGTAGGAAGATGCATTTCTGATGTTTATTGTAATTTGAGAATCCCCAATTAATGAGGAAACTGTCTCAGATTACCAACTATAAATGAGATTAAGAGCATGGATGATTGGTGCCTCCTAAATCAGGGGGGCATTTGCCCCTCAGTGGATAGGCAGGGACTGGGGAGTGTCCCCCTGTGGCTGATCCCACAGGCCAGGTAAGTGGGGGTCCCTCCATGGCAGATCCCACCCATGAACCCCCATGCACCTCCTGTACATTGCCACTGATAGCTACCCTGCTTCATAAGAAATAGTCAAGGATTAATAAATTAGTGCTTGGCAGGTACTTGATAATAAAAATTTGCTACATAATAAATTAATTCCCAATGAGTTGGCCAAGTTCATTGTCACTTGGTATTAGAACTTGAATTCCTAAGTCTCGAACCAAAGTGGTTTTGGTTAGAGGATCCCATACAGGAGCACAAACAGAAACAAGGAGGCATGTGAAGTTAGCTCTTAAAGTAAGGAAAATGTGTGACGCAACACACATTTGGCTTAGCAATAGTAGCTTTTCTGTATATGTACTTTATTTTGCATAAGCAATATGCTGTTAATGAGCTGCCAGTTAGAGTGAAAACTCCTGGGACAAAAAGCAAACCCTGTGTTTCTGCTTGAAACTTAAACTGAAGAAAAATGATCATAGAAATTTCCATAGCTGCCTGCTTCCAAAGATGAATCTTTTTCCCTGTCCCCAGGCTCAGAGGCATGCCATGCCTGGGGCAGCTGCAATGGAACCATGCCAATCATGTTTTGTGGCTATCCTCACAAAGGTGGCACCGGGGGCTACTGCCTTACTTACCCTCCCTCAGTTATGCTACTACCCAGGCTAACTACATGAGTAGAAAGAGGTAGTTAGTCATGTTAGTCTGAAATTAGGCAGAAGGCAGGATGCTTGTAACCCCCAGGGGAAGAATAAATTGCATGTGTTCAAACAGCAAGTAAACTGCTCCATGACCAACCTACTAGCCTCAGAAAGGCCTAGAAGTCATTTGCCCATTTTCCTCCACTTTCTTGGGGTCCATGGACTATCCACAGCTCAAAAGCCCACAACCTATGGAGCTGTTTTTCACAATCTTTCTTTGTCTCACCAAGGACTTAAATCAGCCAAGCCATTTTCTTTAGGCACAAAAACTAATAACTCAGAAAAAGTTATACTCTTTGCCATTTTGTTTCTCAAACCATGAAGCCATATTTAGGGCGAATCCAGTGAAGGCACTTGAACCCTCAAATGGAATCTAGAAACCTGAGTCACCCTCCTACCTCCCAGCAGTGTCCTACCTACAAAGCCCTAGGGCAGGTGTTAGGATAGCTTATCACATTTATTTTTAGTTGCATCTGCTTGAGTGGTGAATTAAAGTATTGTTTGACCCTTTTTTTATATGCAGCCTTATTTAACTATTGCTTAAGTTTTTGTATAGCTTCATTATTAATTGAATTTTTCTTTTTTCATTTTGCTTGTGTCTGCATGATCAGTTTATCAACATATACATGTGAATTGTAGGCCTTATTACCAGTTCAAATTAACTGAACTTGGCACTAACTGACTGAATCAGAGGGATGAAATGATTGGATATGTTAATGAAAGTTGACAAGAGGGGACCAATGGACAATGCCCAAAGTAAAACACTAGTAAAAGACCAAATTAAGAGGTGTGCATGTCATGGGTCTGTTGAAACAAAGGAATATGCTGACAGGATAAAATAGGAACAGTATGATGGTTGCAGGGAAACTAATCAACAGTACCCAGAAACACAGTCATCAGGAGAGTGAAGTTAAAGAAAAGCATAAAAGGGGGCAACAAGAAAGTTAAGTGTGTGTCGTCATTTATCGGGCAAACAACAGTTGTCTGGATTGTACCAGCCATAAAGATTCCCCCCAGTGACCACCCTCTACTTTCTGGATTGCTGACTGGCCATCAGACCCTGTTGTAGAGTAATATCTGGGACTGGGTGAGATCATTGGGCTAAGTGTTTTTCTCTATACAGAAGCTACTAAGATAACATTTGATGTATTAAAAAAATCAGATTTTAGTTAAGTAAACTGTGTGTGTGTGAGACGTTCCATGTTAACACTGGGTTAATTATGCTTTAGCGATCCCTTAGTGCCATCTGGTAGACAGTGGCAGTAACACAGGTATGCTTGACCTTTGCCCCGTGGACAAAATGCGGTACATGGAGCCATGGCATCTGCTCCCTACAGGTTAGGAAATTTGGTGCCAGTGGAGCAGTGGCCATTAATACCACCATGCTCCCCCTTCCAAATTTCCATGCCTGCTTCCCATGGCCAGGTCTGGGCCAGGCTGCCCCCCATCCTTCTCCATGCAGCCAGATAGAGTCCCACTGCACCATCTGGGCCACTAGCCAGATCCAGCCTGCAGAGGGACCAGGCTCTGCCCATCTAGCCCACCCAGAAAAAAGCTTGAGCACCATGACTCTGGGGTACACTGAAGTGGGGAAAGCACTCTCAACTGTGTAGAAAAGAATAAGATGCATTGGTCAGAAAGAGAGAGAGAGCACAAGAGAAAGCCTCTCTGTACCTTAGAAATTAGGGCAGTGATCTGGGAATGGGGGCTTCCTGGGTTCTGGCCCATGAAGTGTTTTATCCAATAGCTGTTAATATAAAACACAGAAAAAATGTGAAGTGTAGGGACCATAACCCAAGGCCCTCTCTCCACACTGAATGCCTTTATAAAGCTATGGAGCCATGATTCCTGCTTATTCTCTCTTGAATTTTTTTCTGTGTAGAAGCCTAGCTTCAACAGAAGGGGTAAGGAGTATCCCACCTGCACCCTCATCTAGCCTGGTGTTTACCAGTCTGAGTGACAAGTTCATTTGAATTTTAGTCTCTAAGCTCCAGCTGTGCCAGCTAGCCCCAACTGAAAATATCACCAAGTTTCAATCAATGACATTTGTTGGTAAGAAGGGGTTAGCGGCAACACCTGAAAAAGAGCACAAGCTAAGTCTGCAGTAAAGACAGACTGTATCATTTGTAATTCTCTCAGGGAGCTCAGAAGTTTTGCAGAGACTCTTGAAAGACAGTACTGTGCTGAAGCAGATTTTGCATTTCATTACCATTGTGATGAATTTGACATAAATACCTAAGACAAAGCACATGGCATAGAATCAGTGTCCCCCAACTCACTATGTGATCATGGGGATGTACATAAGTTCTCTTTGCCTCACTTACCCCATTTATAAAATATGAATGATGCTTGTTTTTGTAAAATGTTTTAAGATCTATGGGCCAGGTGATTTTGCAAAACCCAGGTATCTGATGAAACTCGTCATAAAAATGGGGTATATGGTTTCTCCATTACTGCTCTCTCCATGAACTCTCACTTCTGACAGATTCAACCTGTACTTTGCTAGGCTTGTTCTGTATACTCCAAAGGCTGAGAAATGGCGTTATCTGAAAGATGGTATATCAATATCTCAGCTTCTGCCTAAATTTGGACTTCCCTTCCCTGCCAACAAAAATTATCTACCTTGCAAAAGGAAAATTGTGAGCAGCGGTGAGGGATTGTTGCTCAGGGTATAATGCTTTATCTGCCAACCCGATAATACAGGAAGATGACAATGTGTCATAAATGAACATTGTTTTTAATACTCGTTTTTGTGGTATAAAGATCACTGTGTCATCCATTCTCTTGGCATGAAAACCTTTTTTAAAACTTCACATAAATATTTTTTCCACAAAACAAGGTTGTTCTCATTCTTTGCTAGGGCAGATATATAAAGCAAGCAAGACATTTAACAATTGAAGTGAAAATGATTAATTTCTTTTGGCAATTCTTAAAATCAAAAGTGTATGTTTTAGAATGATACATACTAATTACGTAAGTAATTTTAAAAATCTCATAAATATTATCAAATTAAATATAACTTTCAAAGCTGTTTCTGCAATCTATCCTTTATTCCCAGAAGCTCTCTTTTTTCAGTTTATGCTGTTTGTGTTCCTCATACATCAATATAGTGACAAAGCCAGAATAAGCAATGGAAATTATATATGTGTGCAGGTGACGTGTATGCATTAACACTTACTTGCACGCATTTAAGAGCTCTTTAACTTATAATAATACTTAGCACACAAATGGCCTTTCATTCATAAATTACCAAGCACTTTACAAATGAAGAGTAAGTACCATTACTCCCTGGTTCTATAGAAAATAAGAATGAAAACGGAAGCTGAAAACAGCAGTCAGGAGGACATTTCTTTCTTTCTTTTTCCTTTTTCTTTCTTTTTTGTTGTTGTTGAACGAAGTACAGTGGAATGTTTTTCACAATCAGAATGACCATACAGCCACTGAAAACTGTCATCAAAGAAAACTTGACAGGAAAGAATGGAGATGGGTAGTAAAGTAAAATTATCAGACCTGTGGGGCTTGCTGGAAAAATGTAAATAAGAACCTGAAAGCAGCCCAAAGAATAGTCTCAAAGTCACAGTGTTCATATTTTTACTCCAAGGAGAGGGCCATCAAGGAAATGAGCCAAAAGCAGAAAGGTCACGCCTGCTTTGCTTGACATTGAACAGATTGACTACTGTTTTTAGCAGTGCTGAGAACTGTTGTGACTGCTGGTCGTATCTTGGATCTGAGATCACATTCACCTGACTCAGCTGCTGTACAAGAGTATTGTAGGCTAACAAATGTTCCCATCTTGGCAAGGGGAAGCAACCCAAAATCCCACTGGGGCTGATCTTGCAAAGGACGGATTAGTGAGCCTTACTTCAATAGCAATTAATAGATTGAAACAATAATTATAGTAGTTTCTCATTTGAATTCTGTGAGCATGGCCACAAAAGCAACAAGTGAAGGGGAGCTGGAGGTGGTAAAGTCTAATGGAATTTGTGAAAAGCCTTTGAAAAAGTCCTTTGTGAGATGTTAGTAAGAACATATAAGTATAATAAAGAATGAAGGAATTACTATCATTAGGGACCTACTGAATTTGCAATTGTGCAATTTTCATGGAAAATGTGAAAAATGTCAGGCTCCACAAAAAATGGCGGGCGCTGTGATTTTTGCTGGGCTTGCTGCAAAAAAGATCCAAAAACTTACTGGCAAGCAGAGAAAAGGGAAGGAAGCCCTGCAGTCTTGGAGCATGGGGGGGGGGGGGCATGGGGGGGGGGGGGCATGGGGGGGGGGGGGCATGGGGGGGGGGGGGCATGGGGGGGGGGGGGCATGGGGGGGGGGGGGCATGGGGGGGGGGGGGCATGGGGGGGGGGGGGCATGGGGGGGGGGGGGCATGGGGGGGGGGGGGCATGGGGGGGGGGGGGCATGGGGGGGGGGGGGCATGGGGGGGGGGGGGCATGGGGGGGGGGGGGCATGGGGGGGGGGGGGCATGTAGGGGGATGGGGGGGGGCAGCGTGCAGGGGGTGTATGGCAGGGCTGCTTCCAGGAGGTGGGGAGGCATTAGGCAGTAGCACTGGGCTCCCAAGCTGGCTGTGACAGGCAGCCAGGAGGCTGCACCTGGGTCCAGAACCCCGGCCCAGCTCATTGCAGGGGTACACCCACCACCTTCAGTGAGTCGTCCAGGGCTCCATGGATCCCAGTGCAGCCTCCCAGCTGCCTGCCACAGCTAGTCAAGGAGTCCAGTGCAGCTCTTCTGTTTGGGGATAGCTCAAATCTGTGAATTAATTACCCTGATTAAGCCTGGGGAAGCCATTAATCCATGCTTAATGCATGGATTAATGGCTTCCCCAGGCTTAATCAGGCTAATTTTAAGCCATGGTTGATGGTCATCTGGTACTCTGCAGGGAGGGGTGGGACTGGTGGGGTCCCACGGCCAATCAGAGGCATGGGGTGGGGGCTACCATGCTCAGCCTGCAAAAGTGGTGGCCAGCCCCAGGATCTGCCTGCAAAATTGGCTAGCTACCTCCTCAAGTTTGGTAGACTCCTAAATATCATGTATTAGTAATTGGCTAAGAGCCAGGAAACAGAGGTCAACTTTCAACATAGAAAAGTAGAATTATCTATACCAAGATACACTGCACTTTCTGTTTTCATTAATAACATTTCTTTCTTTTCTGTTATGTCTTGTCATGTTGAGACAGTTAACTCTTCAGAGCAGGGACTGTTTGTATTTGAATGGTATATCTCAGGACCCAACCTGACTTGACTAACATATATATAAATACTAATGCTAGAGAAAGCTTACAAAATGTATAGCCTGCTAATTGACATTAGTTAACACTAAAGGAGGAACATTTCTTGAAAATGCCAGGAGTAGTTAAACAAATTTGGCAATCAAGTGGCATGATGGCACATACAATTTATAATTGTGAAAGGCTAGGTCATGCATGTTAGAAGGAATCATAAGAGCTATTTTTGGATTTAAGAGAACTATAAACAATCATAGAATCATAGAATCATAGAAGTCGGGTCGGAAGGGACCTTGTAGATCTTCAAGTCCGACCCCCCGCCTGGGCAGGAGAAAAGACTGGACTCAAATGAGTCCAGCCAGGTAGTCATCAAGCCTCTTCTTAAAGATCCCCAGGGTAGGAGCCAGCACCACTTCCCTAGGAAGTTGGTTCCAGATCCTAGCTGCCCTGACTGTGAAGTAGTTCTTGCGGGTGTCTAATCTAAATCTACTCTCTAATAATTTGTGTCCATTGTTCCTTGTCAATCACTGAAAATGGACCTGAATGTTATTGTAGAGAATTGAATTAAAACATTTTTTTGCCAAGAGTTGCAAATTGGCTAAATGTTAGGATGTATGGAGAATGGAGCATAAGATTATATTAAATGCTGTGACACAAGGGCATCAAACCTTAAATCAGACAGGAAACCCATGTTATGCAGCTCAAACTCAGTAAAATATGGAAAGGTTCAGATATTGATTCTAAACCATCACCAGTATGGAGAGTTTTCCCTGTGAGGAAAGGCTGAAAATAATAGGACTATTTAGTTTAAAAAGAGGTTTGAACAGGAGGTAGACTATGGAATGGACACACTTTCCTCCTGGTGCTTATATGCACAAAAATGTTGAATAGGTACTTACTCTTTCTTATCAGTAACTAAGGTTCCAACTTACGTGTTGTTCCCTGTTGGCCTGAGCAGTTAGCCAGCATTTATGGA
>NW_017729026.1:18572031-18574952 GCF_001723915.1 Gavialis gangeticus | reverse complement strand
AGTGAAAGAAAATCCATTTAAGACTGATAAATAGAACACAGGACCTTTTTATTAGTGAGGCTTATAACTAGGAGATAATATTAAGGTAAAGACCTTAGGGAAGAAATGGTTGCACATAACAAGAATTTTAGATAGGACAGATAATCATGAGGAGAAGAAGAGGGAGATAAGCTTACAGTCTTTAGGCCATAAATTAACCATTGCATACATGGAATTAGAAAAAAACCTTTCTCTTTGGCAAAAGCGATTCCACAACTATCCATTATTTCACCTTCCTCTGAAATCTACTTGTGATAATAGAGAGCTACCAGAATATATGGACCACAGGTCCAATCCAAAATGGCAGCACAAGTTCTCCCTGTAGTGCCTATTCCTCCAGACTGAAATTTTTAAGATATGTAGGCACGTAACTTCCACTGAAATACCTCTAAAAATCTGGACCTAAGTTCTTATCCAGGGAATTCACATTTAAAAAGAGTATCCATCACTCTCTCATTTAGAGTAAATTGAAAGATCTAAAATCTGCTAAAGAGTAGTGATCTTCTCAATTGCCCATTTAAATGGATAACAAAATTAAGGTATTATGTAGATTTCCAATATTGGCCCCATTATGACACTGCTACCTCCAGAGATTTATTTTAAGTCCAGTAAAGAAGAAAGAAAGCAATGAGGTGAACAAGGTGTTAATGAGATTGATTTATGCAAAGGAAAAAAGTCACAAAAGTATTGTGGATTATGCAGATAAATATAAAAGCATCAGTGTCCAAAATCATTTGAAATCTTAATTAAAATTTATGTTTTAAGGGCAATCATGAAAATGAAATCATATTGTACAAAGTTTTAGTTACCCTTGAATGGAAGAGTTTTCTTATCTGGCTCTATAAATTGAGGAAAACCCTGAAAAATGTGATTAAAGACCCAACACATGACAGTGGGCCCCAGGACCTCTGGGCGCTATTGTAGCAAACACTGAATAGGAACAAACTAATAAAGTTATTTTTAAACTGCATCTTCCCAAACCATAGGAATTACACCAATTTACTGATATGGCAAAAACAATCTAGTTAGTTCAATGTGTAAGTGAGTTTGTCCACACCCTTCATGACTCTGTAGACCCCTATCATCTCCTTCCTCAGACCTCTCCTTTCCAAATGGGAGATTCAAACCTTTTTTTTTAGTTTATCCTTGCACATCAGCTGCTACATACCCCTGATCATCTTGGTGGCCCTTTTCCATACCATTTCTAATTCTTCTGCCTCCTTCCTGAGATGTGGAAAGCAGGACTGCACATACTACGCAAGATGTGGGTGCTCCATGGATTTATAGAGTGGCATGATAATGTTTTACATTTTATTTTCAATTCTCTTCTTAGTTATTGTCCATTGACTTCATTATTAATCAAGTAGTCCTTGGCCAAAAATAAAAGTTCTCAAATGCCTAAATAGTATTTGGCCAAAAATAGAAGTGAACGTATTCTATAAATAAACACAAATTGAAATGTATTTGTCACTATTAGTTGAATGTAGTATTTGTTCAGTACTATAGTTGAATAAAGGACTGCCTGCATTTTAGCAAGCTCCCAGGCTAAAGCTCAGCTTGAAATAAAATGTCATTAGGAAATGATTTTTTCCTTCATGGAAATTTTTGATGAAAACATTTATCATTTTATGAAAATGCTGCTTTTCATATATTAAAAAGAATTGTTCTGCTTCTGAATCTTCTTGTTAAAAACTGGAGCTTCTTCACTCTCACCTTTTTTTCCCAGCATAACCCCATTTTTGAAGAAAATGTTTTTGTCAAAATAACCCCAACATTTCAACTGCCTAGATTTAGTTTTTCTACAACCCTGCTAGACTGCATTTGAAACTTATTAGCTGAAGGATGAGGTACATGGGATAACATTATTTGCCACAGTGTTAGATCTTCTTCTCCACTATGCCATCATCATTATGCTTTAAATGTTCTCTTTGCATCATTTCAGCTCATTTATGAATTGTCATATCTGCTGTATTTCTGTATTTCAGCTTGTTATCATTGGAGGCAGGAATGTTGTTTCTACCTTCCAGAAATTTATTTTTAGTTTTATGAGCCAAACCCCTGATCTGATGCCAGAGATGAGGGACATCTGTAGATAATTATGCTTCCATGTGGTCTACATAGTCTACTGGTCATTGCCTAAGTAACCTCAAGGGAGGTCTTGAGCTCCATCTGTGGAGCACATGATAGCAAAGTTAACACTGATGACATCAGGTGGGGAGCAGGAGTAATTACATGGAGAGTAATGATTTCCTCAGCCCACATTTACCCCAAATGCAGATTCCCAATACAAGTGAATAGCCATTACAAGTGGTGACTCACCTGGGCTCAAAGGAAAGAAAAAGCAATGTAACAGAAACACTATTCCTCCATTATAACCCCACTACTGATGACCATGTATCCGGGTTTTATGTTTCCCACAGAAAAACACAGATTTTTCTCCTTTAAAAAGAAAAACCCAGGAAACCACAGATTTACCCTTGCAGACTGGCAGCCTTCCAGCCTACAAGGAGCTGTTTAGAGTGGAGGGGAGGAGGACGCAGGGACAGGAGGCACCACATGCATATACGGGCCCACACATGCATGTGGTAGCCAAGCAGTGTTGTGGACAGTAGCTCCTGTAGCTCCTCCCAGGTAAGGCTATGGGGGCAGGGAGGGGGCACAGGCGGCCTCCAGATTTCTGCCCCCACAGGGGGCACAGGGGGCAGGGTTGCAGCTGGACCAGCTCTGGGCAGAAGCTGCCCCTGTGACCCAGTGGACGGAAGCCAGCATGGGAGGGAGCACCATGCCACCATGGTGACCCCTGCCCACCCGGCAGCAGCGGGGGCCACAACTCCTCACTACTGCCACCACACCAAACCTTGGCAGCCATGGTGTCATGGTGT
>NW_017729026.1:18550409-18567031 GCF_001723915.1 Gavialis gangeticus | reverse complement strand
GCGGGGGCCACAGCTCCTCACTACTGCCACCACACCAAACCTTGGCAGCCATGGTGTCATGGTGTTCCTCTCGTGCTGGGTCCCACCCACTGGGTCATGGACGCAGCTTCTGCCCGGATCTGGTCTGGCCCAGCTGGAACCCTGCTTCTTGCAGTGGGTGCAGAAATCTAGGGGGGGAGGACTTTGTCCTCCCTGCCCTGTCGCCTGTGCCCCCTGCCCCACCTTCCCCACACACCCACCCCCTTCCTCACACACTGGGGAGCTGGGGCCCTGGGCTAGGGGTGCGAGCAGTAGTGAGTTGGGAGGGGCACTGGCAGGGCCAGGAGGTTGTGGGTCAGGAGTGAGAGGCAATGGAAGTGCTGGGGGGGGGCTATGGCTTGGGAGTGAGGGGCAATGACATGGGCAAAGACAGGGCATGAGTATATGAGGGCTGCTCGGCACCACAAAGCACCAGGGGGAGGACAGCCGCAGCTGGACCTGCATCCTGGTGAGTGAAGGGGGCAGAGGGAGCTCTGATTTTCCATGATAAAAAACCAAAATCAAATGCCAAAATATATAGGTATTTAGAATTTATTTTATTATAATGTTGGAGGCACTGGTAGGCTTCTAAACATTGCTTTAACATTGTAAATATATCAATAAAACATTCTGTTCAGCTGATATCTATATATGGTGGCATTTCATTTAATCAAAGAAAACATGCATTTTTTTTTTTTTAATCAGAGAACTTGGGATTTTTAAACAGAGAAAACAGGATCTCTGCTGATGACACATGACTTTGAGTTTGTAGTCAGGGATAAGGACCAGATGATTCTGTATCCAAATGACTTAGACCAACCTAATATAATTAGAGCTGGTCAGTGCTTTCTTTATTTTTTGTCAGAAATTCCTGACTTTAGAAAAAGAAACATTTTATCGGAGCATATCAGTGCAGACTAAACATCTGTTGGGAAAGTTTTCTGAGTTATAGGATGAAATGAGAGGGACAGCAAAATAACTAAGAGTGTAGTAGTCAGATCACTGTGACAGGGTAGGGACTTGAATCCGCGGTCTTGTGCTTCTAGGAAGGAAAGGAGCTGATCACCAAGCTATTGTCTACTGCACAAAGAGCTTGTTTCTTTCCCCCTCCCACCATAGAAAAAAACTTTGAAACATCTTGGGTTTTATCCTGATGAGGAACAGGAAAATGTTTGAAATGTCAACATTTCACAGGACAGATGAGTTTCCTGCTTAGCTCCAAACACAATGCTTTCACCCCAGGAAGGCATTATTTGTTTTCTATCTTGTTGCAAATTGGTTATGAACTTGATGGAGAAATTGTCCTGTATTTTCTCCCAGCTATTTAGTCAACATTTTGACCTCTATTATATGTCACTGTCAATGAAAACTTAACCTTTGTCATTCTCTGGAGATCAACATGAATATCCAGTCTGCACTAGCCTTTGGGAAAGTCATTTCCCAGTCATTAGCCTTTGGGAAAGTCTACCAAACAAAAAAAGTGTTAAGATACAGATCTGTCTGCTCAATGAAGCTTTGTTTAAAACACAGACAAATAAACAAAATAATTGTTTAAAATGGAGAAGCTGATCCATGTTTCAACCAGGCCTCCGAATCATGGAATGTCAAATGTACTTATAAAGTCACCTCTTGAGGCAATGTGAATTGCCAGCTACAATGTCGGTGTTGCTGAGGACTCTACTTTCACTTGCACATTGTCATCTCTTACTGCTGGTTCAGTTGTGCATAGAAAGGAAATAGTTTGCACATGAATAAAGGTCTGTAAAAAGAAACAGACACCAGAAGGATTTTCTATGTTGGTGGGAGAGTTGTGATAGAGGAAATAGATTATACTGTTTTAACTCACACCTTTTCCTGCTCCTTTTTATTAATTGTACATAAAATATATTAATGATTTTTTTTCAGTTTTCAGTTATTATGTTAACACACAGTGAAAATAGACCCCACCCCTCAATGGCAGGGCAGGAGCAGGGGGAAGAGTCCCCGTCTGAAGCTGGGCAGCCCCAAAGAACCCCCTCCCCACCCCACCGTGGCGGGGGGGTGGGAAAGGGGAGGGGGAATAACCCTCCCAGCACCCAACAGAGCCCCGCTTTCCACCCCCCGGGTGGTTGAGGAGAGAGAACAGTTCCCCTCTGGGGCCAGGCAGCCCTGTGTGCTGGGATTGCTCCCAGCAGTCAGGAAGTCACTGGGGCAGGCAGAGCTCTCCCCTTCTCCTTCTCCCCCACCACAGTCATGCTCCCTCTTCCCCCACCTTCCAAACTCTGCAGGCCAAGGTTGGGGTTTAAATCCCTTCTCAGTCTTACTCAGGTCTGCCAGGGCCTGGCCATGCCCCCTGCCCCTCAGCTCAGCTTCCCTGTGGAAGGGAAGGGAGGGCTGCTCTAGCACCCCCAGACTTCTGGCCTGAGCTACTGCAGGCATGTGCCTGCATATCCAGAATGAAGAGGGAATTTCTATCCACTTGCAAACCAGTTCAATCTCTGCAGGTTAGACTAATCTGCAAAGATAGAATGAATTCAGGCTTGGGCTTTTTGAATGTCTGTCTCTAGCCTTTAAGATTAGGGGTGGTGCTGTCCCTGGGACTATAGAGACAGTGACCATTGGTAGGAGAATCAGCCTTATCTGAGAAGCAAAGTAGAGAGAACTCCTGTGTCACCAAGTGCAGAGCTAGGCAGCTCCAATGAGAAATGTTTTCCTAGGTAGAGACCATGCTGAAGGCTCCAAAATGAGAAAGGTGCTTCTGTGATAGAAGATGAGACCCCAAGTAGGGAGAAGAGACTATTGATCTTTGGAAGAAGGGAACCAGGCAAGGGTGGATCCAGAGTGGTGGTGGTGGTGCAGTCGCACCACTCCCTTCTACTGGGTGCATCTACATGAGATGCTTTACTGCAAAGTAGCATACTTTACTGTGCAGTAAGCATATGTGTCTACAGGTGTACGTGCTTACTGCACAGAAAACCTCACTAATTGTGAGTAAATTTGCTACCTGAACATGCAAGTAGCAAATTTGCTTGCTATTACTAACTGTGCAGTACCACTTGTGTAGCTGCCTGACTGGCAGCCCCGGCAGTAGAGAGCTCCAAGCCGGTGCTGAAAGTTCCCTGCTGGCAGGGGCTGGGGAGACTGTTCCCCACCCAGCTCTGCAATCATGCAGCTGAGCAGGGAACAGATTCTCCAGCCTCCACCCAATGATCATGGAGCAGGGGCTGGGAGCTGTCCCAGTCAGGGGCAGATCCCAACCCCGTGCCCTGATTGGGTGATTGAGATGCGGAGCTTGGAAACAGCTGCAGTGGTGGGACCAGGTTAAAGCCCCTGCCCCAATCTGCCAGTGGGGCATCTAGCAGTGAGCCCCCAGCTGGGTGGGAAATGAATCCCCACCCAGCTGGGGGATTTCTGCTAGCTGCCCCACCGGCAGATTGGGGCAGGGAGCGAGGACCTGCCCCTCCCCTGCAGCTCTTTCCAAGTCCCTTGTCCTGATCCCCACCTCAGCAACAGGCGTCCCCAGGGGCAGGGAAAAATGCCCCAGGAAGCAAGACAGGGCAGGAGTCTTGGAAGCAAGAGCAGTTTGCTGCCATTAGCAACAAATCTGTTCCAGCTTCCCTACCCATGTAGATATTTGCCCAGGAGCCTTTACTTGCAAGTAGTTTAGTCATGAGTTAAACTGCTCATGGATCTAATGCATGTATAGACACACCCACTACATAGAACAAGTTCCGTAAGCTTTCTACTACCCAGGCTAGGGACAGAAGTTACACATAAACCAGTGGAAACTAGTTCAAATCTATAACACAACAGAAGTTCAGTGCACATAGACTGCTTTCAGGGTGGCCAAAACTGGTTTGAGATAAACCTTGATGGATGTAGCATCAGACTTCACTGATTTAGGTTAAATTGGTTTATTGAACTTCTGTCCCAGGGCTATTTTACACATGCTCTGGGATGCAGTCCTGGGTGCTTTAATTAGCAATTCACATTAATTAAAAGCACCTGTGCGTCACATGTATCAGCATCCATGCACTGAAAAAATGGCAGCAGAGTGCTTTGAACTGAAGCTCATTGAACATGTTTTATTTCAAAGTGCCTCGCCGCCATTTTTTCAGCAGAGCATATAGACATGATGTGGAAGATTGCCAGAGTATGTCAATTTCTGTGCTCCAGCAGACTCTATTTCCAGCAGGTCAGAGCAGGCTCCCCACATGTGTATAGGAGCCCCCACCTGGTTCCTGTAGCTGTAGGACTTCCACACTCCAGGGCCAGGAGCTATACCTGGAACTCTCAGTCCTCTTGGTCCAATGCCTCCTCACATTGGTCCTGGACCTCCTTGCACTGGTCCCATGCCTCCTTGGAGGCAATGTCTTCTGCCCACCACCTGTCCTGGTGGGTGATGTCCTCCACCCACCATGCCCATGCATCTGCCAGCTGGTCCTCTGAGGCTGTCTCCCACCAGTCTAGGAGGAGGGTCCAGTCCTGGGTCCTCCTCCTATGGAGTTGGCACATCCACAGGGCCCTGGTTGTAGGCACTGGTGACCCTGATTGCACATTTCAGCTGCTAGCTGTGACCTTTCCCCTGAGTGCAGCTGCAGGGCATGCAGACCCATGAGAAAGAAGCCATTTGTGAGAGTTTGCAACATTTCAGAGGTAAGATGCCCTGTACCAGGGAACTGTGCACTGCCCAGCCTCAGATCAGCAGTCGTGCATACCTGGGTGTCCAGGGACCATGGTAAGTCAGCTAGGCAGGCCCCAGCCCAGGTAGCTACCAGCTGAGCCCCCCAATCCTTCTTGCTCCCCAGGGGTCAGTGGGCCATTGGGTGCTGGCTGCAGGCAGCCTGCCTCCCCTGCCCTGTTCCCAGGCCTGGCCAGGCCTGGCTTCTGGCAGCACTCACTGCTGCAGCTCCAGACCTCTTCCCCATCTTCCCTTCAGGCCTTACTGCAGGCCAGCCTATCTGCTCTGCTGCCACCAAACCCATGGCACCCAAGCTTAGGAGGTGTAGGGCTTCTGAACAACTGGGACAAGGAGCTGCCCATGCCCCTACCCTCTCCACAGGAGGCCTCTCTGGGGAGGTGCCCCAGGGCCAGCCCCTGCCCTCCCCCCCCACCCGCTGCTGCTCTGAGTCTCTGCTGCATGTGCCCTGGGTTCAGTGTGAGGAGCTGTTTGTGCAGACTAAGGGGTGCCCATCCCACTATGCCCTGCTGCTGTTGCTGGTCATTGTATCCCAACTGTACCTGCACACCTAGCATGGGACCCTAAACTTCAACTGTGTGGGGAGCAAACCCATGCTGCCCTGCAACCTCTGCCACTGCCTGGAGGGCTACCTGTGGCTGTGCTACATGTCCCTGCTCTCCACAGCTGAGGAAGACATCACCACCTGCAGGATCTGGGTAGGCTGCTGGGGGTTGGCTGCAGGCAACTGGAGCTGGCTCCAGTGGTGCGGAGCTGGATGAAGCAGGGCCCAAGTACTGGCAGGCCTGGCAGGAGCTTGGAGCACCCTGCAGGCCTGAAGAGCATGACCCTGGCAGCCACATGGCACTGTGGTACCAGGGAGTGGTGCTGGGGTGCAGGCAGACTTGCACAGCTGGCCTGTGGCCTGTGCAGGGGCAGCAGTGGTCATCAGTTGCCCCAGGCTTTCTGCCTTTGTGCCCCACTGCCTGCAGGCCTTCAAGGGCCTGTGGCTAGGATAGGAAGGTTCCCAGTCCTAGGGCCCTGGGGCTAGCCCGAGACTGGACACCTAGTGGCAGGGCTGATCAAGAGCAAATTTGCTCCCAGTTGGCATCTACATGTGCATTACTGTGCAGTAACTACTTGCAAGTAAAATTTGTTACTTGCATTTGCAGGTAGAAAATTCACTTGAGAGTAGTAAAGATACTGTGCAGTAACCCTGTGCATGTGTAGACATGCATGTTTACTACACAATAAACTGCACTTTTGTTCAGTAAAGTGTATTGTGTAGATGCACCCAGACAGTACCCCTGGTCTGGAACTTAGTCAATCAAGTGTATGTGCAGATGAGTTACACCCAAAGGGGAGAAAGTTGCAAAAAGGACACTGCAGGGTATAATAATATGGGTCACCCATATTACAGATAACTGTAAACACATTCCAGTGAGCTCAGATAGAGGAAAATTCTGAATGACTTTGCCATGCCTCTTTGAAAATGTTTTATTGCAGGATTCCAGACCTTTTTTCTTTTTGGAAGAAAGTTTATTTTTAGATCGTTCAAAAGCTTAAATAAAGCAAGGATGGGGCAATGAATTAAAGAGGAGAACGTATGAGAGAACCAAGGGGGTTGGAAAAATTATAAATGGAGAAGCAGCAGTCATAAATGGTGAGAAGGATAGAAAATGAGTGGAAGTCAAAAGAAAGAGGGAAAAATGCAGGAAAATAATCCTCTATATACCTGGGTTACTACTGTGTTTTATCTGTGGGCCTAATTGCTAGCTAGCTTCCGCTTAACATCATGTTAAGGCAGAAGTAGGCCAGGTTTTTTGGCCAGAGTGCCGAAAAAACCCACAATGCCTACCTTGGAAGGTGCTGGAGTGCCGGCATGCCAGAAAAACAAAACAAGGGCAGGGGGTACATGGCAGGATGCCCTGCTTGTGCCCCTTGCCTCCCACCCAAAGCCCCTGCTCCCCAGCCCACAGCAGGTCACACACACTGCGCTCAGGAGGGCCCAAGGGAGAGCAGCAGAGCCAGGAGCACAGCATGTGTGAGGGCAGCGCAGTGGGAAGCATCACCAGTATCTGCTGCCTCTCCGGAGCCTGGGGCTGGATCTGGGACTGGGAGGCAGCTGGGGCCAGGGTCAGGAGGCAGCAGCTGTTCCTAGCCTCCTGGCTGCAGGTGACTCAGGTTCTGGGTAGCTGATGATAGCCCTGGAGCCCAGGCTGCTTGCAAAACGGGGCTGGGGCTGCAGCCAGGCTGTTGCCTGCTGCCTGTTGCCAGCACCGGGCTGGGGCTGAGGCCAGGGCCACACAGGGCTGGGGCCCATGGTGGTGGTGGCGGTGCCAACTGGGACTGGGCAGCACATGGCCAGGGCTGAGGCCTTTGGAAATGCCAGGATGGGGCCGGGTCCCACATGGGCCCGGTCCAGCAGTGGCACTGGGCTGGGGCCGGTGGTCAGCAGCACCAGGATGGGGCCAGGGTCTGAGCAGGTCCACAGCGCCGGCCCTGCACAGGCCCTGGCCCCATTCCAATGCTGCCAACAGCCCCAGCCTGGCAGTGGCACTAGACTGAAGCAGGTGGCAGTGCAGTGGCTGTGGTGGTGGTGCTGGCCGGGGCCAGGCTTTCTGGCAGCATGGGCCAGGGCCTGCAGCAGTGCTGGGATGGGGCCAGGGTTGTAGAGCTGTGTGGGCCCCAGCCCTGGCCATATGCTGCCAGTGGGCCTGGCCCCAGCCGGCACCACCCGCCCGCCCCAGCCTAGTGCTGCTGCCGTGCTGGCCGGCAGTGATGGTGCCACCTGGGGCTGTCAGCAGCACCAGGATGGGCTGGGGTGGTTGGGGCGGCCGTCAGTAGTGGTGCTGGCTGGAGCCATTGGCAGCACCAGGATGGGGTCAGGCCCCACGCGGGCACCAGCCCCATCCCAATGCTGCTGACCACCCTGGCCCAGCAGTGGCACTGGGCTGGGGCCAGCGGTGGCAGTGGTGAGGGCTGGGGCTGCGCCTGCTGATAGCACGGGCCAGGGCCAACAGCAGCACTTGGCCAGGGACAGGGCAGTCGGCAGCGCTGGGATGGGGATGGGGCCTGCGCAGGTCCACGGTCCCAGCCCCGGCTCAGCAGTGGCACTGGGCTGGGGCCGGCAGCCACGGTGGTGCCAGCTGCGGCTGGGCCCAGGCAGGATAGGGGCCTGCCGGCAGCACAGGTTTGGGGCTGGGGCAGTCAGGGCGCTGACAGTCCCCGGCCCCTGTGCTGGGGCCAGGGCTGGGGCTGGGGCCAGGGGCTCTTACCTGGCTGAGGTCAGCAAGGCTGTTCCTGGGCAGCCATGTGCTGCTTGACCTGGGCACAGCTCTTCCTGCCCCTAAGGGCAGGAAGCAGTTTGCGTGCCAATCAAAACCATGCCGCATACCACCTTTGGCACATGTGCCATAGGTTGCCGACCCTTGTGTTAAGGTATTTAGATGAATAATAAATAGTAAAGTATGCCTGCCTTCTTAACTCCTGTTTACTTGGAGCTGAAGGGCCAGATGTTCAAAAATGATTATGCTTCGGAACGAAGTCACGTACAAAAATAATCTTGTCCCCTTTTGATACTGCATACGTCAAAAAGTGTATTTGAAAAAAGATTCTTAAATGACCCTGTAGAGGAAAATGACACACCGGTGATAAATTGACACTCAGGAGAAAACTGAACTCCTAACAAAAACTTTGCGTCGGTATTCCACCAGTCCAAGGGTGTTAGCCTGTTTGACAGGATACAAGATGATCAAGGTGGGGGTGATCACCTCATAGTTGATGAGGATCTTGTGGGGGAGCACTTAGAGAGGCTGGATATCTACAAGTCAGCAGGACCAGATGAACTACACCCAAGAGCGCTAAAAGAATTGGCCTACATCATCGCGTGACCCATGTCAAAGCTATTTGAGAACTCATGGTGCTTGGGTGCTGGAAGAGGGCACTGGAAGAGGGCCCATGTGGTGCCTATCTTCAAGAAAGGGAGAAAGAAGGACCCAGGGAATTACAGACCAATCAGTTTGACCTCTATCTCTGGTAAAATCCTGGCAAAAATTTATCAAAGAATCCGTTATCAATAGACTAACAGAAGGCAGTATTCTAAAGGACAACTACCTTGGCTTTGTTGTGGGTAGGTCATGCCTGACCCAGCTCATTTCCTTCTAGGATCAGATAACTCACCACCTGGATAAGGGAAATGAGGTTGATGTCATATATTTGGACTTCAAAAAGGCCTTTAACTTAGTCTCCCATGATGTCCTCATGATTAAATTGGGAAAATGCAGCCTCAGCTACTTTACAGTCAGGTGGCTAGGTAATGGGCTCTGAGGCAGGACCCAGAGAATATTAATAGATGTAATGGAGTCAATGTGGTGAAAGGTGACTAGTGGCATCCCTCAGGTCTTGGTACTCAAACCAGTGCTTTTCAACAGGTTCATCAATGATTTAGATTTAGGTGTTAAAAGTGTACTGGCAAAGTCTGCAAACAACACCAAATTATGGGGAAGTGCGGTCACACTTGAGGATAGGCTGGGGATACAGGCTGACCTACACAGGGTTGCAAGCTGGGCGGACCATAACCTGATAATGTTTAACATGGAGAAATGTAAAGTGCTCCATCTGGGGAGGAATAACCCGCAAGACATTTACGGGCTCAGCAGTGCTACACTCGCCAGCACCACAGCTGAAAGAGATCTGGGAGTTGTGATAAACCACAGAATGAACATAAGCCACCAAAGTGATGCCGTAGCTGGCAGAACGAATCAAACACTGGCCTGCATCTACTGAGGCATCTCGTGCAGGTCTAAGGATGTCATCCTCCCACTCTACTCAGCCTTGGTGAGACCGCAGCTGGAGTATTACATCCAATTCTGGGCACCACACTTCAGGATGGATGTGGAGAAGCTTGAGAGAATCCAGAGGAGGGCCACATGCATGATTAGAGGTCTGGAGAGCAGGTCATATGAGGAAAGGCTGAAAGACTGTTCAGCCTGGAGAAAAGAAGACTTAAAGGGGACTTGGTGGCAGCCTATAAGTATATAAGGGGAGTACATCAGGCCCTGGGGGAGCATTTTTTCACCAAGGCACCCCAGGGAAAGACAAGAAACAATGGATAAAAACTGATTAAAGATTGCTTCAGCTTGGACGTAAGAAAAAAACTTCTTTATGACTTGAGTGCCTAGGGTCTGGAACAGACTCCCCCGCCCAGAGGTGGTACAGTCACCTACCCTGGAGATCTTTAAAAAACCATCTTAACGTGCACCTTACTGGGGTCATCTGACCCCAGCAGTCTTTGCTGCCCAGGTGCAGGGGGGCTGGGCCTGATGATCTAGTGAGGTCCTTTCTAGCCCCTAACATCTATGTATCAACATCTGTGAATCTATGGTTTAGTAATGGTAAACTCATTTGAATCCCGTTTCTTGTTTTGGGGTTTTGTTGTTCTCCCGCCCTGGCGGGGGGTCGGGCTAGAAGATCTACTAGGTCCCTTCCGACCCTAAATCTATGAAACTATAATCCTAAGAGCTAGCAGCCCATTACGTTGGCTTGGCCCACCTAAAAAATATTACTTACCTCCTTTCCCCTTATCATAGTCATCCTAAACACCCTGGGTATTTTTTTTCTCAAGCAGCATCTCTGTGGTATTACAGGTTACCTTTACACCATTTAAAGCCACTTAAAAATGGGAGTGTCCACACATTAAAGGGTATTAAAATCTGCTAAGTACCCCTTAAGCAACTTAAAGTTATGCCACTTTGGGTAAAAGTTATCTTTGATCCATTTTACCTAGCTTGAGTTAAAATAGTTAGTCTGCTCCACAGAGATAAAGGAACCAATTTGCAATCATCCAGCATCCCAGGATGTATGTTTCCCAGCCCCTCTACCCCTGACAAGGTTTCCATTCTCCAAAGCCCTACTGCCTCCCATCCAGACTGCTCTCCCTTAGCCAAGAGACTTGCAGGGAGGGCTGTGGTTTCCCTCCCCAGCCTCCAGTATTCTTGCACAAAGGAGGGAAGAAAGGGTTATTTAGCTGTAAGCATGGTGAAAGCATGGAGCCCAGGGAGACATGCTTCCCAGGGGTCCATGCTGTTGCCACAGTTAACCCAGCAGCTCCACACTTCACACCCAGCAGAGCCACCAGATAGCAAGAGCATGGAGCCCAAGGAGGTATGTTTCTCTGGGCTCCATGCTCTTGCCATGTTTAACCTCCATGGCTCCTCTTCCAGAGGAGGGATAGAGTCTTGTCTCCAGCTCACCAGGCCCTGTAATGACAACTTGCAGTTGTTCAGGTTAAAGATGACATTAAGCCTTCACCTATGACTGCTCTAAACCTGTTCTAACTTTAAGAACATCTAACATTCCATCAATTTAGAATGGTTTAAAGCAGAGGTTCCCAAACTTTTTCCTATTGCATATCCCCGTCCAGATTTACCAGCTGCCTGTGTAACCCTAGCAGCATATGCTTTATTTTTTAACCCCTTAAATGCCAATTATTATAATGAAAATAAAATCTGCCATTATATAATTTCTCCTGCGTGCCCCCCAGAGATGTCTTGTGTGCCCCCAGGGGTATGCATACCACAGTTTAGGAACCCCTGGTTTAAAGGTAACCTGGAACAGAACACTTTTTTTTCCATTTCCTCTTTACTCTCTATAAGAGTCCCCTTTGATTTAACTCTTATGCAGTCAGAACAAATAATACTGAGCAGGTATACTGAATTACAGATGACAGTCATAAAATATAATGAAAATATAATTCCCCCATTCTTCATATCTTCTATCCCCAGTGGTTCTCAACCTTTTAAGACTTGAGGCACCCCTCAATAGACTCAAGGCAGTCCTCAGTAGATCCAATGCATCTCTTGAAAAATGCCAGCTCTTCGTTTTCATTTGTTTTTTGATTACAGAAAAATAATAGAACAACTTTTCTGTTGCAAAGAACTCCAGTCACAACAGGTCAGAATGTTTTTGACACTCAGGATTCCTTTGTGAAATCTCTGGGTTTATCTTGTGATTTGTGTGTAGATGTTTGCACACCTAACAGTGCTTATATTGCATGACACTCCAAAGCACCTTTGAAAGGATCTCAAGACACCAGAGAGTGCTGTGGCACCCTAGATGAGAACTGTTGTTCTATACAAGTCCCTGGTATTGGCTGCTGGCTCCAATACCAGAGTTTGCTCTGATAGCTTGTTGTGATGATAATGGAAGGCTATAGGTGGCACTTGTTGATAGTGAAAAGTGATAATATATGGGGACAATTGGATACAGGCCTGCACTGGTTGTGGTTGGAGATGCAGCACACTGTGCAGAGAAGCATCAGAGTTCTTTGTCCTAAAATCCCCTTGGAAGTACTTGATGAACACCTTTCCTCCAGCACACTTAGCAAATGGGGATAGCTGTAACCAATGCTCAGCCTATTTCCCATATGCTTTAGTGTGTCCTCTGCCCTGGAGGAATTATTAGGGGGCTGCCCTGAGCAGGGGGAGTGCAATCATCCCTGGCCATAGCAATTGCCCTATCATCCCTGGCCCTAGCAATAAAGATGGGGAGGGGGTGTGAGTCTATTCCTCTCCTGCTGCAATTGCACACTCAGGTATGGGCTAACTAGAATCCAGCCCACAGTGATAACTAATTAAAATGAACAGTGAGAGTCTGTTTATTGTAAACTGTCTCAACAAGAATCCATGTATAAATGTCACATGAAAACCCATGTTGACAAGGCGTGAGACAAACTGGAAAAATGCTTGTGTCATCTTATGATTATTATGTGTGACCCCCATTTCTATGTGTTCTGTTTGTATTGCTGCCTCCCTGAATGCATAGAGTTAATCTAAGGGAGGCTGTAAAGACCTAACCAAGGAAAATAAAACCACCACAGATAAATCTGACTCAGGTATGCAGCTTCAAAGGACTCAAGATAACAATTGATTGGCTCTATTAAGATGGGAAAGGAATATTTTCTCCAAAGCTAAGCCTGGCATCAAAGGAGGCCGAAAACCTCAAGGATCCTAAAAAGAAGAGAAGGTTTTTTGATGAGCTGGGAAAGCTGATGGTCTGGGGAGACACAGATAGACAGAGATGGCCTGTTCCTCCCGTTTCCAAGATAGGGGGAAAATGCCAGACCCACCTGGATTAGGTAAAGGACAAAACATAGAGGTTGCCTTTTTGAAATCCATTTCTCTAAGTGCTGTCAATCTTCCGCTGACATAAATTTTACTTGGTTTGGAACAAGCTGTGTCAAGTCACTTAAGCTGATTGCTATCACTGGCTCCTAAAGGGAAACCTTTCGAGAATCAAAGCCCAGACAGACCTGCTGAATTAGTGCCAGGTGGTGCCCTGGGGGGCTGTATCCCAGGTCCTGGTCTGGGAGCAAGAAAATGGCAAAATTCCAGCCTCTAGAAAGGAAATGGCTTAAAGGCATGATAGCAGGGGAAGGAGGAGAGGATGGGGATTTCAGAGAGGGGAAATGTTTTTGTGGGGACTTAAAAAATGGACAGCAGTGCAGTGAGCCCAGTAACACTAGCTAACATAGTACATAGGCTTAAATCAAATGTTGTTGTATTTATTACATGTGTATCATCTAGATTTTCCTATGCCATATCAGCTCTCTTTTATAATGCTGGTTTGTTGAAGGAGTGGCCATTTTCTTTTTTGAAACCAGACTGTATTTCTCAATAAGGATGCCTCACAGTGTCGTGGAGATCACACTGACTTTTTATTCCTAGCTTCCCTGTGGCAGCCTCTGGTTAGAGAAAGTGCTGTGGTAAGCTGGTCATGCTCCAGTAGGTGTTTCACAGCATAGCTAGTCAATAATTAATTTAATATATTTTCAGACACTGGGGAAAATATTTGCTGCCAGAGCTGTGATCTATCTGCGCTGTGCTTGCAGCATAGATTTTGGGAACACAAAGGCCATTGTTGAATCTGAACTCCTTGCAGAAGAAAAACAAAAGCAACCAAATTCTCATAGTCATTGTTCATTTTAATTTAAAATGAATAATTCATGACACTGATTGTCTCTAGTATCTTTCATCTAAAGATGTGAAGACTCTTCACAAAGTTAGATACTATGATTATCCTCTTTTAGGTGAAGCAGCTCAGGCAATCTAAATGGTACAAGGTCACAACTCAGATTGCTGGCAGCATCAGAAAAGGAATCCACATCTCTCATTGAAAACTCCATTTTTACTTAATCTTTCCTGGGGCAGAGTGCAATAGATTAATATTAGACTGTAATATTAATTCATATAATTGTCTTGGTCTGCCTAGTGCTTGGCTCTGATTATAGGCAAGAGAACAGAAGTAGAGTACAGAAGGGCCAGAAGTTAAGTGTTGGTGGACTCCTTGTACTTGCAAGCTTTACCTCAGGTGAGTACTGAACATATTGCAGGTGAGGGGCCAGCGACGGTGTCAAAGGGACATGGCGTAAGGGTGTGGCCCTCAGCATCCTGGTGAGTTATGCCTGTACATTATTAATCAGAGTGTCCCAGCTTTAATTGATTAGATTCACAGTGAGGATTCCCTCACAAACAAACAAACAAACAAACAAACAAACAAACAAACAAACAAACAAACAAACAAACAAACAAACAAACAAACAAACAAACAAACAAACAAGGAAAAAAGAATGAAACAAGGGAGCTCCTGATTTGACAGCTCCTAAGATGCAGTCCCTTTAGGCTGCCCTTTTTCCCCTAGATCCGTCCTGTTTCCTTCAGGGACTCTGACCCTTCCTTTTATTGGCTAGCACCAATACCCCAAGGGGTCAAACAGTCCCGGGATCCCTGCAAGAGAATAATAAAAAAAACTTCCCTGTCTGTTCAGGTCTTCTCTTTGATCCCCAGGATTTGACGCAAGCACCACTGGTGAAAGCTCTCAAGGGTCTTAATGTGGCACTGGTAGACAGTCCAGGCTTCACTGCAGTAGAGGAGGGTGGTCAGCATGACAGCCTTGTAAGCCAGGACCTTTGTCAACTTCCGAAGATCTCTATTTTCAAAGACGTGTCGCAGTTTGAAGAAGGTGGCATTGGCACAGTTGACTTGGTGCTGGCCTTTTTCATTGATGGTAGCCTGTTGAGAGAAGTGGCTGCTGAGATACGGAGAGTGCTCCATGTACTCCAGAGCACCCCCGCCTATGTAGCTAGCATGAGGGGCCTGATGGGAATTGGTGGAAAACTTTCATCTTAGCAACATTCAAGGAGAGGCCAAGTCTCTTATATGAAGCATTGAAGAGATCTAGGGTTCTGCGCAGAGTGAGCAATCACACAGCAATTGTCTGCAAACTGAAGGATGTAGATGTCTTTGGTGGCGAGTTCCTTTTCATTTTGCTTTTGCCTGGAAGCGCCCAAGGTTGAAAAGTGTCCCATCCAGTCGATACTGGATACTGATGCTGGATGGTAGATCATCTCGGATGAGGTGGATGATGACAGTCAGGTAGATGGTGAACAGGGTGGGGGCTATCATGCAACCTTGTTTGACCCTGGCCCAGATGCAGAAGGCGTCGGTTTCAGATCTTCCACTCAGGACAGTGGCAGTCATAACCCTGCATTGGAAGATGGTCCACAGAGCTTCACAATTTAAGGAATCGAATGCCTTGGTCAGATCAATGAAGGCAAGGAACAGTTCTTGATTTTGCTCCCGACACTTTTCTTGGATCTGCCTGGCAATGAAAACTATGTCTGCAGTGCCCTGGGACAGTCAGAAGCTGCACTGGGTTTTCAGAAGGATCTCCTCAGCAATGGGAGAAAAGTGGTTCAAAAGGATGCAGGCCAGGATCTAATCTGCAATGGACAGGAGGGAAATCCCCCTGTAGTTCCCACAGTCAGATTTGTCCCCCTTCTTGATGGTCACAATGGTTGCATTCTTGAGATCCCCAGGGATGTCCTCTTTGTCCCAAAGGCAGATGTCATGGTGTGGGGTCCCCAGGGATGGCCATGATGCCCCTTGGGCTCTGTAACTGTGCCAATCCTGCCCTATGGGCACCCTTTTTCCCCACCTGCCACATCTTGCTGGTAATTATCATAAATAGGGAGGCTGCCCTCGAGTTTGTTTGGACATGGTCCTGATAGACCCCACTGAACCCTGTGGGTTTCTGGACCCCTTTTTTGGGTCCTGCTCTAAATGGATGCTTCATGGGACACCCTCAGCCTTATGGGCTAGATGCCTGGCTGCAAAACTGCCCCTTTACCATACTCCATGCCTTGCAGGTGGTATTCAAACATTGTCCCTCTGAGGCCTTAGTCTAGCTCAGCCTCCTATCATCACTGGGCTCTCTGCATCCCTGTCTCTGCACCTTCCCTGGCGCTGCGCCCGCTGGTGCTGGGCTCTCCACATTGTAGTGTGCCCCAATGGGGTCTCCTCCTCCCCAGTAGCCTCAGCCCAGTCCACCAGTCTAAATAACAGTGGAAAACCCAAGCCTCTGGGCTATAACATAATACAAAAAGTGCAGGGTGCACTATGTCCCTTTAAAAGAGGCAAACTTTCCCCCAAGCATTAAGTACTTTGTAGCCCAGGATACCTGGTGAACTCCAAGCGTCCCGTTAGTCCTGTAAACAGCATACCAGGAGGCCACAGTGTCTCTGGGCAGTTCTTTTCTGCAGGCTCCTTCTCCCGGCTGCGCCAGAGAACTAACCCCTGCTGGCCTCAGCGCTGGGGTTTATATGTGCCCAGGGTTCTGCCTTCTTCAGGTCACCTGACCGGGTGCAGGTGCAGGCCAATTCCCTTGTTAGCCTGCTGCCATAGTAACCTGCACCTGTGGGGTTTCTGCCGGGCTCCGAGGGCCCTCTCTCTAGGCAGATTCTACCCTTAAAGGAGCAGGTATCTTTCATAGATTTCATAGACATTAGAGCTGGAAGGGACCTCAGAAGATCATCGAGTCCAGCCCCACCGCCCAAAGGACAGGAAGTCAGCTGGGGTCATAGGATTCCAGCAAGATAAGTATCCAATTT
>NW_017729026.1:18533602-18550399 GCF_001723915.1 Gavialis gangeticus | reverse complement strand
TCAAGATATATGACATCAATCTCTCCTCCCTTGTCCAGGTGATAGGTCACCTGGTCATAGAAGGAAATGAGATTGTTCAAGCAAGACCTACCCGCAACAAACCCATGCTGGCTATCCCTTAGGATGTTGGCATCGGCCAGTCCATTAAGGATGGCCTCTTTAATAAACTTTTCTAAGATCTTCCCTGGGATAGAAGTCAGGCTGATGGGCCTATAGTTAGCTGGATCCACTTTCCTCCCTTTCTTGAAGATAGGCACCACATTGGCCTTCTTTCAGTCTTCTTAGTGCCCTGCAACAGCAGAAGATAAGCTGGTGGAGTCATGATGTGAACTGGAAGTCACCATCATGGTAGATCTCTGTGAATATACCATCTGGCCCACAGGCTTTGATGGTTTTCATCTGTTGGATGGCCCGCCTCAGCCTTCTGATGCTTGGTGGATCACCAAGAGAATCTACCACAAGACACTGTGGGACGGCTTGGAGGGTCTCCTCCGATACAGTGGATTCCTGGTTAAGGAGGAGTTTGAAATGCTCCTTCCAATACAGACAGATGGTATCATCATCCTTGAGGAGTTGGAAGCTGTCCTGTGATCAGAGGGGGTTTTATCCAATGTAGCGGGGTCTGTAGGTTGTCTTGGTAGTCTGGAAGAAGTTATGCATGTCAGGCTGCTCAGCGTAGCCCTAGATCATTCACACTTTCTTCACCCATCAGTTTTTCTTCATGTCACAGATGCATCACTGGACCTCAGCCTTCAGCTAGTGGAACATTGCTGTCTTTTGCTGAGTTCATGGATGGCTTTGCCAGGCAATGAAGGCTGCATGCTTCCACTCAAGGAGATCATGAATCTGAGTGTCATTAGCATTGAACCAGTCCTGGTTTGGTTACAATGTGAACCCAACAGTCTGGGCACAGGTGTCTTGGACAGTGGACTTGAGTTGCTCCCAGTGTTCCTGGATGGAGATGTCATCAGCAATAGGAACTTGCTCCAGTGCACTATACAACTGGGCCTGGAATGGCTCCCACTTTCCAGGGTCCTTCAGAGCTGTGACATTCAGCTGTCTCTGGGTGGCCTTCTGGGTCTTCCAGTGTCTTTGCACCAGGCGGATATATTCATCACCGAGCGCACAAGTCGGTGGTCCATCCAGCAGTCTCCAGATCGCTTCATGGCCCTTGTGATGAGCATGTCCCTCAGGTCTCTTACCTTGGACCAAGAGGTGCCACTGCTCTGACCTCAGATGCCTCCATAGTCCTGAGGCAGTTTTTCTGGTGGATGACTGTTGTCACAGTCAGGCCACATTGGGTGCATTTGGTCAGGAGCAGGATACCTTTGGCATTGGCCTTCCCCACGGTATTCTTGCCGATAGTTCTGGTCCAGATTTTGTGGTCATGTCATGTCCAACCTGGGCATTGAAGTCACCGAGGAGAATGACCTTGTTGTCCCTGGGGATGGAGGCAAGGGCTTTGTCGAGATAAGAGTAGAACCTTTCCTTGACTTCCTCATCGGTATCCAGAGTCAGAGCATATGCGCTGATGACCGTGGCACATTGGTTTCAGCTGAGGTGCTGGCAAAGGGTCATCAGCCTTTCCTTGACACTCAAAGGGAGTTTGGGGAGCACATCAGCAATCTTGTTTCTGATGGCGAAACCGACTCTGTGGATATAGGGGTCACAGACTGGTTTCCCTTTCCAGAAGAAGGTGTACCTTTCGCTGACCTCCCTCAGCTGTCCCTCTCCCATGATCTGGGTTTCACTGAGAGTAGCGATGTCGATGTTATGCCCTGCTAACTTCTGAGCCACAGTGGCAGTTTGTCTTTCCAGGCAATCACTCTTTGGGTTGTCAATGAGCATTCTCACATTCCAGGTGCTGAAGTTTAGCTTTTTCTTATTTTGATCACAGGAATGGTGATCCTGCTGGGTGCAGTTTCCCATTCAGGAGAGATAAGACAGACTATTTTTGGAGCACCTTTTCTAGCCCCCTTCCCATCGGGGTGAGCAAAGGGTATCCTAAAAAAGGCTGCTCAGTTGCGGATGCAGCTGCCGAAGGATGCCCCTATGCTGACACAGGTGCCCGATGACCATCGTGCATTTGCCACCTGTGTGCAGATTCTTGGCTGGGGGCCTCCAGGTATCACAGCCCTGACCCCATCACCACTCCACCATTGCCACAGGGCTTTTGGACCTGATGGAAGCCTGCGCATGGCATGTTTAGCGTGGGGACTCCAATGCACAGTCGGGTCCACACAGTCTTGGCGGCTGGCAGCTGGTGGCTCAGTTCAGTGGCATGGCAAACAACAACTGGGGCACTTCTCCATTGCAGCCTTCTTCCACCTTCACAGCCACTGGGGCTACAGCCTTCCTCTGCCTGTTCTGCCACTGAGGACTTGTTGGATCGTTCTTTGTCTGGAACCTCCCCTTCAACCTTACCGCCATGGGTGGCCCTACCAGGAGCGTGAACTCCAGACGGCATCACTCTCAGGGTCATTGGAACACACAAGCCTCTCCACCACAACAAGGTGATGGTACTCAGAGAGCATATTGTAGTAGGGTGGCTAAAACACCCTGTCAAAGTGAAATAAAGAAACAAAACTTACCAGACACTGCCGAGGAAACTGTGCTGAGCCAAAGAAGCAGAGAGGCCGTGCCCCTACTAATTAAAAGAGCCAGCTGGAGCCGTGGCAGATCAAAGGCTGCCACAGCAAGCCCAGCTGCCGGTGTTTGAGGCTGGGGGAAGAAAAACTGTGCGGCAGGCAGAAAAAAGAAGAACCTCACTGAGAAAGAAAAGGGAGAACAGCTGTGCCCTGAGGACAGTGAATCAGACACTGCCCCAGGGGACACAGCAGGGAAAAAGAGGAATTTAAGGGGATGTCGGGGAAGCATCCAAGGTTGGCCCAGAGAGAAGAAGAGTGCGGTGCAGAATGAGGAGGCACCAAGTGCAGATGAGAAGAGGAGCTGACCCCAAGGTTCAGGAAAAAGCCTCAACCCCCAGACTTACCTGAGGAGCCGGTGATGTGATGGAGGTTGCTTTGTCTGTGAGCCCATTTTCGGGGAGTGAAGAAAACTGCTTCGGGACTTCAGAAGGAAGAAGAGGCATGGAAAGAATTATCTCTTCAGGAGAAGGGGGTTCATCCCAACCCTGAAGGTAAGGATGGGACTAGACCCAAGAGGTAGCTGTCTGGGGACCTGTGCATGGAAGAACAGGGCGAGCAGCCAACATAGCAGGGGACCCTGAGTAGCAGACTCACAGGACTAAAAGCAGACTCTCTATCTAGTAGGCTAGGGACATCAAGCCCAGAACATCTGGTGTGGTTAGGGAAGGGTAGGGGGATGGTGGAACCCTACAAAGACAAGCAGATGTCCTGCACTTCTAACCAAGTTTTTGTCTCCCAAAGTGTTCTGGTACCTCTCTAATCATCAACAAAGGTATGGCAGATGAGTTATAAGGGACAGAACACAACTGTTACAACAGACACGGCTCGGTTACAGGCGGCACAACCCCACTCACCTTACAGATACAGATGGTCAGAATGTTTGGGCTAGATGGCATACCTGGAACCAGCCCTAGGTAGAAGTATAAACATACCACAATGGCCCCAGCTTTATTAGTTAGAGTAGGAAATCCAGGAGCACTAGAATCTCTTTAGTTTTCTTCAAATAGATTTTTACATACAGAACCAAATTCAGTTGAATTTAGCTCCATAACCATAAAAATCTAGGTCAACCCTATCAACAAGGAATACCTAAAAATGGGTTCCTAAGACTACACTTTTGAACATTGCATCACTTGCTAAAGGACAAGGACACACTGTTGGCTCATATTTAGTTTATTGTCTACTGTAACCCCTAGGTCCTTTTCTGCAGAGCTGCTTCTCAGCCAGTCAGCCCCCCCCATACTGGTACATAGGATTGTTCCATCCTAAGTGCAGGACTTCACATTTTTCCTTGTTGAACCTCATGAGATTTCTTTTGGCCCAATCCTCCAATTTGTCGAAGTCACTCTGAATCCTAGCCCCACCCTCCAGTGTATCTACTACTCTCCCCAGCTTGGTGTCATCTGCAAACTTGCTGAGGGTACACTGTATGCCATCTTCCAGGTCACTGATGAAGACTTGGAACAACACCAGCCCCAGAACTGGGGCACTCCACTTGATACCCCTGGGGCACTCCACTTGATACCGACTGCCAACTAGACATTGAGCCATTGATTACTACCCTCTGAGCCCAATGCTCCAGCCAGTTTTCTATGCTCCAGCCAGTTTTCTATCCATCTTCAACTCCATTCATCCAGCTTGTACTTCCTTAGCTTGCCTGTGAGAACGTTGTGGGAGACTGTATCAAAAGCCTTGCTAAAAACAAAATATACCACATCCACTGGTCTCCCCACATCCACAGAGTCAGTCATATCATAGAAGGCAATCAGGGTGGTCAGGTATGACTTGTTCTTCATGAATCCATGCTGACTGTTCCTAATCACCTTGTTCTCCCCTCCAAGTGCTTAGAAATTGACTCCTTGAGGATCTGTTCCATGATTTTTCCAGGGACTGAGGTGTGGCTGACTGGTCTGTAGTTCCCTGAATCCTCCTTTTTCCCTTTCTTAAATATGAGTACTATGTTTGCCCTTTTCCAATCACCCAGCACCTCTCCTGATCGCCATGAGTTTTCAAAGATGATAGCCAGTGGTTGTGCCCTAGTCTCTGTGTCTGGGAATACACATTACAAAACTATCATGATAAAAATAATCCTGTTGGCACAACTTGCTATGCTAAAAATAAAACATGTCAGAGGTGGTTTAATTTACCACAATAATTTGAAATCAACAATGATAAAAACAGGTCAATGTGCATTTTCAGGTGTGACTAAGCTAGCAAAATGGTGCTTTTTGCTGCCATTTTGTGACATGTATCTAGGCAACAAGTAACATATGTTATTTGAATCACGTTATAGTTCTGCAACTGCACCAGGTGTTCAAATTCTTCCTGCTTGCTTCCCAGTGTGGCAGCGCACCTTTGGGTGCTTGCCACTTTAAGGGCTGGAGCAGGCAACTGGCAGGTGCCTGATTAGGGTGGCCATTTTAAAACTAAGGTCAGCCATGCAGAACTGGCAGAGTTTTGCTTGCAGCTGAGGGAGCAACATCACCTGGCTGAGCTGAGGCTCACAACATGCTGGAGTTACCTCCAGCAGGAGCTAGGGAGATGGCTTGGAGGCTCCTAGTCCTGGGCATGACCTAAAACTGCACTCTGCCTGGGAAGAAAGGCCTGGTGGGACTGCCAGTGGTGCACCAAGCATCAGGAAATACTAGGACTACTTACCTCCCCAGTGAAAGGTGGGTCAGGGTGCCTTAATGACCCCTAGCCCCCATCTGTAGGTGGGTTACATCTAGCAAGTGGGGCCAGGCATGGCCAAGCTACCTGAGCCCACAGGGGATTGAGATCCTAGAGGCCCCAGGAAGGGATAGCAGTGTAGCCCCAGAGAGGGGTCAGTCGCATGGCCCCAGAGAGGGGACAGGTATATAGCCCTAGGGAAGAGGGCGGAGTTGTGTGGCCCCACACAGAGTAGGGCTGAAATGGGAGTAAACCTAAAGGGCTGTGCGTGAGGGGGGATGAGTAAGGCTGAAAAGGGAGTAGGCCTGAAGGACATTCCCAGGAGTGCACTGAGTAGGGCCAAACTGGAAGTAAGTCTGAAGGGTAGCACAAGAGCCAGCCCTGTGAGTAGCTGTGGTTGTGAGGATGATGAGAAGACCCAAGGGTGGAGAGTGGTGTAGAGAGCCCCTAGAATGGGCATAGTAGGAATCTCATGTGTAGGGCAGAGGCCAAGGTATGTTCGTGGATGCCTGAAGCCACAGTTTGGGCCAGAGGCCAATGGGGGGGGAGGGAACTCATCCAGAGAGCTAGGAGTGAGTCCTGACCCTGATAAGTCCTCTACCACTAGGAGTCCAAGTCTGGGTCAAAAGTAAGATCTAAAGTTTGAGCACAATGACCTGCTGCTCCAGGGAGGGAGGGAGAGTCCCTGTGAGACCCTGGAGCATCAGTCGTGGTGTGGGTTATGAATATCATGTGGATGCCATCTGTGAGGCATGAGCTGCAATGTAAGGAAGGTTTGAAGCCACAGCTAGCGCCCCCCGGCATCAGGGCAGGTAATCGGCAGTCTTCTGCGTTACACCACCAGGAAAGGGAACAGCAAAGTTGTGGCAGATGAGACTGGGTGAACTGCCCCATAGAGAAAGGTGGGTGGAGCAGCACGAGACCCAGCCCTCAGCGTGCCCCCTGTCACACCCAGGCTCTGTGCATTTGTGTACAGGCAGCTGAGGTAACTAGTTGATTGCCCTGATTTCTCAGGAAGTACAAGAACACCTCCCCTGTTGCCCCCTCCTGTTTGCTCTTCCTCCAGGTCTCCTGTTTCCCCACTTACCTCAGGGCTTTGGTTTCCATCCCCTAGTTTAAAGCCCTCCTCACTAGGTTAACTAGCTTTGTTCTCTTTGTCAGGTGGATCCCATATCTTCCCAGAAATCCTTCTTAGAACAACATCCCATTGGTCAAAGAAGCCAAAGCCCTGCTGGTGACGCCACCTGCACAGCCTGGTATTGATCTCCATTTCTGCCAGGCCCTTTCCATTGACTGGGAGGATAAAGAGAACATGACCTGAGCCCCAGCCCCCTTCACCCTTGCACCCAGAGCCATGTAGTCAGTTTTGATCCACTCGGGCTCTCCCCTGGCAATACCATTGGTGCTCACATGGATAAGCAGTCAGAGGGCCAGATGAGTCTTGGTAATCCCTCTGTGACAACTCGGATCTGGGCTCTGGAAAAGCAGACTTCCTGAGACAACAGGAGGTCAGGTCAGCAGGTAGCTCTTTCCATCCTCTGCAATAGGGAGTCTCCAACTGCCACCCCCTGTTGCTTCTTCTTGGTGATGGTTGTTTCAGTCCTTCCTACCTTGGTGAGGCCTGGCCTGTCCTTCTCCACCAGTGGAATGTGCTCTTCCCTCTCTGTTGCTAGGGATCCGTATCTGTTCTCCAGACAAACTGCTGCAGGTGGAGGTGAAGATTTTTTGCTTGCTGCAAGAGGTCACAAGCTTCCAGCTTCCACCCTCGTGGGAGTCCATGTCCTCTCTCTTCTCTAGCACTGCCTCTGGCAGTTCTTCCTCCACAGTCCCAGAAGCACTGAATTGATGAACTCCTTGTGGTGGAGGATGCTTCGGAGCCTCACCACATCCTCCTGTAGCTCTCTTGCCTGTTCCCTGAGAGAAATCACCAGGAGGCACTGCTCACAACACAGGCACTCCCTGACCTGGCTGTCACTGGAAGGAACCTGCAAGCTGCAGTCCCCATAGTGCCAAACCTGGACCTGGGTGGAAGCCTCAGTGGTGAGTAGTCCTGCTTAGACAGAAACCTCACAGGTGTAAGCAGAGGCAGTGGCAGTGGCTCTGGCATTGTGATAGCCTTTTCTCTCTTACTGTCCATCTTCCAAGCACACCTTCCCTAGGAAACTCACTTGGAAGCAGGCCTGTTTACTGCTTTCATAGATTCATAGATTCATAGATTAAGGGTCGGAAGGGACCTAGTAGATCTTCTAGCCCGACCCCCCGCCAGGGCGGGAGAACAACAAAAAACCCCAAAAAGAGAAACGGGACTCAAACGAGTCCAGCCAGGTAGGCATCCAGCCTCTTCTTAAAGACCCCCAGGGTAGGGGCCAGCACCACTTCCCTTGGAAGTTGGTTCCAGCTCCTAGCCGCCCTAACTGTGAAGTAGTTCTTGCGGATGTCCAATCTATACCTCCTCTCCATCAACTTGTGCCCATTACTCCTTGTTATGCCAGCGGGCGCTAGGGGAAACAGCGTCTCCCCCAAACCCTTCTGGTCCCCCCTAGTGAGTCTATAGACAGTCACCAGGTCCCCCCTCAGCCTTCTCTTGTGGAGGCTGAATAGGTTCAGGTCCCGCAGTCTCTCACTGTAGGGTCTGCCCTGTTGTCCCCGGATCATGCGGGTGGCCCTCCTCTGGACCCTCTCCATGTTGTCCACATCCCTCTTGAAATGGGGCGCACAGAACTGGACACAATACTCCAGCTGTGGCCTGACCAGCGTCGCGTAGAGGGGGAGGATCACCTCCTTGGCTCTACTCGAGATGCACCTGTGGATGCACGACAAGGTCCGGTTAGCCCTGCCAACCATGACCTCGCATTGTCGGCCCATGTTCATCTTGGAGTCAATAATGACTCCAAGATCTCTTTCTGCCTCCGTGCTCTCGAGTAGGGAGTTCCCCATTGTGTAAGTGTGCTGCTGGTTCCTACTGCCCAAGTGCAGCACCCTGCACTTGTCCGTGTTAAAACGCATCCTGTTCCTGTTAGCCCACCCCTGTAACCTATCCAGATCCCTCTGCAATCTCTCCCTCCCTGCTAGCGTGCTCACCTCCCCCCAAATTTTGGTGTCATCAGCGAATTTAAACAGGTTACTTTCCACCCCATCATCCAGATCGCTGATGAAGAAATTGAACAGCGCAGGCCCCAGGACCGAGCCCTGGGGGACTCCGCTACCCACCTCCCCCCAGGTCGAATATGACCCATCCACCACCACCCTCTGAGTGCGACCCCTCAGCCAATCTGCAATCCATCTGACTGTGTAGGCATCGATGCCACAGTCGCCTAGTTTTTTAACTAGGATGGGGTGAGAGACGGTGTCAAAGGCCTTGCTGAAGTCCAGAAAGACTACATCCACCGCGACACCTGCATCCATGGCCTTTGTGACCTGATCGTAGAAGGCAATCAGGTTGGTCTGACATGATCTCCCCCTAATAAATCCATGCTGATTGCCCCTGAGCATCATTTCTGATGCCGGCCCATCACAAATGTGCTCCTTGATGATCTTCTCAAAGAGTTTCCCCAGGATTGAGGTAAGACTGACGGGCCTATAGTTACCCGGGTCCTCCCTCTTCCCCTTCTTGAAGATGGGGACCACATTTGCTACCTTCCAATCATCTGGCACCTGGCCCAAGCACCACGATCGCTCATAGAGCCGTGCCAGGGGCCCCGCAATAACCCCAGCTAGCTCCCTCAGCACCCTGGGGTGGAGATCATCCGGACCCGCTGACTTGAACGCGTCCAGCCCCTCCAGAAGCTCTCTAACCCGGTCCTCCCCAACCTGAGGTCTGAAGGCAATCCCCTCGAGTCCAGCTTCTGTCACAGCAGGGAAGTCCCGGTCCCTGCACAAGAAAACGGAGGTGCTTGTTCACCCCAAAAGTTTCCTTTTTTCCTGCTTTATCACACTAAGCTGAAAGGCTCTCCTCTCAAAGTGGTTGGGGGGGCAGGCAAACTGACCTGTGAACTGGCCTGCAAATTGCTTATCCTATTTGCAGCCCTTGGTCACTCAGGGAGGCTCCTTTTATACCCTGCTGGGCCTGAACTGGCTCCACCCCCTTGTTAAGGCTTCTGTCAGGCCTAGGCAGCAATCACTCAGCCAGAAATACTCCCAGCTTCTCAGAGTACATGTCCCAAACATACAGCTCACCAAACAAACACTCAGCAAACCAAAGGCATAGGCAGCTTTGGCTCACTTACCTTCCCTAGGCAGGATCTGGTGCCTGGTTTCTCTTCACCTTCAACTTCCCCTTTCTCCTCTTGCTCCCAGCAAACTGCCTTCAGCAAACTGCGAACCTTGTTTGCCATGCCTAGTCACACAATTAATGTCATCACCATCAGCAGCAATCCATTGCAGTTGAGGATGATTGGCTTCCATGATTGTTTTACCTGTGGGTCTGGGTTCAACAGGTTCTATTACAATGGGTGGGTGGCTCCAGATTCTTGCTTCAGTCCATGACACACTGTTTCTCCTGCTCCTGCATTTCCATCTCCTGTTGTTGTCATGAGGTTTCAAGTACTGAGATCCTTGAAGCAGACTCTTTGTTCATTTGGGGCACAGGCCCAAGCAATAGCTTCCCACAAGTTGATATTGATGTTGCATTATTTCAAGATGACCTTGAGAATGTCCTTGAAGTGCTTTCTCTGACCTCTTCTTGAGCGTATGCCTTGACTGAGCTAGGAGAATAAAACTTGCTGCAGGAGTCTGGAGTCAGACTTCTGGATGGCATGGCTAGCAGATTGAAGTTGATGTTGGATGATCATCATTACCTCAATGCTCATGGTGTTTGCTTGTGAGATGGCACTAACATTGGTGTGTCTATCTACTCACTGGATTCAAAGGATATTCTGCAGGCAGCATTGATGACACTTTTCCAGTGACTTGAGGAGTCTCCTGTATGTTGTCATGTCTCAGCTCCATACGGTAAGATGGGAATCAAAACTGCTTGATGTCACAGTCTTTGAATACTGAACTCCTCAGGTGTCCGAATGCTGCATTTGAACATTTGAGTTGATGTTAGATTTCTTCATTGGTGTGATCCCTTCTGTGAGAGATGGCTTCCGAGGTATGGGTATTACTCAGTATTCTCCAGAATTTCACTGTGAATCTGACTTACCAAAGTTGGGGACTGCTTATTAAGAGTTTGTTGATGAAAGACCTTAGTCTTCTGGATGTTAAGAGTCAGTCCTATTTTCTTGTATGCCTCAGTAAAGATGTTGACAATTGCCTGGAGATCTGCTTCTGAGTGGATACACCAGCATCAGCAGCAGCATACTGGAGCTTGATAATTGAGGTCAGGGTAGCCTTGGCTTTGGCTCGGATTCGGCTCAGATTAAACAATTTACCATCCATTCAGTAGTTTAGCTGTATGCCAACTGGAAGCTTTTTGGTGGTCAGATGTAGCATTGTGGTAAGCCTTGCTTAACTCCAGCATTTAACCTCAAAGGGATCTGTGATAGATCTGTTACTGAGAACTACCACTTACATACCATCATGGAGCAGGCAAAGGATGGTGACAAATTTCAGTGGGCATCTGTACCTCAGAAGGATCCTCCACGTTGCTTCTCAGTTGACAGAATTGAAGGCTTTCATGATGTCAAAGAAGGTCATAGAGAGAGGTTTATGTTGTTCGCTGAATTTTTCCTGCAGCTGGTGAGCAGTTATGATCATGTTGGTTGTGCCTCTGGATATTCTAAACCCACACTGAGATTCTGGGAGAAGTTCTTCAGCAAGTGAAAGGAGGTAGTTCAGGAGGGTTCTCGCAATGATCTTTCTTGTGGTGGACAGCAAGGCAATCCCTTAGCAATTTCCACAGTAAGACCTATCTCCTTTCTATCTCCTGAAGATTGTCGTGATCATGGTGTCCCTGAAGTCATTTGGGCTTTCCTTATCATTCCAGAGCCTTAAAATGAGGGCATGGAGCTGTGATGTGAGCTTCTCTCCCCCCTGGTTGAAGATTTCTGCAGGAATTCCATCTGCCTTGTCATTCTTCATCTGCTTGATTCCCTTCCTTACCTTGTCAAGGGCTGGAGGGATTCCAACATCATCTCTGACTGGATGCTGTGTGATGGAATTGAAAACACTCTCATCAACAGCAGAGTTACAATTGTGAAGGTCTTCAAAATACTCCTTCCAACATGTGTTAATGACTCCCCTTTCCTTGATCAGGTCTCTTCCATCCTTAGAGCTCAAGGGGGCTGGTCCCTGAGTGCTCAGACCATAGATGGCACTAAAAAAACTACATATATCATGCATGTCAGAGAGATGTTCAATTTCCTTTGCCTTGTCTTCCCACAAACTGTTCTTCAGATTGTGGGTCCTCCTTTAACCTCTGCATTGGCTTGCTAGTGTTTCTGTTTCTTTTGCTTCCAGTTGCTGTCATTTTGCCAAGCACAAAAGTCCTTTCAACTTTTGGATCTCCCAGGCATTCTCATCAAACCAGACTTGGTGTTTCCCGGTAGAGAATCCAAGTGTCTCTTTGCAGGCGCTGATGATGGTGGACTTAAAGGCACTCCAAGCGCTGCTGACATTCTCCCATTGTTTTTGATTGGAATTTGCCAGTTTTCCATTGAGGCACTCGTGGAAAAGGTCCCACTTCATTGGGTACTTACACTGCAGTCATTGTTTGAGAGCCAGTTTGAGTGACATAACTGAGTGGATAAGCCAGTGCTCAGTTCAGCAGTCATCAGCTCCTAACATGGATCAAGCGATGTGGACATTTTTGTGATCCCGGGCACAAATGATGACATAGTCAATCAAGTGCCAATACTTAGATTGCAGCTGATGCCATGATGTCTTGTACCCGTTTCTCTGGTGGAACAGGTTTTTGGTGAAACTGAGTCCATGTTCTGCACATTTGGTCAAGAGGAGGATGCCACTGGAGTCAACATTTCTCACTCCTTCCTTGCCAATAGTTCTATTCTGAAGATTGGAGTCCCTTCTGATGGTGGCATTGAAAAAAATCATTGAGCAGAATAAACCTGTCTCCCTCCAGAACATCAGAAATGACTTGGTCAAGTCTGGCATAGAATTTCTCCTTGATTTCAATGCTGGTGTCAAGAGTCAGGGCATATGTGCTGATGATAGTGGCATATTGGCTCCCTGCCAATTCAAGATGGAGAGTCACAAGGTGCTCATTAATTCCATTAGGGAACTCATTGAGTTGGTTTATGAGTTCATTCTTAATGGCAAAGCCAGCACCATGAAATTTGTGTTTTCGTTCCTGTTTAACCTTCCAGAAGAGGGTATAGGCAGCTCAAAGAACAAGGAGGTGGCTATCTCTCACTTGCTGAGTCTCTCTCAGTGCAGCAGTGTCAGTGTCATGTCACCTGAGTCCTCAGCACTCTGGGCATTCACTCTTAGGATTGCCCATGTGAATCCTGATGTTCCAGATCCCAAAACTGATTGTGTATCTTCATTGACTTTGACCACAGGAACAGTAATCCCACTCAACACGGTTATCCTGTCAGGAAAAAGGTAGGCAAACTATGTTTAGGCACTCTTTCTAGCCCCCTCCCTGTGTGGGGTGAGCAGAGCAGATCCTTAAGCGGGCTGCTCAGTTGCAGTTACAGCTGCCAGATCAGACTCCTGCCTCATCCAAGTGCTAGACGACCTTCTTGTCCCTGCCGCCTTCATGTCAGTTCATGACTATGAGCTTCCAGGCCTTGCAGTCTTGCTCCTGTTGTCATTATCTGGTTGCCAAAGGGCTTGAAAAATGTGTTAAAGCTGTTTTCATGGAAGACCCCTGCGTGTGATTTCTTTTATCATAGAGAAGCTGCTGCATATCAGCTTCCACACAGTTCTTGACATGGTTCAGGGGTAACTCTGACAAATAAGCAGTCACAGACCAAGAAGTGGCAGCACCACCAGGATGTGTTGGGGACAGCAGATGGCAGTGCTTTCCCTCCTGAAAAGCCACCTATACCCTCTGACAGTGCTGTGACATGGTGAGTATGGGTCATCACTATAATAACCCTGTCCAGCCTCCAGCCATGGGTCTACAAGTCCTCAATGGCAGATCAGGAGGAAGATGTTAGACTCTCAATGGCTGTGAAAGCAGATGAAGGCTGCAGCAGAATGAGATCTCCAGTTGTCTTGGCTTTCTTGCCACTGGATCACGGTTCTGTTCTGGTATCACTAAAGTAAGAGGGCTTACACCAGGCCCTGACAGTATAGCCTATGGTTTTGTGAAGTAAGCTTGATGATGATCTGTGCAAGGGAAAGGCAGCCTTTTTCTTCATGCAAAGCTCTCCTACAACGCCTAGAGATCTATACAAAATAATTGGTTCTAGGTCTCTCTGGAACTTTCTCCCTGAGATGGTCTCAGTCTACCTTATTCTTCCAAAAGCCCTCTTTGCCAAACCAGTTCTGTCTCAAGATGTCCCCATGACATTAACGGAATTGGTATATTCAGTGTGAAATAGCCAGGATGGAGAGAAATTGTACAAAGGGACCTAGTGAGTTAAGAAAAGAGACAGCATGTACTTGTAATCTAACAGAATGATTAAGCAAGCTGGCATAATTCTGGGCACTCCTTTATGTTCTTCCAGGGAGGCTCTCACCAACATTTGAGGGTCATGGAGGCTTTGTCATACACCACATTCAGCAGTTCAAATGAACAGTTCTTTACTAGAAATCCCTCCAACTACAAAACAGGAACCTTCTACCACAGCTATTTTCCTTTCTTTATGTACATACATATCTTCCTGAGGCTTGCAGTTAGGTGGTGAGATCAGGTAAATCATTATCATGACCTTGCATACTCACCAAATGCAACAGCTGAAGTTTAGCAACAAGCCTTCTCTTTACTATTTGAATTCTGTCACTAGGGTTACACCAGGGATAAATTTGGCATAAAATAAGACCTTTTGTACATTAGAAAAGAGAGCTGGTTTAATTGAATTGGTTTTAAAATTGTGTAAATCACTACTGTACATACACTTAATCTGGTTAAACCAGCTTCTGTAATTAAGACTGTTACTTCTTTTTTCCCTTAATCGATGCACTTGTTTAATTTAGACATGTTCATGTTGCCCATAAGTTTATCTTTGCTTTGGCACTAGCTAAGATTATATATAGTCCAGGGGAAGACGCTATGAATCTTTTCCCTTATGTCACATGCTAATATTCAGTTTCAGCTAATATTGGGAAGGTCCACCATGGAAAAAGGACAGCAAGCTGTGTAGTAAATTAGAGAACCAGCCACAGGAACCAAAGATATTGGAGAACAGATACAGAATGGAGAGGAAAGAGCAAGGAGAAAAGGAGCAAGGAATGAGGCAGAAGAGCAAGACAAAAGTTGATAGCAGCAAGTAACAGGGGAATCTGATATGGGTCTATACAATCATGGATTGTCTAGAGAAAGTGAAAATGGAAATATGATTTACTATGTCATAATTTCACTGAGTGCTCCCTAGTTCTTGCATTATCAGGCATCAGCTTGAAAACAAAAACAAAAGGAAAGTCCTTTATTATATAATACACAATGTGGAACTCATTGCGATAGGATGCTGAGTATGCCAATAGTGTAACTGGCTTCAAAAAGAGATTAGACAGATTTATGGAGGTTAGATCCACCAGGGGATATTAAATATATTAAATGCTATCTGGTTTTATGCATAAATAGGTATGTAACTTACTTCAGGTGACTGGGAAAGTATGACAGAATGGATCACTTTACCCTCTCTCTCTCTCTCTCGTTCTTCCAAGGAAGGGTACTGTAATACCTGGAAGCTTGTCTAAATCTATCCCAACCATGGAGCCGCTCTAATAAAATACATCACCATAGCCACGCTTGGGCTCCAGGGTTAGTGTGATGCCCCCTGGCAACCCTTACCTATCTCCAACTCTCAGGTGCCCACGGCTTTGTACTTATTTGCCACGCCTTGATGTAATTATTTGATTGGAGGGGAGGCTGCCTACTGGGTGCTAGGATGAGCCTCAGTTCCTTTAGATGCCAGCTAGTTCTCCCAAGGCACCTGCTGACTTAAGGACTAATCACAGCCTCTGACCTCCCCTACAGCTATCCCCACAGGTCTCAAGTGTTATCAGTCAATGACTTCACTGGGCAATTGGCCTCAACCTGATAGCAGGCCACTTCAGACCTCTATACTCTAGTTGGGGTCTTGGCCTTCCTGGCCTCAGCCCCTTTTCTCTTGCTGATTCTCTTAGCCTAGGTCCACTGTGCCTGACCTTACTTCTGGGTTCCAGCCCTTGACTGCCTAATTGAGCTTTTTCTTTGCCCTACCTGGAGCAATGCACTTGCTGAGACTGCTTAGGCTTCTGGGCCCCCTGACCCTGGTTTCTGTCCTTTTTGTACACAAGACATCCTGCCCCTGGCTCCAACCTTCATGGGTGCTGGGCCCTATGGCCCTTGCCTAGCTGTTGCCCAAGCTATGTTTCAGCCTTCCTCTCCTTCTCTTTCTCAGCTTTAAACTCCCCCTCAGGCCTAAGACCTGAATCAAGGTCCCTAGCAAGGCTCTAAACACTGGCATGCCCCGGCACCCAGCTGTGGGTTAAACCACCAGGTGCCCATCAGGCTCCCACACCAGGGCCTCCACTCACTCCCCTTTCAGCCACTCCCAAGCCACCGACTGATGCTGTAACCCAGAAGTAATAAGCCTTCTGACAAACACAGCAAAATCCTCTCTGGGTCCAAGCATAAACAAGGGCTACTTATCTGCATAACAAGGTAATATTCCTCAGTAGAGCATCGGCACTGTGTTCACAGTGCTGTAGCATGGGAGGCGAGCACCGGGCCGCCCTGGGCACCGAAACAAAGGGGCACCAACAGACACTGCCCAGCCGGGGCCAGGTGTGGGATGGAGCTGCGAACTGCTCGTTTGGAGGGACATGGGGACAGGGAGTGGGCATCTCCTGCCACTACATGCACTCCCAGACCAGCATGGGGGGAGGGGGGCGGGGGAGCGGTCCCTCGATCTGTGCACAGGGCAAGGGCAGGCTGCTACTGTGGGCTTTGGCCCAGGCACCAAACTTCCTTGCCACTGTACTGATAACCTTATGCAAGACAACATCAGTGCCAGCTAGGAGAGCTCCTGCATTCCTTCTGCTCTGGAGCTCTTGCCTCAGCAGCCTCCAGGGCCAGACTGCCCCTCCTGGCTTGGGCCCTATGTTCATATACCTCACTGGCCCTGCCCCCTGATAGTCATATGCCTCCCTGAGCAGTGGCAGGTGTTTCCTGATTCAGCTTCCTTGCTCAGCCTCAGGGTGACTTATTGCTGCTGGTCTCTTCCGTGCTCCAGTCTTTGTCTCCTATGCAAGGCTCTTGCCCAAGGGTGGGCAAAATGGTTGATCTGGCCGGTGGCTGGACTCCTGCTGCCCACGTTGCTGCAGCCTATTTCCACGGATACCTGAGCAGCAGTGGAGCTGTGACAGCGCAGGGCCAGGGTTTTCATGGAGAACAGCCCTAACAGTCCTGGCAGAGCATGTAGCT
>NW_017729026.1:18527417-18528602 GCF_001723915.1 Gavialis gangeticus | reverse complement strand
AAGGCTCTTGCCCAAGGGTGGGCAAAATGGTTGATCTGGCCGGTGGCTGGACTCCTGCTGCCCACGTTGCTGCAGCCTATTTCCACGGATACCTGAGCAGCAGTGGAGCTGTGACAGCGCAGGGCCAGGGTTTTCATGGAGAACAGCCCTAACAGTCCTGGCAGAGCATGTAGCTGGGCTGGGAGCTGCTCTGGGGCCAGGGCTAGGATCCTGAAGCAGTGACAGTGTGGTTTGGAGCCAGGACAGAGCTGCGATCCGCTGCCTGCACACCCCTGCCCGAGGCATGTGGGCAGCAGATTGCAGCTCTGCTTTGACTCAGGACCACACTATTACTACCACAAGATCCCAGTCCCGGAGCAGCTCCCCACCCAGCCATACACCTGGCCAGTGCTGCTGGGGCCAGTACCTCCATGGAAACCCTGGCCCCATGTGGTCACAGCTCCACTGCTCCTGGACTCTCCAAGGAAACTGGCCACAACAACTCAAGCAGGGGCTGCTGGGAAATAGAGTCTGCCACGGGCCCGATCCAGCCTGTGGGCCATACTTTGCCCCCTCCTGCCACTCTAGCCCATGATGATACTGTAACACAGCTAGTTCTGTGATATCAGGTAACTCTCCCAGTGCCTGTTCCTTGGCAGCTCAGGCAAAGCAGCTGACCCTGCCTGAGGCCCTCTCTGCTTCTTCTTCACCCTTAAATTTACAGGAAACTTTGACTCTCTGTTACAGTCACCCACAAAATTACTGCCTCTCACATTCTTCCTCTAATGCATATACTATTTGCCAATGTCGGAGACAGGATATTGGGCTGGATGGAATGCTGACTCAGTATGGCAATTCTTATGTTCTCATGTGTCCACTTGTGGCCAAAATCTTGACAGCTATGATGGTAAGTATAGATCAATTTCTTTCCATTTCATCAGCTCTTCATTTAACTGTCATTCCTTATAATTAATTCAACCATACACACACAGGACCTGAGCTCTAGAGAAGTGTTAACCTTTCAATGATTACAGAAGTGTTCTAGAAGACTTCCAACATGCTTCAAGGAGTCCCTTGTGCCAAAAAGATCCGTGATGAGTATATTCCTGCACATGGTAGAACACATAGGCACTTGGGAGCTAGGAGCAGCGGGGAGAAGGAGGACCCGGAGCGGAGTGACGCAGAGGCGAGAGCAGCGGAGGTGAG
>NW_017729026.1:18522639-18527406 GCF_001723915.1 Gavialis gangeticus | reverse complement strand
CTCAGGTCCCTTCCGACCCTAGAAACTATGAAACAAAAAGAATACAGTTGGGGTTTCAGGCTGTGCTCAACATCTTCAAACTCCACATTTCCAACCTGTTAACAGAGATGTTGCGCTTGAAATTCTGTGTGTGTGTGTGTGTGTTGTCACAGTAAGTTCTCTCTGAAACCCACAAGACTTTTCGGAGAGTTGCAGCAACTGCTTATACTGGAGTGTCACATAACCTTCCAGCTGTGAAGAGTCAGTCGGTAATAGGCCTTTTAACTTGTTCTGTGAACAGATGACTTTCACATTATTATGGAACATGGGCCCCTAGGGCTTATTTCCAGTAACTCAAAGTTAATTCTGCAAATACTGCATTTTTAAAGTACTCTACAATGCAAGCAAGCGGTATCCTACTAAGTGCATTTAAAATCCACTGCTGTGGAAAATAGCCAGCACAAGGCCTATGTTGCGCTTGAGTTCCACTGAATCAATCTTTCTGAAGGCTTGAGCAAAATGTGAAGGGCCCATAACCTCTGTGCCAGCCTTCTGTAGTGTTGAATCTCAAAGAGAGAAAATATAGGACAAAGACTGTTCCAGATTATCATTATGCAGACATGACAAGATTGATCCACTTATCTGTAGTTATATTAAATCAGTAGAGCTTGGCACTTTATTATCTGTGAACTCACTATGAATACATACACTCATAAGATATGTCGTGTAATTGCAATTTTCATGAAAATCCATGAGATGCAGTCACATCCATAGCTGACATAAGTGAACATAACTCCATTGAAGCCAAAGTTGATTTGCATCAAGTGAGGATCTGGCCCAACATATCTGTATTAAGGGGTATTTTTGGAAATAAGGGAAATGAAAGGCATTTTTACAAGGAAAATTCTAATTTGCTTGGTATAACAGAAAGGCAGGAGACCTATTATTCTATTGCTCACTTGGTACCAATTCTCTGATGATAAAAAATCAACATGAAGACTTTACAATGACTTTAACCATTATGATGGTATTGATTTGAAAGGCCCCCTCTCCTTAAGATAGTTTTGCTTGATGAGTGTGTTGGGGAGCCTGAGGTAGGTATCATTGAATGTGAATCTTCACATGTAGCTGGAGGAAAGGATTGATGCTTTCAGTAGGTAGAAGGAATTATAATATCTAAGAGGGTTCCTCCTAGTAAATGGCAGCTATTTACAGACTTAATTATGAATCAGTACATCACAAATGCCCAGCAATAGATGCATCAGGGTGCAGTGCCATGGCTGCACCCCACTTTCCCTGTGTACTTCACACATAGTGAGTTCTTAGAGCTCACTGGCACTGGGACTCTTCTAGGAGCTTTGCAAGTGCTGGGAGCTCTATTAGATCACTGACTGGTCAGCATGGGGTGCGCCCAGACTCTTTGCTTTCAAGCAGCTATGGAGCCTGCTACTGTTCACTCTTCCCATCTCCTCCCCTCCCCTTCCCCCAAATTCTGCACCAGGGAGGGGACAAGCAGCCAGAAGCAACACTCAGCTTTCACGCATCTCCAGAGCTGAAGCCCAGGGGCTGATTCCCACCACCTCTTATTTTCTCTCCTCCTTTCCTCTGCTGCTGAATTAAGAGGGGAGCGGTGGGGGACAAGGAAGAGAAAAGAGCAAATGGCAGCAGGCTCTAGAACTGTGTAAAATCAGAAACCCCAGGCAGACACCCGCTTCAGCATGTGCAGTGTGTTCTTTACACTGCACATGTACTGCATGGCCAAAGGGGGTGTGGCCACGGCTGTCCTGGGGGGATGTGAATTGGGGTGACCGCCCTAGGCTCTGCGCTTTGGGGGGGCCCTGCAGACAGTGCTGTACAGAGCCTACCGCCGCTGCTGGCTTCTATGGGTGGTCGCCACCCCAGGCCCCGCACCCCTAGGGATGGCTCTGGGTGTGACCATAGCCCTTTACCACGGTCTTGGATCTACCCATGAGAGGCAGTGGAGATGAATTGTTCAGCTCTGCCTAGGTCCTGGCCTGGTGGTCAGGAAGCTCTCCTGGGAAGTAGGAGATGTGGGGGTCAAGCCATCTTCAGAGTGAGGTGGACCACTCATTTTCTTGGCAAGTGCTTTAACCACTAGGATGCTGGAAAAAAGTAGGCACCATCACAATGTTTTCAAGGTCACGCATTTGCTATCTGTAGCTTTTATCAGACAAGGGATTTGGGGACTTTAGAGGAATTTGTATGCTTTCCCAGAAGAACTAGATCACAGAAGAATGTAAATGGAAATAGAGACCTGTGTAGCTATATTGGATTGCATCTGAGCATGTGTAGTGGCCCAAGTCTGGACACCTGTGGATCTTTTCAGGCCCAGATGGGGATGCAAAAGAAATCAGGGCACGCTTGCAGAACTCTGGTGATTGTAGGAATGGAATAAGATTGAATTTGGTCACTTACATGCTTAAAAGCCATGTAGATATATAGAGGCAGCATAGAATGTGAGGCAATGAAAGCTGCCTGATGCATGCTCTTGTTGCAGGATCTGCACACCAGACTACAACACTACAGCCTACTCAGGAACACCTTGTGGAGTGGTCTGTTATTTGTCCATCTAAGCAGAAACAATTGACCAGTCTTCAGGTTAGTTCTTATTGCTGTTGGTAGTTCATGCTCTAGCACATTACTTTACAAACTATCAAGGATACAGAGGGGTGTTATAATACTCATTAGTTCTTGTATGCTATGGATGAATCTTTTCCTGTTGCTGCTGTTTGAGAAAGAGGTCTTCCTTCTTCTCGTGATCATTTGTCAGAAGGACAGTGCAGGGCAAGATAGAGCTCAATAAGGTGTACTTGGGTATGCAAACACCAGGTAATCTATTTTCAGAGAAGAATTTATATATATAGGGTCCAGTTCATTCCAAAATAACCAGGTACAGCTCACATGTAAATCCCTATGCTATTTGCATCAATTGCTTAAATGGGAGCTTGTTCAATAGACCCTGATTAAGAGTAAAAGGGCCTAGAACTCAACCTTTTTCAACTGAAGTCTATGGATTTACATTAGCATTGAATTGGCCCACTAAATAAGCCCATGAATGTGACCAGCATAGCTCATTTCCTATCTGCATGTTCATTCAGTGTATCCTTTATCAACCATTGGAAAATTCCTAGACTATGAAATCTAATGTAGATGATGTGGTAAGAAAATAACTTCTCAGATCATCAAGTCTAACCCCTGGCATTGAGCAGGATAAAGCACTAAACTAATTCTACTTTCCATTTATCTAGCCTTATCTTAAACACCACTAATGATAGTGACATAATGACCTCATTAAGTGATACCTTCCAAAGCCTGATTGTTCTCATTAATCATGTCTGCTGCTCAGATTTTAGTACTTCAAACCTTCTATAAATAAATAAATAAAAAGCCCTGAACCTGAAGGCATCTTAATTTCTCAAAAAAGTCACATCATTTCTGAATAGGAGTCACAGGTATGTTTTCATTATTCCACAAAAGGAATTCTGCTATTTTTGGTGGGGAACATCAGTCTTTCAAAGGTGACTCTGCTTGAATGAGGCAACCAATTTCTCCTGTCATCACTAGCATAATTATGATTCTGTCTGGCCTGTGATGTCTGTGGAGCAGTATGACAATTAAACAAAAGGTAACATGGAAAAGGGCTTGACACTTTGACAAGGAGATCTCAGTAATTTATGGCGGCCAGTTTTGATTTTTTGAACAGATTAAAACATTTCAAAAAGTGTACTGAATACAAAGGGTTTAGGGAGGGCCTGCATATGAATTCCAATTATAATGTTGCTGTCAGTTTAAGGATCACAATTTTTCTTTGTCATTTTTTTTCTTTACTGTTAAATACCAGTATTTCGAAAAAATATTTGAGTTAATACTTTGTCACGTACTTCCTGAGTTTTAAGATAAGAAGCCTAAATGCTCCTCCACCATCCAGTTTGGAGTGGAGAGGGAGGGGTGGGGCCCTGGTCCATCCCTCCATCAGGATGTAGTTTAGTTTGCAACGATGCAAACTCATCATTAAGCCACACAAAGTGACATTTTTGTCACATGTACATCATGACATCATCACATGTACAAGCACCCTAAAAGCAAGCTGTTATCTCAACCAATTATGTGAATGGATTAAATCAGAACCCATCTTGATCAAGTAATTTTTTGTTACTTACTTTCTATTTTCACTTCTGTATAATGGCATATACTTGTAAAGCACTATGCCGGGTCTTAGCTTTTTGTGTTGCTCTGCAAAGTTGTCTTAGGCCTTGTCTATACTTATTTTGTTTTGCTGCCTGAAGTTCTAGTGAGAAACAGAAGCTGCAACTGCCACACTACCAAAGCTCACATATATCCAGCTGCTTTTGGTAGCTCCTGATGGCTTCACTGCAGCAGCTGTGCTGTCACAGCATGAAGTAAACTCTGAAAGATACCACAGCAGCTGGCAGAAGGCACAAGTGTCCACACTACAAAAAGTGTCAGAAACCCTACTCCAGTCAGCCAGTTGGTTTAACTCTGCTGGCAGAAAGGAGTGTACTGTCACTGCAACACTCAAAGTGTTGGCAAGATTTTGGAGTGTAGACTAGGCCATAACAGGCCTCCTTAGGATTCCTTTATGTAGGCTGCATACACACATTCACATGATTTAGGAAAATTCTCCTGGGTTTTGGTGGTAGAAAAACTTACCTAGAGACCCCTGAGCATATGCTCAAATGCTGAGCCCCTGCAGAGCAGAAAGCTTGCAGCGCTGATTCTGCATGGCCAGGGGGCCCCTGTGTATGC
>NW_017729026.1:18504630-18517639 GCF_001723915.1 Gavialis gangeticus | reverse complement strand
TGGCAAGATTTTGGAGTGTAGACTAGGCCATAACAGGCCTCCTTAGGATTCCTTTATGTAGGCTGCATACACACATTCACATGATTTAGGAAAATTCTCCTGGGTTTTGGTGGTAGAAAAACTTACCTAGAGACCCCTGAGCATATGCTCAAATGCTGAGCCCCTGCAGAGCAGAAAGCTTGCAGCGCTGATTCTGCATGGCCAGGGGGCCCCTGTGTATGCATCTCAGCATGCTCTGCAGGCTCCCTCAGTCTGCCTGGAGACAAGTGACAGCAGTGAACTGACAGCTCTGCTTGGCTGACCTGACCACTCAGGGTCAGGCTGTGTCTCTGCTAGGGCCATCCCTGGGTGAGGGGGTGCAAATCGGGGCAACTGCCCCAGGCCCTGCGCTTTAGGGGGCCCTGTGGAGCCGGGCGGAGCATCCACGGTGACTCTGCCCTGCCCCTGGCTTCACATCCGGCCGCTCGGCACTTTCCCCCCACACTCACCCCCCACCGCCAAATCCACTGCCAGCTTCAGGAGTGAATCCACTTGCATCTGGAAGTGGGGCCCTGCATAGGCTGATTTGCCCCGGGCTCCTTGTCCTGCTCGGGTCGTCTCTGGTCTTTGTGCAGCACAATGTGAGGATTATGAAAGGGACGTGTTCTGCTCTCTGCTCAGGTGGAGCTAAAGAGTCCAGCAAGCAACACACTGTCTTCCTAGGAGTGGAAGCAGAAGCAAAGCACCATGGGATGCTGGAGAACTTGCTATGGCTTTTCTCAGAAAAGAACATATATACGCATTCTCTCTCCCAGAAGAAATTCCTAGGAGTGATTTAATTTTGGTTGTTACTGGGTCCCTGATCAGCCATTTTTACTCTGGGAGAAAAATATTGAACATCTGTACATTCTCCCAAAAGAAACAGAATGTCTATACTTAGCCATAGTCTACATGGGCATGTCAACTGTATGCCGTATTCTCTCCTGGCTCTCAGTACCTGGGCCAAAGCAGGGAAAATGGCCACAGCTTCTACATTTTCTTGTGATCCAGACTACCAAAACAGCCTTCATCCAGATCCAGACTCTGAGCAGAGCTTACTGGCATTCATGTAAGGCAGTTCTACTACTTTTGGTTCAGAAGATAACCTGTGGGCAGAGAGCAATGGCTTATCAATATCCAGCACTGTCTGGCCTTGTAACTAATATAGTTATTGGTGAGATAAACCGTAATGGCTCCCACTTTGCCCCAGGATCAGAAAGTGGTAAAGTGTGGGGCAAAGTCTCTTTTGTTGCCCCACACTTTGGGCTAACTGCGAGTGCAGCTCAACCAGGGCTAATCCCTGCTCTGAGCTGCTAGACCTGACTTCAAAGATGAAGGGAGAGGGTCCATCAAGCAATAAAAGGGGGAGACTTACATAAAAACAGCATTTCAGAGGTGCCTTGTTTTTTGTAGGGTCACCAAGTCATATAACATTTGTAAAATTATTGTTTCTCATTGTTCATAACAGCTCCTACTTATATAACCTTTCCCCATATCAACTCTATGTTCTTCACAGTCACCAAGACAAAAAACAAAGGTTTTTGGCAGTTGGGATGGAATGGGAGGAATGGGTTTTGAAGATGGTAATGAGCTGTTATTCTCTTGCAATATGGTGTTACTCACACAGATCCCAATAAGTAAAAGTATTTTACAGGCATGCATTTAAACGAAATGCATTTTCTTACAAACTCATAAGATTTATTCTTTGCTGCCTCTCTAGATTTGCATGTACTTTTGTATTCAACAGCATATTCATGGTTATCTAGGGAGACTCTTGACAAGAAAGGAAAAAACAGAAGGTCTTTTGATATCAGAACTAAGGCATGAGACAAGATTCCTAGTTGAAACGCCACTTCTCTTCATTGTTCTTTTCTGAGCTCAAATTCTCCTTATGCTTGTCAAAATGATGATTCTACAGCTTGAAAAATATATCAGTAAATGCTACTGTCCTGTGAAAGTATCTCCCTTCCTGTCTTTGAGCCCAGTCCTCCAAGCAGGACTCATCTGAATAACTGTGAGCTTGCACAAATAATCCCATTGATGGGAATGGGCTTGCTTGCATGAGTTACAATAGCAATGTCAGCTCCAAAGGCAAGATGAGTCAGACATTTCTATGTGAGGAAAGTATGTTTCTCTTCCTGCCTTTAGACCCGAGCCTATAACCAGCACTTATGCAGCTGGTTCAGTTGGGCCAGCAGCAGGGTTTGAACCCAGGCTTTTCAGCACTAAAAGCACAAGTCTCTTTTGTTTGAACTGAAAACCTAATCTCTTTAACTAGAATCTCTTGAACCTATGAAAATCAGCCACCAGAGGGGAACATATACCATGCACTGAACATCCAAAGCATTGTGTTTGAAATAAGGATAATATGAAGAAGACAAAGATTTTCAGAACTCGGCTTTCTATATTTGTTACTGTTTGGTAAAAATATATTCTCAACAATATTTATGTCATATTCTTCTTGAAAAACTCACAAGACTTCTCCAGATCTGTTCCTCTCATTCTTAACTTGTGTAGTTTTGCATTCTTTTATATTCAAGTATTACCGTATGTGATTACTGAACAGTAACAAGTTGGGAAGGGTTATTATTTCTTCATGTAAAACATTTTTTAAAATTATTAATTCTGGACTAGTAGAGGCACTTTTAAATCAAGAAGTACTTCAGGTTGACATTTAATTATGTAATGGGGAAAGAGAAGAAATGTATAATAAAACAAATAAGAGTAACAGTATTGTGGATTATTGGAGAGAGCCTCAAGACTAAAAATGTTATTGGGCTGAGCATAGATAATACCATGCAGTTATTAAGTGTGCAAGATTTTCTGTTTCTGTCGGTTACGATGCTCCTTCCTGTTAGCCTCTTTGTGCTCATTGTCAGCTTGATGGTCTGTCTCTGCACTGTCAAGGGCTGCATTGTTGTTGTTTTCTCTTGGAGATTCAGTTCTTTTTCCTGTGATGGGTTTTTGTGTTTTGAGTGGTATGAGTATGTGAGTAACTGTGATATGACTGAAGTGTAACAGTGTATATTTTTTCTATGCTTGTTCTCCTTATTTTTTTATTAGCCCTGGCAGCATTCATTCATTCATTCCTCCCAGAATTAGGGAAAGGACAAATCTTGCACCTGGGCAAATGCTAATGGTGGTTGCTGGGGTGCTAAAGACTAAGAGAACCAGATTAAGTAAACCCATCTGAAAGTGCAGAGGCACCAGATTGGCAAATGAGGAATTGAAGCACAGGAAAGCAGATTAGAGACAAAGACTAAGACCTTCTCCTCTCCTTTCTTTTTCCTGAGAACTCAGCAGCATCACATCTAGACTCCTGGGGGCCCTGAGCAAACTTTTAGTATCAAGCCCCCTTCACTAGAGAGAATGATTTTTAAATTACCATTTTTGGGCCCCCTTTCTGTCTGGGCCCCAGGCAGCTGCCCAGTTCACCCATGCCTTTGTCCAGCCCTGGAACTCAGGCTAGTGTATGTCTTACATCCCAGGTGAGTGTCTTACTCAAGAGGCTCTTGAGTCTTTGAGGGGTCTGTCCTGTTTGAGAGGCTCCCCTTTGTTCTCATAATTATGCCCCAAACCATGTATTTGGTCTTGCTGCTGTATAGTCTGACAGCTATCAGGTATAAGATGTGCCCAATACATGCCTACAAGATCAAGCTTCATCAGAATGGGTTTGAGTATTCTGCTGGTGTGGGATGGGTGGGTGCTCTGGTTTGAGCCAGCTCTCCAAGCGTTTGTAATCTGTGAAATACTATGATTGATTGGACAGCTTTGAATGTGCCACCTACCAAGAATATAAGTACCTAGGTGAGTTGGACACCTACAGAGATAACCGGCAATAACTGAGCTGTGGTACTGAGAATGTATATGCCTAATTGTATATGCCTCAATGATGAATATATATGCCTAAAGATCCAGATAGGCATCTTAGTATTATGTCTCAATTCACAACACAGTATGGAAAAACTAGCATGGAAAAAAATAATTTAGGAGGAGGATATAAAGAGTTGTCTCATTCATTGGATCATTGAATACTCAGTTAATGTACTAACAATTTGGAAAGAAAATTTGTTTTCAGATATATATATTCTATTGTAACATTTTGTCCACATTTCCATTAAATTACAGCATCTTACAACACACAGCTGACTTTTGGCATTTGAATATTACCAGATGGAGAGTGGGAACTGTTTTCATGATATGTTACTCTGTCTAATAATGGTTAAATTAGTCTGGTAAGGTTGAGATGTAGAATCTATTTAATGGGTTAGGCTATAGGACAGTGAAAATACCACACAAGCTAGAACATAGTGCTAATGAGATAAATTGAATTATGCAGTGAAAATAACCATATTGTCACAGATATGACCTATGTGTCTGTGGGGGGGGGAGGGGTCTAGGGTTCAGAAATCAAGCATCAACAATACCAGAAGTAGAGAAGCCAGACCCAAGGGTCACAAGACCTGGTGTCAGTTCAGGTTTGATGCGTCATGTCAGCTGGTCAGGCCAGAGGTCAGGAACTTGGGAATCCAATATATAGTAGAGGGCAGGAGTGGGCAAAATATAGCCCATGGGCCAGATCTGGCCCACCAAGTGATTCCATCTGACCCATGGGGTCTCTTAGCCTCACCTGGTCCAAGCTCGGGGGCTATCTCAGGCCATGGCATATGTGGCTGGTCCCACCACCCTCAGGCACAGAGGTACTACCTTGTGCAGAGCGCATCCCATCCTATCCCCACATGTGGCTCAGGCACACTGGGAGCTGTAGTCTGTAGGGCCAGGTGATGCAGTAGCAGGGCAGAGGTGGTTTGGCAGCCAGACTAAGCTTTCCAGCAGCCCCCAGAGTGGTGGCTCCTTCTGGGTGTCACTGCTAGTGTGTCAGGTCACCACCATTGGACCCAACTTGTCTGCCCTGCACCCACTGCCAGGGATGCTGGACAGAGTGAGTAGGTAGGCAGGTGCAGTCTCCATGTAAATTGGCCCAGGACCCCTGCAGCAGAAAGCACGCTTGGCTGAGTGGATGGGATGGGGCTGCAGGCAGGAGGGGAGCAGTGTCTGGGAGCAGGGTGGGGCCATGGCTGGGGCTGGGATCATGGGGCAGTGACAGCATGGGGATGGGGCTCAGGGCAGACCCACAATCTGCTCTCCACCTGGCTGAGCATGCCCTGCCTGCAAGGGTCCTGGCCAGTCTCCATGGAAATACCACCTGCCCACTCCATTTGGCACCCCTGGAGGCAGATGTGGGGTGGACAGGCCTGGGGCTGGATAGGGTCAGTTGGCATCTCCCTGCCACCCCTCTATCCTGCCACTGCACCAGACAGTGTAAACAGCTATGATGGGGGAGGCCAGGCCAGCAATACGCCCCCCCACCCCCCCGGCTCCCCAGCCCTCAACAGTTCACCAAAACTCCTTAAGTGGCCCTTTAGCCCAAATAATTGCCCACCCTGCTATAGGGTAAAGAGAAGCAAGGTACTGGGGTCCAAGGTAGGGGCAAGGCAGGTGCAAAGTATGAAGATCAAAGGCAGAAGCAAGTCTGGAGTCAAGATAGGAGTGAGGCGGGGTTCAGACACAGAAACACAAGGTAAGTGTTCAGTAGCAGAGACAGAGTCAAGACAGTAATAAGGGATTAAAGTCTGGAGATCCAAGAATGATGGGGTCCACAGGAAGTTTTATAGCCCTCCTATTAGGGGCTTGTGGTCCCCAGGTTACTTGATCACCCGTTAGGGACATTGTGGGAGCACCCAGACTGACCTGGAGGAGGTGTGTGACTGGCTGCCTGTTTCCACTTCAGCCTGCTTCTCTTCCTGAGTGCACCATGGGCTGGGGTTTGAATCCCAAGGACTCTGACACAGATTGTTCAAAGAGTAAAAATTTAATGGTATAGATATGTTATGCACAGGAAAGCAATTGACTGTGTTTTTCCACAGTGATGGTTACAGCAATGCATGTATAAACTAAAAGTGACCCATAATAAGGGGGTCCTAAGTATGTTGATTGTCTTGAGAGCAATAGTATCCTACAGTCATGAATTGCCAAAACAAAAGACAGAATTCATTTGCTCTGTATATTCAGTTGTTCAGTTTATTTTCATTTTTAGCCATTGGAAATAGATTACTTGGGTTTGCATGACCCTAATCTACTGCTCTAGTCTCCTGTTATACAAACTTTGCTGTTCTACTGTGTTAAATTGCCATACAAACCTAAAATGAACATTGAAAAGAAATGAATATGTATTTTAAGTATGAGCTGTTACACAGGAACATTTATTTTTGAATTGTTACTTTTAATGCAGGACTTAAAAAAATTAAAAGGCACATAGAGAACATACAGGTGGATATGAAAACTGGTAGCAATGTGTCGCAGTGAGATTTAAAGACTGGGGAGAAGCCCAGCCATTCTTAGCTGCTAGGACTGAGAAGTGTGCTTGGCTTCCTTTTCAGGAAGCTGTAGAAAGATCCTAGTTGCAGGGATTGCTCTCTGGTGTACCAACTTCTGGCTACTGCAGACATTTAATTAATTTAAAATTCTGCTTCTTCTGTCTCTAGCTCCTTTCAGGAAGAAAGGATTTGGGGGTAAGTCCAATAAGGACTTGTGAATTTACAAGTTAGGCACTTCAATGCCTAACTTTCACATGCTTGACCCAAAGAGCATAATTCAAAACTCAGAGTTAGGCACTCAAGTTCCATATACAGAGCATGGAGGGAGGGAGGTGCATTGAAAGGGCATCAAAATAACCCACATGCTGAGTGGGGAGCCACTGAAAGCTTGCCGACAGGGATTATGAAACATAGGGGTGTGTCTGAATTCCCAGCCCTCATTATACAGTTTAGGTGCTTGAGTCAGGGCTACAGGAAAGTGTCTTTGTCCACTTGGGATCTGGCACTCCAAATCTTCTTTTGAAGGTAGGTGCCCCGGCAGCAATTTGAAAGACATAAGTAGGGTTTACTGTTTTCTGAACAGTCGGAGGAGGTAAAATGGTGGTTATACAAAGACCTAGTGGTTATTCTGTATCACAGAAAGTGAAATTATGTTCTAGGCCCTCCTGCTCTACTTCCTAAGGGGAATCCAGGAATCCTCCCAAGACTATTTCTGTTTTTAGACAGTGATTGTCTAGTGTAAGATGTTTAACCAGGAAACAAGATTAAAACCCAAGACTCCCCTACCAGGTGGTTACCCTAACTACTAGAATAAAAATGCTGCTGTTTATTTTCTGCCTTGCATTCTGTGTTGTGACCAAACTTTAATAGGAAGGATATAGAGTCTTCCACCCTCGCCAAGCTTCTAGTCTAGTGGATGAGAAGTGTAAGTTTGAATCCCTTCAGTGTGACGACAGCCTAGACTCTAGCTGTCCGACTTTATGGGTGAGTGATATGACTACCAGGTAGGGTGGAGTAGCATCACTTCTACCTACCATGTTCTAAAAATGGTAGTCACAGCTGCATTTTTTTGAGAAGCCCAGTCCTGTCAGTATATATTAGGCATATAGGGCTCCTATACATATGCAGAGAGGCTGCTCCGACTTAATTGAGTCTGCTGGAGCATGGTAATTACAGTGCTTCAGCAGACTCCGTTAACTACTTAATTACTAGATTTCTGGTCAATGTAGTCCCTTTAAAACTTATTCTAATGGCCAATATTTAGTTTGATATGTGAGTGCACAATAAGAAACATAACAGTCTTAAGGGGTAAGAGAAAAAAGATAAAGAACCAAGCTGTAAAAAGGGTTTTGGCACATAAAAAACATCAAACAGGCAACCTGTAAATACTTAAGTCCAAAACTGCAATTCAATTTCCCACCCCACTGTCACTAGCTGCCTAAGCCTACATGTACCTAAAATCACTAGGTGTCTCCCTGTGTCCCCTGAAAGTTCCTTAAACACCTAGAATTTTGCCTCTCTGCATACCCTGATCTGCCCCAATCTGAGATGCTAGAAGAAGATCCAGATAGAGCAGCACTAAAAAACCCTGAAAGGTCCATTTTGTGGTGTATGTGTTCTGTATGGGCATTTATAGATGGGCTCTGGGAGGTGGGAGGGTTGCACTTTAATTAGTGCACCTCTGAGAGCTGCATTAATTAAAAGCTCCCAGAACGTTATGTGTATCAGCATCCCCGTGCTGAAAAATGGTGGCAGGGTACTGATAAACGTGATGCTGGAGTCTGCTGGAGTGTGGTAATTACACAGCCTGTTTTGGTACAGTACATGGCAAATTATAAGAGGACAGGACAGAATCATAGAAACATTCTGTCATATGAAGTAAAAATAAATTAAAACCTTTAAATGAAGTGTTCACATAATAGCTGTCTTATTTAGGGTAAAATCCTGGCCCCAATGAAGCCATTATCAATGATCCGACAGCTCAGTGGGGCCAGATTTCACCCTTCCTGTCTAGTAATTCAGGGCTCCTATTTTCTCAGCACCTGTTCTTGGAAAAAACTTCTAGGGACATTGTAGCAGGGCACTAGGGGGCTGCTACTGATAACAGTAAAATGGGCTCAGCTGCCACTCACCAGGGCAGCACAGGTGGGGGTTGCTGAGACAACCAGTTGGGTCAGCTGACCAGGAGGGGGCAGGGCCTGGCCTTTATAAACAGACAGGCTGAGGCTGGAAGAGTCAGTTCTCCTCTGGCAGCCTAAGAAGCAGGAGCAAGCAGGGTAGGCATAGTAAGAAGGCTGGATGGCTTGAGCAGTGGTGGTGTGATGATATGGGTGAAGAGGGCCCTGACAGGGATATGGATGCAGGATAGCCAGGTTGGCTTAGGATTTATGTTGTAGCCAAGGGGCTTTGTGTTTTCTGTTTTGGTTGTGATATAGTCTCATCTGGTCCTCTGCTGTTATAAGGGGTGGAGGAGGCCTCATAGGGACCCCACAGTAGCGTGGCGGGGGGAGGTTCCTGGTGCTGCAGAGGGCGCAGCTTTGGTAGGGGGTAGCAAGAAGTCCCAGAGTGAGAGACCGGAGGACCGGGTGAGGCTACTAAGGGTGGAAGAGGCCTCATAGGAGCTCCACGATAGCGTGGGGTCTCCTGTGCTGGAGAGGGTGCTGTGTTTTGGGGTGTCCTGACCCCCACCCCAGTGTGGGCAGAATTGGGAGGAGCCCTGTGTGGGTGCAAGCAAGAGGCCCTAGTGGGGCACAGGACCCAGAAAGGGGGTCTGGGGGCCAGGTAAGGCTGAGGCCACCTGAGCCCCAATTGTGGGGAAAAGCCCCAGTGGGGTGTAGGACCTGAAAAGGGGGTCTGGGGGCCAGGTAAGGCCGAGGATGCCTGAGCCCTATTGAGCAGAGCGGTGTGGGCTGCGAGGGTGTGGGAGACTGGCCCCATAGGTTAGGGTGCACCAGGGTAATTGGGCAGAGCATTGTCTGGAAGACATCAGAGCACCGTGCCAAGGAAGGGTAAAAAGGCAGCCTCCCTTCAATATTAACATCAAAGACATGGCGGGCGAGATATTGAGGATGCATTAGTCCTGATCTGGCACGGTCGGCAGGGGGCGCTAGGGGAGTTCATGGCTCCCCTAGGTCACGTCCTGCCACAGACATGTTTTTAAAAGTTCTCAAAATCTGACACAATCAAAAATTCTCTTAAATTCTGAGCATCTCACATTTTGCTCAGCATTTCTAAAGATCAGGGTGTTTAACTATGGGTACCTAAAATGAGTGAGCCCTTTGGAACAGCAGGGGCCCATGTGCCCTCCAACCCCCTCCCCTGCCTGCCTAATGCTCCCTGTTGATCTGCTGCTCTGGTTTCTGCTCCTTGCCTGACCCACTGCTTTGGTCTGCTTCCTGCCTTGTGTCCCCTGCCCTATCTGCTGCTGTGCTGCTTGTCCCCTGCCTGATCTGCTGTGTGCCACACACAGAGGCTACCCATGCCAGTTGTGGCACATGAGCTGTAGATTGGCCACCTCTGCTTTAGAACATGCATGTCTTGCCCAACAGGGAGGGATGAAACAGAGAGCACTGGGATGATGCGCATATCATGGTAGTGTTGCTTCTAAAGCACTGGTTCTCACCCTTTTTGGACTTGAGGCACCTGTCATTTGACTTGAGGAACCTCTCCATAACACTTGTGAATTGAGTGAGAAAACATCTTGCCTGGGTGCACTGAGGTCATGGGCTGGGGGAGTCACCCTTGGGATTAAGCTTACACAGGAGTGAAAAGGAGCCCTGGGCTCCATCCCTGAGATAATGAGGGGCTCAGCCTTCTTAAACTTGAGAAACCCTGCATTAGATTTGAGACACCCCTCCATAACATTTGTGAATGGAGTGGCACCCTATTTCAAAAACCTATTTGTATGTTACAGTGCTTACCTCCTTGCAGAGGGGGCAGGCAGTGAATGTCTAGGGGGGGAAGTGGAGGGTGGTGTGAACTGACTAGGCAGGGACAAACTTGAGGCTGCCCTTCTCTGCTTATCTCCTCACATCTCCCTTCTCCCCATTGAAGGGTGCTGGAGGCACCCTTCAGAGGATCTGGTGGCATCCCTGGGGTGCTGAATTAGAAGAGGGTAGGAGAGAATAATTGAAACATTCTGTCATGAAAGGTAAAAATAAAGGAAAACCTGAGGGATTTGCATAATAGCAGTCTCATCTGGGGTAAAATCCTGGGCACAGTGAATCATCATAGAAAAGTTGGGCTGGAAGGGACCTTCAGAGGTATTTAGTCCAACCCCCCACTGAGGCAGGATCAGCCCTATCCAAACCCTCCTATATAATCCATAATCTCAACTCTACATAAGACTCCTGTCAATGCTGACACAAAACAAACCTAGCACCCTAACCTGTCACATAAAGCAGAGAAACCAATGTCCTGCTTCTATGAAACATTGTTAGTATACGCTCAAAAGATCCCAGACAGAGGGCCACTACAGAAGAAGGCGCGCATGTTACCAGTCTGACTATAGGGTAAAATTCCTTCCTGCTCCCAAATCTGGTGATGAATATGACCCTATGTGGAGGGACAAGACCCTCTCACCAGGACCCTCCAGTTTAGGTCCCTCCAGGAGCATTGGCATACTGCAGTCAAAATCCCCAGCCTGGGCTGCAGCCAACACCTCTGGGAAAGGCTTAAAAACACCTGATGCCTGGAGCAGAAAGTGGGGCAGGAGGGGGGCAACAAGTAAAGAAGCCATTAGCCAAGATCCCAAAGCTCATGAAAGCGTGTATTGTCCCTCTTTATAAATTATTTTGTCTACAAACAGGTTTCTCTCCCTTGCCTTCTGACTGACTTCAGACTTGAGGGCCTTGTTACACAGTAATTTTGAGCAGCTCCTGGAGCTCTTAACCTCTGGACTGTCCTCACATTAATACTTTCAAGTGGTTTTAAGCACTCGGTATGTGGCTTAAATGACACCTCTCCAGGACAGGATGATCTCTGCTCTGCATACCTGGCTCCTGTTCCATTACCATTTGGCTACTCTGCCCAGATGTGCCATCCAAGGTGAAGTCCTCCAGGATCCCCCCCCCCATAAGGCAGGGGCAGTAGCCACTCACAGCTGCAGGTCCTAGTCCTGCCCCTGCTCACCAGGCCTCTAGTACTAAGTCACAGCTGTGCAGGTGGGGAACAGCGAGAGAAGGTCAACTGCCTGGTTGAGCATCTAGATCCCTATATCTTGCCCCCTCAAGAGTTTCTAGACCAGTGGTTCCCAAAGTGGTCAAGAGTTTCTAGACCAGCGGTTTCCAAACTGTGAGTCGTGACCCCAAATGGGGTTGCAACATCAGCAGATGGGGTCATGGGGAGTAGGGGGCTGTGTGTTGGGAGTGAGGGGCCATGCTTAGGAAATGTTTGGGAAGCACTGTTCTAGACCAAGGGTGCGACTGCTCCAAGCTGGCACTAACGCCCATTGACACAGTGTAAGGTGGAACAAGGCCCTCCCAGGCCAGTTGCCCAGTTGAGCATCTAGACCTCTATCCATCCCCCCACCCTCCCCTTTCAAGAGCTGCTGGGGAGGCTAAGCCCAGTGGAAACCTGGGCTCCTTTCCTATGCCAGCCTGGTCCCTGGGGCCACTCCCTGCCAGGCAGCCGTGGGGTAGAACACGGGGGCAGGCACTTTGCTGCCGTCCACCAGCACCTGGCCCTGAAGGGCAGCATTGCCAGGCCTTCCATATGAAATCATTGTATGGGAAGCTCAAAATGATTGTATTTGCTGAAAAACTATCATACACTGAAAAAGATGCAAATAACTGTACAAATAAGCATGCAAATAAGTCATTGTTGTCTTTGCTTTCTATTGCTCTCTGTAAGTTGCCAGCGAGTGAGGGAGGACTGGATCATCCAAATGGGAGCATGTATTTATTTGGAGGCCAGCGGTCATAATAAAGTGCTGAAAAAAACAACCTCCTGGCCCATAAAAAGTCAATTAAGACTTCTGGAGAGTGACTTGGGTTTTGCACATGTTGCATCAATGAGCTGCCTCACAAAGGATCCAGGCAAGGCTCTTTGGGTAGATCTTTTATTAGACCAACTGAGTAGCTGGAAAAAAAGCCTTTAGCAAGCTTTTGGGTGCAGTTGCCTTTTGTCTGGCAGTGGGAGTCTCTGCTGGCCTACGTCCTGAGGTCAACCCAGCTACAACCAAAAACCCTTCCAAATGACCCTATGTTTCGAACGTCTTGGGGTGCAGATTGTAGCCGTGTTGGCCTATGGACAGAGGCAGGCAGGGATCTGTGGGTGAATCTGGGATCTTGTATTAGGCCAGCTCCAGTAGTTTGAGTTGTATTTGAGTTGCTCCAGTAGAAGATCTCAACTTTCCCCGAAGACCCCCGTCCGCCTACGTTTTGAACGCTTTTACTATTCTTGCATGTACAAGGGTTGAAATGCTGCGACAAATCCGGTGCTTCTGGTCCAGCTGGCAGCGCTGCTGCAGGGCAGGGGGCCAGGAGGGGCTGAGCGGGCGCGCGCGCGCGCGCGCACACAGGCGCGGACTACAACTCCCGGCAGACCGCGGGGGAGGGAGGGGAAGGGGGGATTTAAATGCCGCGTGTGCTCCCTCTGGTGGGTGTCGGCGGGCA
>NW_017729026.1:18504294-18504567 GCF_001723915.1 Gavialis gangeticus | reverse complement strand
CAGCGGCGGCCCCGGGGGGCGCGGGGGCCCCGCTGCCACACCTCGCTCCTGCCCGCGGGCACTGCCGCCCTCACGCTTACCGGCACCCTCGCTCGCACGCGCGTGCTTTCACTCGTGCACATGCACTGTCGCCCTCGCTCTTGTGCATGCACGCCTGCCCTCGTGCACACGCGCTCTCACAAGTGCACTGTCGCCCTCAGTCTTGTGCGTGCATGCATGCTATCATGCACACGCACTCTCTCTCACACGTGCACCGTCACCCTCTCTCTTGTG
>NW_017729026.1:18486579-18504159 GCF_001723915.1 Gavialis gangeticus | reverse complement strand
CCCGTCACCCTCTCTCTTGTGCATGCACACATGCTGCCTCATGCGCGTGTGCTCTCACACATGCGCTGTCACCTTCGGTCTTGTGCACGCACGCACCCATGTGCTCTCACACATGCACTGTCACCCTCACTCTTGCACATGCACACACACTCATTCACACATGCTCTCTCGCATGCACGGTCTCCCTCACCCTTGTGCACCATGTTCTCATGCACATGCACTCTGTTGCACATGCACTGTCACCTTCACTGTTGTGCACACATGCTCTCAGGTATGCACTGTCACCCTTGCTCTCATGTGTGCACGCTTACTCACCCTCATGTATGCCGACCCATGTGTGCGCACACACACAGAGCTGCTGTGCTATCTCTTCTATCCTGTCCTGGAAGCCTCTGGATAGGGTGACCACCCTGCCCTCGTGTGCCTGCTGTGGGTGGTGCAGAGCCTGGCGAGCAAAGCAGGTGCCACCTGGCTGGAGTGTCTCCCCCAGTAAAGCCATTCTGGGGAGACGAAGGGGGACCAGGTGCCACACAAAAGCAGCCTCTTGCTAGGAAGGGTCAGGGGTGAGAGTCCTTGTCCCCCAGTGTTTAATGGGAAAGGGCAAGAGTTCATAACCCAGTGCTCCTCCTCATTGTTCACCCTTGGCACAGATCTGGGTACCTCACCCCATCCGCTGCCTAGCTGTGGCCACCCTGGATTCCCTCTCCCCACTCCTCTTGTCCTCCAGATCCGGAGAAAACTAGCTTTCACCCAGCTAGTGACTGCCTTCCTAAGAAAACTTGCACTCCAGAGACTAGAGTCCAAGTGTTTCTGCTTTGCTTGTGCTATGAGACTCTGAGATTAACTCTCCAAAACGAATAATGGGAATCTCCACAATGTTGGGTTTTCTGTAGCTTTGCGTTTGAAAGGCAGAATCCCTGAAGAAGGTTATACCGGTGCTTCTCTGACTGGAGCTATGAAATGGGAGGAGGCAGAACAGAGCTGTAAAATTGGCCTCGCTGAGGCGATCCGTGTAGTCTCTGTTTGCATGTGGGTTTATTGTGTGGTGCCTGTATGTGTATAATAACTCAAACAAACAAAAGTCTCATGCCTCTGCAGATTTTAAATGGGTCTGGAGCAGTTGTTGCTTGATTTTTTTGATTACTTAAGCAAGTTTGCTTTGTCAAGAAGACATGTAGTTAATAGCAGGGAAGTGTTGATGAGACACTGTTTGATTTGCCTATGCAATGCAGTTCAAAACTGTGAATTTTTTAAGATGTTAAGGAGAATGGGGTAGATGATTCACCTAATGCAGGCATGAATTCTGTGAAACACTGGAACAATTTGTTTAATTTTTCTGTTCTCTCTGCTGGCTTGGATATGGTCACATCTGATTTCTAATAATTCAGAACAAACATGAACTGGGAGTCTGTATGTGTGCGGTTACTTTCCACAAGAACAGGAGGAAACATAATTCAGCAGCATCCCCAGCTCCTTTCTGGGAAGCCAGCTGCAACTACTGCTTTATCATATGCAATTTCACGTGCCATACAGAGCAACTACAGCAAGGGTTCCCAAGCTGTGATATGCACATCCCTGGAGGTACTCAAGACATTGGTGGGGGGCACGCGGGAGAAATTGTGCAACAGCGGATTTAATTTTCATTATAATGATTGGCATTTAAGGGGTTAAAATACAAAATGTATGGGGGCATCTGGTAACTCTGGAACTGGGTACTCAATAAGAAAGTTTGGGAACCTCTGAACTACAGCATTGCTAATAATACCTGAGGTTTACAAGTGCTTGTATCTGACTTAGCCTTGGCATCAGTCCTGGGTGAGTGCTGTGTGGCTAAATTGCTAGGAGGAAGGGGAAAAGAAAACCTGATGACCTCCCCAGAATATAGTGGATGGAATTATCTTTATTACCATAATTCCTGAAGGTATATGTCTGATTCCTTACAGAATACTGTCATTACTTTCAATTAATGAACTGCTATAATTCTCTTGGAGGTCTCAGGAACATTTCTCTAGGAGAAAATATTTGTACTTGGGTATTCAAGCATATGGAAGATAGAAAAATAGTTGAAATCAATAGAATCATATCTGATACGTTCTCTTGTATAACATTTATAACTCAGAATGGTGAAGTTTACCTGGTGCTTCTACTCAGCTAGACCTTGGTGATTTTCATATATGCTTACTGCTTATATAGAAAATTCTGCATCTCTTCCCTTCGGCAGTTCCAGTCTCTGCCAGCTCTACACTTACTCTCTCTAAAGAAGAGAAGTTACAGTTGGGAGGGTGACAAAGGACTTCTGAGGGTATGGTGAGTCAGACCTACGTCATAAGCACTCAGATAGGTATGCTCTCCTATTTCCGCTCCTGGGGGGCAGGGGTAGTGTCTTCAAAGGGACTGCCTGTGACAGTGAGCTAGTGGGTTCATTCTTCCGTTCCATATAGTTTTGCTCGGGTGTGGATTTTGTGGATGTGATTCTCTTATCTTTTTGTTCAGGTATCTTTATTTATGTCTGGTTGGGGATGTTGTGTTTTTTTTTTTTGTTTTTTTTTTCCAGGCACCCACCTGGAATGTGGAAACCCATGTTTAAGTTCTTGTCTTGATTTTGGGATTGTTCCACATCCCAGATGAGGGTTCCAGCCACCAGGTTTTTTGGAGTTTGGCAATTCAGACAGAAGAATCTCTGTTTCCTCCCATCCAACCCTTCTTCCAATGTGGCCTGGAAACAAATATTGAGACTTCAGAAATTTGACATGGAATTCTTGTTTCCCACCCATTCCAATCCCAAAGTACAGGCACTATTTGACTGATCATTTTTTAATGGTCCTTAAAAATGTTGCATCTAAAAATAATAATATATTTTTAGATTAAAATCATCTTTTTTGCCATCCTGTCTTGCAACATGTAGCAATGAGAGTTTTGCTTAAAGCATTACTATTTAAACTAAAAAAATATGACTATAATCCTTTATGATGTCATGGCTTTCATGTAAATACTTCTATAAGAAACATAACAAAATGCTTATGATTTCATTTGCTATGAAATGCAACTTGCTAGTGTAGAAGAAGGGGAGAGTAGTGACAGCAAACTAGAAGCCATGCTCTGATAATGTTAGAAGAATAGGTGCCCATTTTATTTGATCTGCACCTTTTACCTAGCATTTGTTTGGGACCTCATTGTGAAGGGTTATTCGTTTATTTATTTTGTTCTGCTAACTCCTGCTCAACTTCTGTTTCCTGCCAAATAAAGCAAAGATTTCAAAGACAAATGAGCAAAATAACAGACTAGCACCAGCAGAGATTGCCAGAAGCTTATTTACAGCTTGGAATTGGCATGGTTGGGAAGGACCCTGCCAGCTGGGAAAAAGGGGAAGGCACTCTTATTTGCTGTGCATCCCCCCTCTCTCAGATGTACCCAGTGGTTCAGTCATCTGGTCACCTAGTGAATTCTGAATTGCCTTCCAAATTCTCACTTAAAATTGTTTTGCAAGCTGTGGAAGCATATGGAGGAAAAGTTGAAAGATGAAGTGAAACATTTGTCCAGTAGGTTCCAAGATGAGATGGTAATATGGAAACAGTGGCAGAAACTCCCTAGAGTGCTGCAGAGAAGAGTGATGCATTGACGATGAAAGTAGATGGCTCCAAAAATCTATTTTATGAAGGATGCTATTTCTCTATGGGGAAGTGGGCAAGAGCAGAAAGCAAAGGTAAAACAAAATCTAGAAAAGTCAGCATCACAGAGGGGTTGTAGTGTCAGAGAGATGTTTAATGGAATTGTGGCGTTTATTGGAACTTTTGATTTGTATATTTTTGACCTGCAGTGAATGGTGACAAAGACCTCTCCCACTGTGAACAAGCTTCCTGTTATCCGTACAGCAGTGGTATCCAGAAAGGACACAACTTCCATGGTAGTTATGTTAAGAGGATGTTGTATTTTATCGTGAATGGAAAATGTGTTCTTGAGCCACATTCCACAAGTTTTTAAGCTAACCTATTTGAATTTGGACAGTGGTACCAGGTAATGGTAGGGGGCATTCTGTTCCCCACTGGCCGGCCACTGCTTGTCCTACAGCCCCAGGAGTAAGTTTCACATGATATGGTAGTGCTACGTCATGCTTACTGCTTGGCTGTCTGCTCCCCTCCTGGGCTGTGGAACCCTGTGGTTGGAGTTCAGGTGGCTGTATCTGATCCTAGAGGGCCACCTAATAAACTGCGATTCCACTTCCCCATACTACCACCCAGGGCAATTCATTAAAAATGGAAAGTAGAGAAGATGAAGATCATCAACCTGTTGCATCTCCTTGGTTCTTTTGTTCTGGATCAACGTAGCATAGTTTAGAGCTGTGTAGGTTTGCTCTAAACTTGTGTCAGGCAGTTATATTCCAGCACAGTAGTTGTGAGGTTTTTTTTCCATCCCTTTTTGCGTCATCCGAGTTGTATAAAGGAAGCAGATTAGGGCAGAGAATCTCCCCATCACTACCCTGTTTGGCCTCCTGACTTTTAATAAAAGAACATGTATTGGCTTCATGTCAGAAAGTTTGTATGCCATGAGCGAATTAGAGATTGGAGAAATATGGCCAACTAGTATAGGGGAGTTGTGGTATAGTTGTCTCATTCAGACAATACATTTATCCCAATGAGGACAAAAAGTAGATTCTCTTCTCCCTCTTCTTGTTACTTCAGGCATTTCTGTTTAGACCAGGTGAACAGCTGAAACTGATATTTTGAGGGTGGGGAAAAAAAGGAATTAATACCTTGGGTGCTGTGGCAAAGCTATTTTACCTCCAAAAAAGCTATTGTGGGAGATATAAGCCTGGCATACAGTTCTTCATAAAGTCTGGACTATGGAATTATACCAAGTACCACTCTGGTGTTGGATGATGATTTTAAGAATTCAGCTGCAAAAGAAATTACAGAAAATCTTTTAGACTCTTTTCTTTTTTTTTTCTCACTGTGCTTCTGGTTTGTTCTGATCTGACTGGCAAAATTTATCTTCACTTACCTCCACCTTTTTAACTGAGGAACAGAACAATTTTTTGCTTAAGCCTTAACTAAGGGATGGAGTTGTGTTTGCCATTGAAAATTCACCTCAAGCATGTTGTAGTAGTTTATTTTTTTTCCTTTTCTATTCTCTGTGCTGTATTGTACGCGTGGTATTTTTTTTGTCTTACCCTTTTCAGTGTCCTGTGGTTTTTTGACAGATTCTGTGATGACAATTCTGTTAATGGTTTGCTGTTTAGTTTTAAGCATCTCTTACGCTCTTTTACACTGCTTGCACCCTCTTACTCTTTCTATTTTTAATGCTACATTGTATGTTTTTGAAAGTTTATTAGCAAACAGTATGGAAGGCAAGTGGTCTTGCTGAACCTGGCAGCCCTTAGTGCTAGCATGGTTAATGCATGTCAGTTCTGTACTCAGTAGCATACAAGGAAATGGGATAACTAGAATGCTGCCTACCTGCCTTTGACTTCTTAACTTGAGTGACCAGGTACCCATTTACAGATGGGTTATCTGAAGACAGTGTTTTGTCTGAGTTCGGTTTGTGACCAAAACTCATGCCCATGGGGCTATAGTAAGACGCCTTAACTTTTCCATCATTGTGCTCCCAGAAGGCTCAAACAGCATCAGTAGCATGAAAACACCCCCCACCCCCTTGCCCTAGGTTAAGCACATAATTGGCCAGTTTTGCACCCTAGGCAGCAGGGGTGCATGGGGCAGTGGCAGTGATCAGACCACTGGGTGAGGTTGTGGTTGCTATTTTTGCGGCCCCACCAAGTTGCTTTTCTTGATCCATCTTAGTTATGCTACTGCGGCTAAGGGTAGAATCAGGTAGTCCATCTGTCCCAGAATCCTATGCCACTTACAGCTCTACAGTTACTCTCATATGTGAAAGATGAGAGAGTACATTTCTCCAAAGCAGTTTGTAATAATGATTCTGTTTGTATTTCTCTGCTTCTAGTGTACTTATCTTGTGCTTCCAGGCTAGGGGCAGAAATTACATATACGTATATGTGACTGGAAACTGGTTCAAATCTATAATACAGTAGAAGTTCAGTGTGCATAAATGGCTTTCAAAATGGCTTAAACCAGTTTAAGATAAGCTTAGAGGGATGTTGTATCAGACTTAGCTGATTTAGTTTAAATCAGTTTATTGACCTTCTGTCCCTGTTCCACATTCAAGTTAACTGACAGTCCCCCAGCATCCCAGAATGCTTTGTACCTTCCTCTCAACCTCCCCCCTCCCTCCCCCTTCACAGGGTAAACAGGCTAGCCTTGGTCCAAGCTGTCTGCTTCAGGTGACCAAGGAGGTATACTCCAGTGCCCCGTGGCTTCTGGCTTGGCTCACTGCAGGCATGTGGCTGCATTTCCAGAATCAAAAGTGAATGTCTATTCGCTTGCTGATTGGTTCAATCTATACGATTTTAAACTAACTTGAGAAGATTTAATTGATTCAGCCTCAGGCTTTTTGACTGTCTGTACTTACTCCCATAGGGTAAAATTCAACCCTATGCAGAAAACTGTCATGTAGTCTGCTTACTGCTTACATGTCACTTAAGCCCCAGATGTTGGGGCAGAATTTGTGCTGATCTTTGGTGAAGGGACACACGGATAGAAGAGAGATAAAATGAAATTCTAGTGCAAGGGATAATTCACATAGGCTAGAAACTAATTCAGGTAGGCAACTAATATAATTCCCAAAACAAGCCAACAATAACTGCTGTTCTGTCTCAAGTCACCTAGTCAGAAAACGCACCTATTACCTGTTTGGGTAAAGTGTGAATAAAACTTTTGCCTCCTTTTAATATGTTATGGGTTTGACACACACCTGATATAATAAAGTGACTATAATAAAGTTCAAATAATGTTGAACTGAACTGTATGCCTGAGGCATAACCACCAATTTTGGTGCCCTGAGCAAAACTTCCCTTGGGGTGAGGGAGAGGGTGTGTTAAGTGCTGTGGGGGGGGAAGATAAGGAAGGTCTTATCTGCCCCAGGGACTCAGACCTCTGTTGCTCCTGCCTTGTCTCAACACCCAGCTCCTATGGCCAGATGCCACAAAGCTGCTGCTATGGCAAAGACTCCACTGGAGGGGAGTACTATTTTGGCACTCCCCTCTAAGCGCCTAGAGCTGATGCCCTGCTTCCCCTCCGTGTCTCCCCACTCCCTCCCTGCCTCCTGCAGTTATGCTGCTGCCAGTGCCAAGACTATTAAGACTATTCATTACCAAAGCAGAAGTCCTAAAACATTATCAGCCCTTTAAATTACACTGCAGGCTTCAAAAGCTGCAACCAGACAGAAAATAACATTGTTCTAAAAATGCTAACAAGCTATGAAACTTTATGAATTTAGAAAAATTAGACCAGGAGTAATACAAACTAGGCAATGTATTGTGCTGCCCTAAAGTGGAACTATAATTCTGTTGGCTGATTAGGGAGACAAACAACAATCCAAATAATTTATGGTCTTTCTGCTTTAATGAAAAGCAACTTGAAGATCAAATATAGTCCCTGTTGCAATCCCCCAAAAGACTGAGTGTTCATAACCTTCAGCAGCTTAGCTTTTCTTGTTCAAAACAAAAGAATTAGCTTCCTTTTGGGATCTTTATTTTTTCAAAAGTACAAATAGCTATTATAGTCCACCTGGAATAAGGGCAGATGAAGAAGAATGAATATGAGGCCCCTTTCCCATAGTTTCTGCTTTACTTTAGGAAAAAATATTCAATCATGTTGCTATCTTGTTAAAAAAGGCAACTTTTGGAGCGTAGATAAAGTAAACACTTTGGCCCTGTTACAGCTTTTATCATCATCTTAGATATGATCATTGCAGAATGTGTGGGTCTGTGTGACTATTATCTGGAAAAGGTTTTCTGTTGAAACCGCAGTTCCTATTCTAGTGTCTGAGATGGCCAAAGATATATATATTTTTTAGAATGAGCAATGTTAGATTTGTATCATAAGTGTGTGCTGCCATCTTCTACCCAAAGGTTATTACTGAGGGGGAAATAATAGTTAGATTTTGAAAAATGGGACAAAATGAAGTACAACTGATCAGAAATTCCCTACTGTTCCCTCTTTCCATCATTCCACCTACAGATCACCCCTAGGGTCAGGTACAATTACCTGTGATTTGGTGTGCAAGGAATATGGGAAATGTGTCTCTCTTCATATCCTATTAGTTTTGTTTGGGGGGAGAAAAAAAAAGGGTACTTGAGTAGAGGGAAGTTTATTACAATTCACCCCAATATCTCTAAATGTGCAGAATTTAAAATGCTTTGATTTCCGAGTGACGGAGAGAGAGAGTGCACAGAACTTTCATGTTTCTGCTGTAGAAGTCTGATAGATTTTTGGACCTAATGCTCTATCCCAATCTTTCCTTTTTTACTAGGAATTTGTACCATACATAATTATGTCATTGCCATATTCTGAAATAGGAGTTTGTCAGTAAGTGTAGCAATTGAATAGGGCAGAAGCCTGCAGAGTTCAGTACATTTATAAAATGAAAAGTTCACATATTTGATTGGAAAAGAGAGTCTCAAGAGGAGTCGGTCATTGGGAAGCCACTTTACCTGAGCTGCTTCAGTTTTTAACTTTGACATTCAAAAGGACTGTGCTTATGGAGTACCTGTTTGTACATAAGAAATTTTGACACTGATTGTAACTGGGGCTTTGGGAAGAGGGTTAGTGCCTCTTGAACTAGGGGGGTTTCAAAAGAGCAGCAGTGTAAATGGCTCCATAGAGAAGTCTGCAGGAATGGACAGAGTGGCTCTGATGGAATGGACAGAGCAGCTTTAATGTGCTAATGAGGGGAAGACCAGATGCCAGCAGTGATCAGAAGAGTTCTTTGTGACTCTCTGTCTTTTGAGATGGCTAGAGCCTCTGTCCTTATCGCTGCTGCTGCTGCAGGCAGGGAGAAACACTGGGGCTATTAGTGAGGTGTTCCCTTCCTTTAAGTCAGCAGATAGCCTTACAAATCAACACTTGAATGCTGATTAGGGACAATCACCAAGAGAGCTTAGGAAATAGCCTGGTGATGAAGTTTGGTTCCAGAAACTGCTCCAAGTTTGTCAGGCTTGTGAGCTGAGTTCAAACTCAACAGAAGTCACTAGATGCAAAAATAGCTGTGTGGGGGCTCACGAATTGTTAGGACTGTAAAATATGAAATGTGAGTATTTGTGTTGCGGACAGCTTAATCTCTCAGACTGTGCTCAGTTCTGTCTGTTCCTGTTTTACTGCATAAGTGCTATTTTTGAGGCTTAGCTTTTCTGCTTTTCCTCTCTTCATTTCTCTCAAGACAGAAGAAAGCACTTACTACTTCAGTATATATTCTTTTCTCATCACAATCTTTCTCTGAGCAATTTTGCCAAGGTTCTGGTACTTTTGTGTAAGTGTGTGTGTACACTGTGCACATACATGTATGCAGAGTCCTCAATCCTTTGGGCTAGGGACAGAAATTGTACATAAACTGGTAGAAGTTATCAGAAACCAGTTCAAATCCGTAACACAACAGAAGTTCAGTGTACATAAACCACTTCCAAAATAACCAAAACTGATTTAAGATGTCCCTGGATGGATGTATCATGCCTAACTGATGCAGGTTAAATTGATTTACTGAACTTCTGTCTGAGATCAACCCCTCAGCCCCCTTCAAGATAGCTCACAGTCCCCCAGCATCCCAGGATGCTTTGCACCCCCTCTCGCAGGGTGGGCAGACTAGCCCTGGCCCAAGCTGTCTGCTCCAGCCAGCGAGGAGGTGTGCTCAGGTACCCTCCAGCTTCTGGCATGGGCCACTGCAGGCATGTGGTTGCATTTCTGGAATCAAGAGTGAATGTCCGTTCACTTGCTTATCAGTTCAATCTATGCAGCATAGACTAATCTGTGAAGATTAAATCGATTCAGCCTCGGGCTTTTTGATGATCTGTAATAGCCTTGTAGTTGGGAGCAATGGGTGATGGGAATGCCCATATATGCTAACCCACCTGCATGCTGCTGAACCATCTTTGCTTTAGTGATGTGCGTCATAGTCTTTTATCCTGTTCCGGGTTTTTCCAATTGGGACATACTAGTTTGGATGGTACGGAATAGCAAAGTTGAAAGTGGAATCACTAACATGGAGCAATATGAAGAATGACGAATCAGAAAGGGCAGAGTGTAGTTCAGAGGAGAGAGCACAGTAAACTATTTCTGGGGGGATGGGGGATGGAGGATGTCCCTAGATGCCAACACAAGGATCCGTTCACAAATTCCTCAATTTGGAACACAAGTCAAAATGACCTTGTGATATTGCCTAACCCAGCCTTTTATTGAAGCAGTTCCAGTGCTTAACTTTTATTTCCTTATGCAGTGGGCACTTGTTTTAATGCTCATTTTTCCATCAGCAATCTAAGGAGTCTCATTCATTCCCAGAATAAAACATTGGCCTGAGTTCATGCCAGTAGCTCAGAAGTAGGACTGGTCAAAAAAGTTCTGATAACCATGGTTATCCTGCTTTGTTGAGGAAAAAACAAGAGCCCTTCCCCCTTTTCGTGGGGATAAAAGGTTCATCAAAAATGAAATGTTAGGAAAAGTCTCTCGGGTCTGGAATGAAATTCCAGGAGAGAGTGAGGGAGAGCCAGTAAATCCTCACAGTAGCCTGGTGATTAGGGTAGTCATGTGGAAAACCTTTTTTTCTGCCTGTCTTTGCCCTTCTCTCCTATGCTAAACGAGTGCCATAGTCGCTTGATTACTGGCTGTTCTATAGTGGATCTCTCTTATGCATGAGGAAGACAGACCCACTTCTGTGTTCTTCCTTCAGAGGCGGAGCACTTGGACCCAGTGGCTCAAATCTCAGTTTGTTTTCAAGATATCTAGACTATGTTCATGCATTAGAGTGCCTGGATATCTTTGCAACTTTTTTTCTTGTTTTGGCTCAATGCGGCAGGAGAAGGGTTTTGTTTTTTTTTGAACTTTCCATGTCTCATGGGGCAGGAGAACCATGTCCTACTCAGTCCTACTTATGAGATGGAGTCACTGCAAGCCTGGGAAAGGCCATTTAGCCAAGCAAACTAATCTGGCAAACAGATTCCTACAGTTCTAATGCAGATAAATAGGCTAATTTCTATCTGGTAACAGGGCCATAATTATTAGCCCAGCCCCAGTCCCAAAGTTAATCGGGACTTGTAAGGCAATATTGGCTGGTGACGGAAGAAAAGCCTCATGTAAAGTATTTACAACAATGGCGATTAGATTGCTGAGCTCTGATATTCACTTGTCAAAGAAGATGGCAAGTGTATGGCCTGATGCCTGCTTGACCAAATTTTATTAAGCTCTATTGATTTTAAAAATAATGCTTTTTCTTGTGCTAGATTCTTTCTCATTACTTTGTCTCAGCTGGAAAGTATTTCAGTGTGACTTGACGTTTTTCTTTATTTACTAGGAAACAAATTAAAAATCTGTGATGGCATCTGTTTTCTACTTTGTGGGTTTTTTCTTGTTTGCGTTTTTCTGGGTGGGGGGAGAGGGGGAAGGAAGCTATCAAGATCTTGTACACTTCTGTACTAGCTGACAGACAGATAGAGATTTTGCAAATGATGGGGGAATTTTATAGGAGCTCTGAAAATGATTAGTATAATATATTCAGTCTTTGTAATGGTTTTATGTAACAATGAAATTTGCAGGGAAGAGGTGCTTTGCTTTTAAATTATATTTTTCACTCTAGTAATTCAGTAGCTTGGTTTGGAATAGACTCCAGAAGCCTTTGGGTCTTCAGCCTTTTGTTCTAACCACTGGTCTGTAGGGTTGCCTGGTGTTAGTGATTAGTGTATGTGAAGGCAAAAAGGACACACACACACTATACAATTAGAGCTTCCCCAGGGTTTTATTAAAAGGGTCAGGAAGAAACTGCCAAATACTTAGTGAGGAAACTGCAAATTAAAAAAAAAAAAAGCTGGACATTTTAAATAAAATACGATAGGGAAAATATGCCTTTCTCCTTGCCTGGCTCAGCTCTATCACTCTCCCTACACTGATGGACTATAGAGGTGCTACAAAGGGCCATGAAGAAATTGCCATAGTGCTAATATGCTGTGCTGCTCTTCTCAGGAGCCTACGTTGAGGCATGCCAGGACAAAAAGGGGCTATCTTGAAGCGCATGGTGCTCTGGCGATTTTTGTAGCCCCCTGGATGGCGAGGTAAACTAGAGCAATAAACTCTGCATCTCTGAGTTATCTACAAAGAGCAGTAGACCTTGTAGCCATTTTGACCCTCCTTTTATAGGAGCCATATCTGTGCTGTTCTTCCAAGAGGCACAGCAGTTGGACTCAGTTGCTCAGATTCTGTTCTGCCTCAAAGGCATCCAGCTCACACATGCACAGCTTTTAAGCATCTGAGTCCCTAAATGTGGTCCTATTCCATCCCATGCAGTAGCTACCACTAAGGCATCTAGAGTCCATGATTTTGATTTTCGTATCTTAATTTTGACCTATAAAGATCCCTAGGTATCTTGGTCTATCTATGTGCACAGTCAGAAACAATCCAGAAAAGTCACCTGCTCATCTAACTCCGGCTGAAGCTCTGTTGTGATCAAATTCCATCTTGGAAGCTTGTAGACCCCACAAGTCCTCAGTTCCTTGGATGGAGAAAATTCCACCAAGAAATCATGCATGCATAGCATGGTTGAAGAAGGCCTCGCCACCCTTTACCCTGTAGCCTAGTGAGTGGGGCACTTGCCCAGGAAATTGAATACCTGGGCTCTGCGTCCTCCTTAGCTGGAGAGGGTTTGAACCTACGTTTCCGCCTTCTCAAGAAGTGTCCTAACCACTGAGCCATGGACTACATATGGTCTAGGTCATCCTGTTGAAGCTGGACCATGGAGTAGAAAGGAATGAAAAGTCATTGGACATGCAAGGTGGAGACTAATTTGGAAGCCCATTGAGAGGTACTCTTCTGGGTGGTAGCGCTGGGTCCTAGCCTCTGTTTCCAATGCTAGTTATATGTTTTTGCATTGAATAGTTGTTGGATAAAATACATACATACATTCACTTCACTTCTCCGTTTCATCCATTCTGTAACATGAGGATGGTTATACTTAAGGTGTTGGGGTATTTTTGATGCAAGTGGATCTGATCTGAATTGCTTTATGAATGCTGTATGTTGACTGGGACACATGGCAGATATCCATTTCATGGCATGATGGGATTTGATTCTCTGATCCCAACAATCCTGCCTCCTGTTGTGCCACACGTGCATGGTAGGGCACATGATTTGAGGATCAGAGATCAGATCCAAGTGGTGCCATTACAACTTGACAGTGCAGGGGGAACCCAGGAGCCTGGGCTCCTCCTGCACCAGCAAGTTGAAAGATGGGTGCTTGCAACTTGGCTGTATCTGAGAATACAGCCTGGGGACCAACCATCAGTCCCTGATTGATTGCCTGTCTCAGCTGTGAAATTGCACTGGGGCTGTTTCAGCTGATTGTCTGTCCTAGACCCAGGACCACACCAGAGTCCTGAGTTGGCTCTGGTTATTCTGCCACACTGTCAATTTCAGGTGTAATGAAAACCAATGCATAAAAATTTTATACATCTTTTGTGGATTTTTTTGGCTGGCTTCCTGTTTTGTCATGCCGTTAATTCCCTGAGTGTGTGGTGGGTTACTATTTATGGCATGATTAACAGGTTAATCGCATCTTAATTGTAATGTTTTCCAAGGACCCTGGTTATTGAGGCATTTACTGTTTAAAATATAGTGATCTAGTTAAATAGGTGGGTATAAAAAAAAAAACAAAAAAAAAAAAACAGGTAGGAAGGAAAATATAGGATAAACCACTTTTTCCTTTAAAACACTTATGGGTCGTGAAAAGACAATGCCTAAACTATTAGCTGTGAAATTATGCTTTGTGGCTTTAGCCATTTTAGAAAACTGATTTAGACAAACAGGGATAAATTTGAGTAACTGAAAAACCAAGCGACTCTCCATAGATTATAAGGGGCTCTCTTAAGATAAGACATACTTGTTGGAAAGCTGATCAGGAAAATCGGATTCATCCAGAACTACTAGCAGTAGAAGTCAGGCCTGCAGCTCCTACACAGGTGGTAAGGCTCCATGTTAAGATAGGCCTGTATGTAGACTTGTTTATAAAATCTACTTTGACTAAACTAAGTACTTTGTTCCTGCTCTTAGAATTAAACAGTACTTTTGGTTTAAAGTCTTTCAGCTCACTAAACACAAAATTAGTCGCAGACTCCAGAAAGGAAGAACTGCAGGAGATAAACCCAGTTGGGCCTACTAGGTAGATGCTGTTACACACAGGCGGAGCTAGCCTTAGGGGTGGGCAATGTGGGTGACTGCCTAAGGTGCCGTAGTCAGGGGACACCAAATGGACATTTTCCCCGCCCCCCCCCCACTTGATCACTGCCCCCAGCAGGAGGAGCGGTGCCAGCCCAGCTCAGCAGGGGCCAGCTGAACCCAGCTGCCGCTCTCTGCCTCCATGGAGTCCCCTCCTGCACCCCTGGCTCAGCCATGTGGGACAGCACTAGGGTGGCCACTGCTGCATCCCCAGAATACAAAATTATCCCCTTGGTGAGGGGTGCGGCCACCACCTCCCTGGCCAATGGGCAGCGAGAGGTGGGGCTTAGCAGCAAAGGGCAAGGTCACCACAAAAAGCCAACCTCCCTCTCTTCTTGGCTGGGACCCCTGGTACCATCTGCCTGCAGCTTGGGATCTGGTGTCCCTGTGGCCGCTGCTCGGGAGGAGCTGGGGTGGACAGTGAGGGCAGGGTTTGCTCCAGTCCTGTGCCTCTGTCCGCCTAACTCTGCATGAAGCAGCACTGCTCAGGTGCAGGGCAGGTGGTGCTGGGGAGGGAAAGCACCAAAGTACAAGTCTGCCCAGGGTGCCATTTTCCCTAAGGCTGGCTCTGCACACAGGGCACTGTAGCCCAGGGCTCAGTCAAAATGTGAAAGTGTTGTGTGATTGCACTCCAGGAAAGGCAAAGACATGAGGCTCGAAGCCTGGGGGGATGAAGTCAGAGAGACCAGCAAAAGGACAAAGGTGCAACTAGCCGTTACAGTTGTGGTACAGGACAAGAGTGGTGAAGGTTTTATCTGATGGGTATTATAAAGCTAAATGTAGAAGCCTAGATGGCACATCCTCCTGTCATACCTATTTTTAGTTTGGATTGTTTAATTCCCTCATTTCAATAAACACTGACATTTATGTAAAACTTCTATAAATAGCTTATACATCTCAGAAGCAGAGTAGGAGCCTTTTCTTATGTGGGTTTTATTTTTACTGTACCTGATTTAAAGGATTCCCTTCTAGATATACGAATATGTATATAGTGTGTTGTTTAGGGGTCACTGTCTACTTTATGAATCATTTCTGAAAGCTTGTATAGTAATCTTTTGTAGTACTGAGTAGAAAACAAGAAATTGGTCAAAGACTGCTGAACCAATTCATGAGAAGTTTTTTGTTTGCTTGTTTTTTTGGGTGACATCACACACTATTTTCAGAGTGATCCCTTACTTTATGCATTATGAATAGCTATTCTTAGTGGGCAGATGTTTTGGCTTTTTTGAGGCTTATAGTTATTTCCTGGTCCTCTTCTTTTCCCCCCCCCCTTCTGTTTTGCCCAAGAGCAGCAGCCATGTGCCTTCCTACAAGATCAGATCTTTGAAGGAGTGCTGCAATTAGAAAGAGCAGAACTTGTATTGAAGAAATCTGTCCTGAAGAGCAGAAAGCCTGCCAGAATATTGCTCATCCACTGAACTGGTCATATGAGAGCTCTTGGATATGGAGATTGCACACATGTGCCCACACACTGTACCAACGTTGTGCAAGTGTTACTTCTCACTTTCTTAACTGACCCTATGCCCCTAAAGTATTCTATTACAATTGCAGTTGCCAGTATTTATTCGTAAAAGAAGGGCTAGTGAATTCTATATATTGCTTCACTCAGCCTAACAGCAGGTAAGATCTCTAGTGTCCAGATGTTGAAAGGGAGGCACTAATGTACTGAACTGAAGATGCATAAGACTACGTATGCACTTTATCTGATCAGCAGGGATCCAGGATTTCCATTTCCCCTGGGAAAATGGAGAAAAAATGGATTTCCCTCTTTACCTGAGGAAAATGTGGATTTCTCATTTTAACAGAGAAACTCGCATATTTTACAGTTTTGCAAAGAACTCTCTGCAGGCTGGCAGAATTCCAGCCTGCAAGGGGCTGAGGGGAGTGGGAGAAGGGTGGTCAAGCAGAGGGTGCCATATGCATGCATGTGGACACCAGGCAGCCTGAAGAGCAGTTCCTGCAAGTAAGTTGGGATGAGGGGGGAATTGGGTAGGGCTGGGGCTGAGGCTGGGGGGCCTCACTGCATGAAGCTGCATATTGAGGCCCAGGGCCACAATATGCAGCTGCAGGGCCCTGGCAGGGAGCAGGATGGGGCTATAAATGCTCAGTAAATGTATTGTGTAGACGTGTCCAATGACAGTGTGTGACACTGATTTAGAAGAAGAACTAACTTTGAGTTCCTATTTTTATTTATTAAATCTCGGCATGTAGGTCCCAGAGTATGATGATAACATGATCTTAATATAATCTATGCATTTTGGTCAACATGGAGCATGATATTCTGGCAGTGGAAATCTTTGTACACACTGAGTTCTTATATATTGTTTAGTTTGGTTGGGGAAAATACTTTTAGATTAGGGGAGGCCAGTGCTGTAGCAATGAAGTTTGGCACCCGGGGCAAAGTCTTCAGCAGCAGCCCACCCTCGCCCTGTGCACAGATCTGGGGGGCACATGCCCCTCCCCATGCTTGCTCTGGAGTGCACACAGCAGCGGGAGCTGCCCTTCCCCAATGCCTGTGGCTTACCCCCCAAACAAGCTGCTCGTGACTGTTATGTGCCACCACCATGGCTGGACAGTGGCTATTGCTGCCCCTTCACTTCAGTTCCTAGGGCAGTTGCCCTGCTTGTCCTCCTTTGCTGCAGCCCTGGGGGAGACCAAAGCAGCAGCACTGGCAGATCAATCCTATGACAAAGCTTTCACAGCTTGTAAATAGGTACCATCCAGATAGGTGTTTGATTGGAAGAATATATATATCTTTTTGTGCATCAGATCATGTAGGCATATTGATTGCATCCACATGAGCAGCACAAAATGCATATGCACCAGCACAAATAGTAGTAGCATAAATTTGTGCTGCTACTTTGTGCCACAGTTCACACCCCTCCCCATGGGCTTTGGAGGGTGGACAATGTGTTCTACTGCTCCAGGTGCTATGGAGGGTGGGGGAGCTGGCTGGGGCACAGGGTGCCTCAGTGTGGGGCTAGCTGGCAGGCAGCCCCTGCTCTGAGATGCCCCGTGCCCCAGCCAGCTGGAGAGCAGCACATGGGGATGGGGGAGCAGGCAGCCCAGGGCTACCTTCTCGGTCTCTGAGCACTGCAGAGGCTCCTGCTGGAGCACACTGTACCCCATCTAGTCTTTCTAGCTCTGCTGTGGATCCCCTGTGATGAGGCATCCTGCACCCCAGCCAGCTTCTCTGCAGCTGGCTGGGGCACAGGGTGCTTCAAGATGGGGGGGGGGGAAGGGGGGGGAGACTCCATGTGCC
>NW_017729026.1:18476996-18481579 GCF_001723915.1 Gavialis gangeticus | reverse complement strand
GGGGGGGGGGGGGGAAGGGGGGGGAGACTCCATGTGCCTCTGCAGCAGAGCCCCCACACTGAGGCATGTAGAAATGGGAGCAGCCAGGCCAGGGCTGCCTGCTTCCCCATCTCAAGGCACACTGCACCCCTGCCAGCTGGGAAGGCTGGCTGGGGCACAGGGTGCTTCAGCATGGAGCTTCACAGCACACGGAGACACAGGAGCTGGCAATCTTGGGCCCTGGGCTACCTGTTCCCGTCTCTGTTTGTTCTAGTGCACACCAGTTTGGTGTGCTTTCAGCTGCTTCTTTTTATTCAGGGTTGGGTTGGGGGTTTTTTTTCTTTTTCTTTTTTTGGTTTTTGGTTTGTTACTGGGAAATCCTGGTAACAAATTTTGTCCTGGTGCTGCAAATTAGCAGAGTTGTGCAGAGTTTAATGTGCTGAGCTTGCGGTTTGGGCACCGCAAAAAGGTTTGCAGCGCCACAAACGGCATGCACCTCCACATCTGGATCTGACCACTGAGGTTATCTGCTTGTGTTGAAACGTCTATCTATTCTTAATGAAGGCTCCTAATGATATGAACACTGCAACAACTGTATATTTTCTTAGGTGTCTGTCCTGGCCTTGTTGTCAGAAATGAAGTGGAAACTTCTTCATAACCAGTCTCTTTACAATGCATCTTGATTATGTCTGAATAATATATTGGGAGCACAAAATGAAATCTTCATTTAATGTAGTCTCTTTGTGACCAAATACAATCTCATGGGTGAAAATTAAGCTAAAATAAGCACTGTAGTATATGGCTAGATTGACAAGAAGGAAAAACCTGTTCTCTTCTCATTTTTGTTTTGTTTTGTTTTCTTTTTAGGTTTGTAATTATGACAGTTCTAATTTCAAATAGGTAGTCAGCCATTTATTTGGGTTTGCGTAAAATCAGCTTCTGTGCATGTGTGAATATCTTTTAAGTGTGCTAGCTGATTTTTATAAACAAATCATGGTAATGTGCACCTGTATACTATGTGGAATGATAGGATTTTTAGAGTGAAAAAGAGGTAAAGTCCTAGTAAAATAAACTATTGTACCAACACTGAAGGAAAGAAACCATACAACATATCTTTCTTTTCAACAAGCAATCCATATCTGCTACCCGGAGTGCTTACTGCAGCCAAACTTCCATCTGGATTTTCCAACATCCTTTCTGTCTTCCCATCACACCCTTAAAAGGTAGATGAAATATAGTTTCAGGAACTTTTTTTAGGAAATGTTTTTATGGAGTGAATCCCCTACCCCCCAAGGAAGAGAGCCTGTTATAAAGGATTAATTGCCCCCAAACAATGTGAACCCTTGAGGAGTTTGTGTTACCCTTTTGACATGTGTGTTTCAGTAAGAGGGTTCACTATAGTCGCTATGTTTTAGAGCAAGTGTATGTCATGTGATGCACTGGTTACCATAGTAATTAATCACCCTTTTAAGGAATAGTGTAGGATACAAAATCCATGTAAATTACCCAGAACACTAGTTAGAGCTGCCCCTAGGCACCTTTGTTTTTTATTTTATCCAGAAGGATAGGATGGAGATTATTTCATCCCCTTTCCACAAGAAGAAAAATAAACTTAGTTTAGACCGTGTTTGACCAGCTTTATCCTTTTGTTCTTTCTCCGCTTGGGAGTGCAGCAGGGACTAGCCAGTCATTGTATACAGACAAAGGAGACTTCTGAGAGTAACAAATTAAAAGCCATACTGGAACATGGTGGGTTTCATTCTTATGTAGGACTTTCCACATAAACATAATATAGTTTGTATTTTGGAAATGAAACAAGTGTGGGCCTTGAATGATTTGCTGAGATGCTTTATTTTAGGTTTTACACCAGGTAATTAATAGGTGAGTGTCTCCTTTTTTGTTAAATCTTAGAATGACTGTCTCTATCCATATAACAATGATGATGAAAATGGAAACCAATTATAGCAAGATTACATTCTGTGTTTGCATTTACATACCGATAAGGGCGATGGAAGATAAGTAGAGGAGATTGGCTATGTAATTATGATCTCATAAATCTGAAGAGTGAGGAGCAAAAGTTCTTCTGTGATAAGAATGGGAGCTTCTCCTTAATAAACTCCCTGTAGATTAAGACCAGTTGTTACCAATCCATTTTAAAGGCAATTCGGTTTTCATCAGTGCATTGTTAGAATGAATTGTAAATCTGTCCTGAAGTTTGATGGCTTCTCTCTTCTGTAGGACATTATGATCCATTCTGTACTACATAGAGAATTTAACAGGTTTTACACATTTTTTCTTTTTCATTTTGTTAACAGTCTTTAGGACAAATGAACATATAAACCAGGCCTAGAGAAGCAAATAATCAAAGAGCTACAATCTGATCTTTAAATTGGTAGGCAATTCTGCAGTTCTTATTTTTGTAGACTTTGTTTTTTCACCTATATGTTTGCATATGGAAAAAATATTTGCATGCAAAATATTTTCACTGTTTTTAAAAACTGCTGGTGAAAATTAAGGGAACTAATTACTTATTTTTTTCCAAATCTTTCTCTGTTTGCCCTTTTCCCCCCTAGCTCATAATTTCTTTCCTACATTCACTTTATTACTAGAGAAATTTGATGAGATGCATTATTTATCACCAAGTGGAATTCATTGACATGTAGGTTACTGAGTCAAATATCACAACTGCGTTTTAATGAAGGATTTTTGGATAATTTTGACTTCCAAAAGTTAGTAGCTATGTACCTTAACAATATGATATATGCTCTGGTCATAACAAGCTAATCTGTTCTCCAGTGTATATGTAGCACAATACAGTTGGCTCAGCATAGCATGAAATGTCTTTACCTTTGTCAGGAATGTTAGATATTATTGTTTAGAAGTAAATATTGAAAATTTAAACTAGATAAACCATCAGTCCTCATTTCAGCCTATTTATGGCACACCCTTTATGAACCTTGATTACTGCTTCAGCAGCAAAAACAAAAAAAATCTAGCAAGAAATAAGTGAAGATGGGCCCAAGCCACCCCTGTTGGAGCCGGTTTTGTTTCCCCAAAGCTCAGAATTCTTTAAATCTGAAATTCTGCTGTACCCCATCTCCCATAAAAGAGCTTCTGTCATGTGAACCTCCAGTCTCGAACTTGCCTGAAGGATGGTGTCTCAAAATGAAAATGTCTTACACCTCCTCTTGTAGGTCATGTTGACTAGATTTTGTTCATCTATTTTGCCTCTCTCCAGTCCAGGTACAGAGGAATCACAAAAGGTGCAGATCTCCTGTAGAAGAGGGAGGGACAGTTGACTCTTCTTCCACTCTTCTCCACCTCCCCCAAATCCTTTGGAGAACTCTTTTCAGACTTGGAATAACTTAGAAAACTTTGTTAAAACATTTTTTTTCCATTAAATTTTTGCTTTCTATGAACAGCGTATTTTGAGAATTTCATTTAGTTGAAAGCGTTCCAACCAGTTAGTGGTACAAGAGAAGTGCTTGTCAGTATGACTGTATACATACTGTATTTTTCAGAACATCTTATTCATCAGATATTTCAGATTCAGGCAGAGGCCCTGAGAATTGTCTTTCATCTTCTGTATGCAAGTAGAAGGGGATTTGTCTTTCCTCCTTGTATTGTAATGATGGAACTCCACCAAATTGGGCAAACCCTGAAGTCTTTCCTCTGTTGAGACTTGCATGGTTCTCAGCAGAGTTTTACCTGAGTAAAACTGAAAAAGGGCTTCAGAATATGGGCTAATGTAATAACAACAAGCCCAAAAGTTTCATGCTTTGCAGTATTTTGAAGCCAAAGAAAATTATGTATGTAGGCTTTTGCTTTCCTTTGCAAAGCCATGCAAGAGCTGTAGGTGCAGTAGTGTCCATTCCTATCTGTTGACCTACTAATTCCTAGCTACTTTCACAGTGTAGTTAACAGAAATATCAACAAGTTCAAACAACATTGGGAAGTTACAGGACATGGAGAAAAGAATAGAGGAAGATCAGAAATAGTAAGGTCTAAAATGGTAAGTTCCAGCTTGTCCTAAAAGATTTGGACTTGATGAGGTACATCAGTTTTAAATATATCAGTTTATTTAGAAGCACATTTGTGGGTGAAGACATATTTTTTTAAACTTGCCTATGCTGTAAGGAGCTGACAAGTGTAATAGATAGAGAAAGTGTGTGCATTCCCTTTGCCTAGAAAAAATGTAGGGGTAATGGAATATGGATTGAGAGGTTTTTAAAAGTGCTTTCACTTTTTGTGTAAATGAACTAGGGACTACATGCTGACATCTTCCTGCTGAAGCTGAACTGTTAGGTGATAGTGATGATGGTGGGGGGGTGATGGTGGTGGAAGGGGGAGGAACTCAGCTTTACTTGTTGAATGGACCATCCCTAAATATGCTCATTTAAAAGCAGGGGATCCCCTGCTAAGTATCTCTCTCAGGAATGCACAGCCATTGAAAGGAACAGTAAAAGTGCAGCTGCGACTGAATGTTGCCCGTGCGGTTGCTGCCAGCTGGTGGGCCCTACTTCATGCTGCTCCCTGTCTGCCGCACAGCCATCTGCTGCAGCTTTAATGAATGAATCTCTCTTTTTTTTTCTTTTTTTTTTTTT
>NW_017729026.1:18476702-18476985 GCF_001723915.1 Gavialis gangeticus | reverse complement strand
ACTCTCAGTCACGTACCTCGCACACCGAGCCAGCTCCTGGACCGGGCTGAGGCTTGCCGCGGCCAGAGATTTTCCACGAGCTGGGGAAGTGGCCCCATTTTCCTCCGTCGGGTGATATACGGCCCGGGAGTCTCGCAGCACGCAGCCTAGGACTCCCGGACTGAGCCGGACGGCCCTCTCTTTTCCACTTGTCCCGCCAAGGGACAGGTAGCCGTGTACCGCAGCCGAGGCCTGGTTCGCGGCCTGATGGAATGCTGCATGATTCCAAAGGTCCTCCAGGGCG
>NW_017729026.1:18471231-18471702 GCF_001723915.1 Gavialis gangeticus | reverse complement strand
GGAATGCTGCATGATTCCAAAGGTCCTCCAGGGCGGTGGATGCCCGGACCCCACCGCGCCATGGGCAGCTTTCGATCAGCTCAGACTCGCATACGCCACCCATGGATCCTGTTTGTGATGCCATGTCACAGCCCTGGAGCTGGTGAGCCAAGCTCATGGTCGTGGTCACGGTGGGGCGGCCGAGTGGTGGCAATTGGAGTGGACAGGCAGGAGATTTTGGCAATGGAGTACTGAGCGGCACAGAAGCATGATGGTTTCTTAAACAAGAGGGTTTATTCAACTTACGCTTTTGAGGCGTAGGCAACGTAATTCTTCAGTTACAGTGGGTGGTAACACTGAACAAACAAACAGAGGGGTCTGTCGGCTCATGGGGTTCACCAGCAAGCCCTTGCTATCTAGCTGGAGCTAGGGGCGGCTGCCTGCTGGCTAGTCCCAGAGCTGGTCGACAGCTTATGAAAGGATAAACACAAA
>NW_017729026.1:18462329-18471164 GCF_001723915.1 Gavialis gangeticus | reverse complement strand
TTCTGAGACCAGGCACCGTCCTCAGTTCAAGCGGATCTCCCCCCGAGGGAGGGGCTCCTTAACCTTTTATAACAATTTGGTGGCCAATTAGAATGTATCCCTCAAAGAACTTTCTAGCCGAATGACATCATGCTCTTAGCTTACTGAGCATGTGTGAGCCTGAGCTCTCCACTGTTACCAAGCATGCGCAGGGCTGAAAAGTAGGTCAGCCTGACTGACAGCTCTTGGGGTCACCAGGGGACACATGCTGGGTGAGCCCAATGGAAAATTCCATGAGCCTGTCTTGCGCATGTCAGCTTTAATTCTCTCTGCGTTGGCAGCATTCAATCAAAATTTTCCTTGACAGGAAGAAAATGTATGTTAAATATTATCCAATTTCTTTTGGACATATTGTTTCTAGTATAATTAGAAAAGTATGTAGTCATAAAATTAAAAAAAAATAACCTTGTTACTCAATTATCATTAATCCTTAAATATTCTACAAACTTTTGAATCAAATCAGGGAGAATATTCATAAATCAGCATCTGTATATATTAAAATATTAATATTCCAAATTTTTAATTTCCCTTTTAAAATAAATTCATGAGTTTTCAAGCATAATTATCATTAAAGAATGAATAGAGACATCACTGTCTTGAAGTCTTTGATCAAGGGAGACATTGTGAGAAAAATCACTGTAATGGCACAAAATAATTCAAATAAATTTCTGTACAGTGTTGTTAATTAGTTTGCCTCTTGAACCACAACAAAAATGCTCTTTAGAGTGATGTGATTGGCCATGCTGGAGGAGAAAATAATTTAAATTTCCAGTTCCTGGGACTTATTCTGAGGAAGAAGAGGAGACAAGTTATTTAAAACTGTAAAGGAGCTTTCGTCAACCAAGTATATTAAACTTCAAGCAAAAATTTACATGTATATTCATACTCAAGTTCAACATAAAGTGTCATTGTCTACAAAAAGAAACTTTAAAGAATAATTCTTTAGACCATCTCTTCCCTTTTAACAATGTCTTCCATACCAAATATCTGGCCTATCACTAATAGGATGATCTAACTTAATTTAGTCCGTGGTGTATACTGTGCTCTTCACTGCATTCTTTAGGTAATAATATGTTTACAAATATTTAAAAGTTTCAGTGCATTTCCAGAAAAAAACCAAGAAAAAAACAAAAAACAACCTCATTAAACAAAGAATTCAATAGGATAAGGTACAGTGTTTCTACTCATATGTAAATGGTGGATTCCCATTTCCCCTGACACTGAGTTGCGATCACACTAGAAAGTCAGTTGTGCTTTGTTGAATAGTATATGCCTTCTTCTCATCCAAACCTTGTTCTTTCTTGATGGAGTGAAAACTGGCTTTTTTTGTAGGTTTACATTAAGTGTAGAGACAAAAGCAGTCCTAATATGAGTTAACTGACTTGACTACTCCACCTTCTACTTTAAGTTAAAAGGAACAACAAATGGGAGCAGTGCCTTTCTTGCTAATAGCCTGCAGTGCCTAAACAAGTCATTTACAATTAAATTGATCCTGGACATCAAGAATATTTATATCTGTGACTCCAGAAGAATTGAAGTAAACAGAGGTAGTAATGGTCTAAGCTCTATAACAGTGTTGTCCAACCTTTTTTCAATATATAGCAGTGTTTCATTTTAATCTCAGAAAAATGAGGATTTGGGGTTACTTTTTTAATATGAAAATTGGGGATTTTTTTTTCTATCAGAGAAGACTAGTATACAAGAGATCCCTGGTATTTACATACTTTTGATTGATCATAGTCATCATTTGTGGACCCCTTATACATAGTCTATGGACTCCACAGGGTTCCATGGAACAGGTTGAAAACCACTTCTCTATAGAAAGCAGCACCCATCCAGCTATGCAAGAAGAATTTACCCAGGAAAGGACACAATACAACTCAAGATGCTCCTTCTGCCTGAAGAAGGGTATTTGTACCTGAAAGCTTGTAAAGAAAAATTTTTCCAACTATTTAGTTGGTCTAATAAAAGATATCAGTTTTACCTTAACCCACACCCTCCCTTACACCCACATACATGGTGCCCCCCACAAACCTATACCCACTCCCCCACAGTATACAAGAGTAAGTCTTAATTGTAAGCTATTATATACAATAACCTCTATGTACACTACACAAGCTCATGTAAACCAGGACAAAAATATTTTTTGAAATCAAAGTAATGAATATTTTAGATGTTCACTTTTTAGAATATAATTTGATATTTTTCTGGTTCTGAGATGGCAAAACCCCTTGCTGAAAGGGGTACTTCCAGGGGGAAGGGGAGGGACTTCTGGTTGGAAAGGACAGGAGTTAGGGGGCTGGACTTTCAGTCACAAGATGGTGACCAGGGGGTGTGACACCTGTCAAGGGGTGGGGCTACCCATGAGATCCTCAACAGCTTGCCAAAACTCGGTAAGTGGCCCTCCACTCGAAATAATTGACACCCCTGCAGTAATGTTAAAGATCAATTAAGGTCATCCAAGTTACTTCAAAAGGTACTGGAGTAATCTGTTATGTCTCCAAAGACATGGAACTACTGTGGCAAGCTAAGTGATAAAGACAGGTAAATGCTGAATTTTAGTGCCAATCTCTGTGTCTGATACATGACAAAAGTTTAGAAACTCTGGCCCATTCAGTCTACAGCAGAAATTAATCACTAAGATCTGGTAAGATTGTTTTTTTTCACTGAGAAAATAAGAATACTTGGGGCAGGGAGATTAAGTGAAAATTAATGTAGATGGTAAATGTATTACTCTTTCTCCACACCCCTGCTCAAAAAGACAAAATTTTAACATTTAAAGAAAGTTAAAAACCCAAGGGAATATCCTCAGATGGTGTGTTGGTTTACCTGCAATAGTTAATTACATGTGGGGCCTTGCCTGTAATTTCTTCATAAGTAGTATTACCATTCCCTGTAAATAAATGTTATAGTTCACACAAGGATATTATAATTGTATGACTGAGAATTTTTCCACAGAATCAGAACTCAGATGTTCATCAGTCAATGTCTTAGTTAATAAGTAAGCACATGTTCATCAGCTAAAAAGTCTTAATAAGTGAACATTTATAAAATATTTGAGAATCCTTGATACAGTGGGCATCCCTACATGTGAATTTGTGTGTGCCTAAACTTAATGCGCCTCAGCCTAAGGCTTATTAAGGGGATCTAGGCACACATATACATGTGCACACCTTAAGGTACCTTAACATGGCTTGCAAACACATTTTCAGCCTTGCCCTAGGTAGCATCCTGGACAGCCCCCTGTATATATAGTCACTCCTGGGCCTGTGAGTTGTGGGCAGGTGCTGCACTGGGAAAGTGGCCAGGGGTGGCGTGAACAATGAGCACATTCCTGGCTGAGAAGCGAAGAGGAAGTTGTGGGGTATGCCCAGGGACCATGGGATCTGTCAGCAGCACGTGTGGAGCCAGGGCCTCTGGACTGAGCCCCCAGGCCATGTCTAGTGACTCAAGGCAGCTGCACCTAGTGCTAGGCCTGGCTGCAGGGTACTGAGCTTCCCACTAGTGCCCTGAAGTCCACAACAGCATATCCAGGCAGTGCTGCCCAGCACTGGCACAGACGGTGGGAACCTCCAGTCCCCCTGGACATGACTGGCTAAATCCCAAGTCAGTCAGCACACTGATGGGTGCCACTGCTGCCAGAACTGCCACTCTAGCTCCAGTATCTGCAACTTGGAAAACAGCACCCTCCATTTCTTCCTGGCAGCACCTGGAGGCAGCATGGGCCCCACAGATTTATCTCTAGTCCACTCCCAACCAACACTGGAGAAGCAGGAACATGGGTACAGGTTAGAGTCAAGCTATGGCCAGGGCTGGGGCTGGGCTGATCACATCTGGGGGCACTGGAAGCTCCCACCCCTTAACTGGTGCTGGGCTGCACCACCTGGCTATGCTGCTGTGGGTTTCAGGCTGCTGCAGGCTTAGTCCAAAGTCAGTCAGCACACTGCCAGGTATTTCTGCTGCTGGAACTGCCACTCCAGCTCTAGCATCTGTGCCTTGAAGAACAGCACCCGCCACTTCTTCTTGGAAGTGCCTGGTGGCAATGTGGGGCCCTGCAGGCTTGGCTCTGGTCCACTCAGTTGACATACACAATGTTAAGTCACCTTAAGGTGTTAAAATGTCCCTTAAGGTGCCTTGACGATTCCCACCTATATTTGACACCTGCTTTATGGAGGAATCAATGTAGGTGTGGTTAGCCTTAAATTGCCATTTTTAAGACTCATTAAGGGCATGCACATAAAGACCCACACCCTTAATGCACCTTAAAAATGTGGTTTTAGGCTAATTGCACCTAAAAGTGCATGTAGATGTGCCCTATGTATACAAATAAAAGTTCATCATCACAATGCATTCTGTCATAGTGAATAGGAAAGAAAACTAATATGTATTCATAACAATCACAGTTGACTCCAGACCTCTTTATGCAGGCTACTATGGTTGTACAGGCTGCTGGTGCCTTGGCACAAGCTCCCCCAGTGTGGGCTGCAACAGTGGCAGGGGTTCCCTGAGGGGGCTGCCATTGAGGTACTCAAGTCAGTGACCTGCTCCCCCTACCCACCTCCCCTTTGGAGTAACACTATTGCTTTTAAGGGAGAAAAAGAACATAATCCTATTCCACTTTACATTTCTAGATGTGTAACTGCTGTTTTGGGCCCTTACCCATAGCTGCTGATCCTTTTTCTATATGCAAAGTGGACACATAAGTGTTCACATGACCATTCTGCAGGAACAGTGGGCTGTGGTCTTCACTCTGGCCAGGGAGTTATGCAGACATACGCATGTAACTCTGGCCAGGGAGTTACATACATACGCATGTAACTCCTACAAGGTCATATAACTGGGCAAACATAAGTCACAAAATTGTTATTGGGCAAACAAACATAAGTAAAGGGTTTTAAGCAGTGGGAACTACCAAGTGTTAATCTAATATTGTATAATTTAGGGACAGTTGTCCAGGAATTAGAAGACCCATGTTCTAGTCCTTCCATTAAGCCAGAAGGGATGTGAACCAACATATGCTTCTTAGCCTAGTGTTCTAACAATCAATCCACATATCAGATATTAGCTATGCCCCTCCAGCTACCTTCTTAGCTATGCATTGATTAAAATGCATGGAGATGAATGTGGAAGTATCTGCCCTTTTAGAAGCAATGGTTCAGGCTAGAATCTAGGGGCATTTGTACACATGCTTGTGCTGCAGAGCCCGATGCTTTTAAAAGCACTTGGCACTGTGGTGCATGCATTTATATAAATGGCAAAATGCTTTAGCACTGGCAAAATGGTGGTGGCATACTTTTGAACTAAAACATATCAAAGGTGTTTTAATTCAAAAGCTCACCACTGCCATTTTCTCAGCACTGACATGCATTTTGCTGTTTATACAAATGCATGTGACACAGCACTGGGCATATCAACTCACATGCAAATCAGATTTGATTAACTGAGTTAACCCAAATTAATCGAGTCTGCTCCAACATGCTGGATCTCTGGCATGCTGAAGCAGACAAATGTAGCAGCCTTTTCAGTGTGCCACTTCCTTTACAATTTTTTCTTTTGTTCCCAGTCCCACACATTTAATTATCTTGGCTGCCCAGCAGCCTAGCTTCAGAAATAAGGCTGGAGAGGGTCGCCAAGTGAAAGAAAAAGATTTATACTTTAAATGCATCCATAAAATTCTGCATAAATGAGCTCTGATTCACAAAACCTTTTTGCCCACCTTTTCAAGTACTAGACAGTAAATACTCCAAGTAAACAAATGAAGTTCTCTCATTGACATCAGAACTGGGCCTATAGAGTAGTTTTGAGGCTATTTGGGCCATTGTTACTGAATGCAGCACTAACATTAAGGCACAATAGGAACAAACACATTTTTCTTAGAAAATCCTTTTTAAATGCTAAGCTAAGTTAAGATGATAGTGAAAGAGGATGGATTTGTCAATAACCACAGACACTGAAGGAAATGCAGGTTAAGAGAAAGAAACAGCTCTGTCTTTAGGCACATTTTCCACCCCTAATTTTATTCATATTTTGTTCAATACATTTACTCTGCTGAAAAAAAAAAGCAAAACAATCTGTTTAAAGCACTTCTGCCAAGGGTATTATGTTTTTTTCTGAAAAGTAATAGAGAAAGCAAAAGGGCCTTTACAATGCCTTAATTATTTGGAATTTTGAAGACACTAAAGTCTGAAGAGGCCTGTGTATATAATAGATAAGAATCTATAATTTAAAGTTTCATATGCATTCCACTTTATTAGAACTTATCTATTATCATCCAAACCTAAATTCACTTTTAAGGTAAGTGATGGAATTAATACAAATTGGTCCAAGGAATCCAAGTAAAGGAAAAAGAAGAGACTTATATAAATTTGTGACTAGAAAATCTGCAAGCAATATTTGAAAATACAATCACCTTATTTGTAGAATCATAGAAGATTATGGTTGGAGGAGACCTCAGGAGGTCATCCAATCTGACCTTATGCTCAAAGCAAGACCATCCCCAACTAGATCATTCCAGCCAGGGCTTTGTCAAGCTCGGCCCCAAAAACTTTCAAGAATAGAGATTCCACCACCTCTCTAGGTAACCCATTACAGTGCTTCACCTCCCTCCTAGTGAGAAAGTTTTTCCTAATATCCAAAATAAACTTCTCTTGCTGCAACTTGAGACCATTGCTCCTTGTTCTGTCAAATCATACTTACATGATGGTTCAAGTACTGTCCATCTAGACCTCCTGCCAGATTTTTCTCTCAAAAATTCAAGACAGCTAATTCAGTCTTATTTGTCACACAGTGGGTGCTTCACTGTGGCAATGCCTAATTAGCTCTGCAGTAAAGTATTACCATCTACACATGTACCAGTATTTGGGCACAGTAACTCCACTGTAAGATAGTATTGTTCTTGACAGTACTCTCTCATGGTGGAGTACTTACATGTGCTAAAATGTAGATAGTGATGTAGATAGTGACTGGGGCTAGATGGGGCATGAGGGTGCTAAAGCGCAGGGGCAGCCTGCTGCCTCAGCTTGCACTTTAGCGCCCTTGCGTCCCAGCCAGCTCCTCTGCCACCCAATGCCACTACCTGGAGCCCAGGGCTGACCGCCCAGGTCCCCTACCAGCCCACAGCTGTTCCATCTTGCTGTAAACTGCTGTGGTTTCAGGTGCACATATATACTCTGAACCCGGGAGGAGCTGACTCTGGCTCAAACTGTATCCGAGTTTATCACATCTCCTTAATGACCTGTTTAGTAGGGCTGTGCAAAATGGCACCGTTCCATTTCACCTTGAGTTTTGAAGTTTTGATGGAACAGCGTTCCATTTTGAATTTCATTTTGATTTGAAACAGCTGTTCTTTTTTGCTTCATTGACACAGTGAGGCTGTTTCAACGCTGTGTTGACATTTCGCTAGATCAGGCTGGGGAAAGGAAGTCAGCTCAGCTGGGCTGACTTCCCATCCCCAGCACTAGATCAGGCTGGCAGCGGGAAGCGAACCCAGCTGGCCTAACCCCCCATCCCCAGCTCTAGATGGAGCGGCTCCCCACGTGCAGGCTGGCTGGCTCCTTGCCCCCAGCCCAATCTAGCACTGGGTAGGGGAACTGAGCCCAGCCTCATTTCCCTTCCCCTACGCTATTAGTGGTTTCCTACAGCCCAGTGATGGGAAATAGGGAGACCCATGGCTTTGCTCCTGGTTGCTGCTAGGATCACAGCCCTGGTTCTCCCCTGTCTCTCACCACCTCACTGCTGGCTGCTTTGAAACTTGAAGCACTTCAAAATTTTTGAAACATTTTGGATAGCCTCATTTTGTTTCAAGAAGCCATTCATTTCAATTCGATTTCACTGTTTTGAGCTTGAAATGAGTTGAAACAGTGTTGAATCAAAATAGCCAGTGAAATTTCACACAGCCCTAAAATTTAGATGCCCCCAGTATATCTCAATCCATTTATTCCATTCAACCAGTTATATTTAGAAAGTTCTTAAGGCTAGAAGGCAGCCTGCACAACTTCTATGCAACAGCTTTTGGACTATAAAGTGTGGTGTTCCTTTTGTTTTGTTTTTTCCTTAAAAAACCCTCAAAATGACCTGTGATTGAATTTGCTCCGTGTCCAAGACCTGCATAGTTCTGAACATCATTTAGGTCCTTTTTTGAGGTCTTAAGGGAAGACTTATCCTAGGCCTTTCCAGGAATTAATAATGAAATAACTTTACTGGGCTGCTTTTGAGATAAATTGATAGAGGCTTCAAATCCTAGCTGGCATGGCCTTGAAATTCAGTCCTCTAAGAAAGGTAGTTTCATATAGTTGAGCAGTGCTGATATTTTTCGTATGTTAGCGCTAATAAAATGTATCATACCATTAATAATATACTGTATGTTGATGTTGAAGAGTAAATCACTGGAAATCATTTCTGTATTTGCTTAAATTTAAGCATAACTTTGCTCAGGGATCCAAGGGGTGAGAAGTTGTAATGATGCAGCCACATACCCCATTAAACTGTCACTCACATGCAGCGAGCTCTTCTCTTCCAAGAGTTTTGAGCTCAGCTGTTAGACTGAGCTAAGGAGGATAGTTGGGGAAGCACTGAGGTCCCGGAGGGGAGGGGAGACAGGTGTCCAAGGAGAGTGGTTGCTCCTCAAGGAGATGATCCTCCAAGCCCAAAGGAAGGTAATCCCAATGAGGATCAAAGGGAGCAGAAGGGCGCATAAGCCCCCATGGCTCACCAACAGCATCCGGGAATGTCTCCTTGCTAAAAAGGTGGCCTACACCCAATGGAAAGAAGGGGTCATCACCAAGGAGGGCTATTCTG
>NW_017729026.1:18459667-18461837 GCF_001723915.1 Gavialis gangeticus | reverse complement strand
GCCACTCGCATGATCAGGGGACTGCAGGGCAGGCCCTATGAGGAGAGACTACGGGACCTGAACCTGTTCAGCCTCCACAAGAGAAGGCTGAGGGGGGATCTTGTGGCCTGTTACAAACTAGTCAGGGGGGATCAGAAGACATTGGGGGAGTCACTGTTCCCCCGAGCACAGCCAGGAGTGACCAGGAACAGCGGTCACAAGCTAGCAGAGGGTAGGTTTAGGTCATCAGAAGGCACTATTTCACGGTCAGGGCGGCTAGGGTCTGGAACCAACTTCCAAGGGAGGTGGTGCAGGCTCCTACCCTGGGGGTTAAGAGGAGGTTAGATGAACACCTTGCTGGGGTCATTTGACCCCAGTACTCTTTCCTGCCATGGCAGGGGGTCAGACTAGATGATCCTCTCAGGTCCCTTCCCACCCTAGAAACTATGAAACTATGACTGTGTCATTGGTCACATCCCTGCTACCAGTGAGCTTTCTCCCACTGCTCCTTCTTCAAAATGCTAGATCCACTCCTAACTTTGTCTTGTCCATGTTATAACTTGCTTTTCTTTCTCAGAATATTGGAATGACCACAGAAATGTACTTATAAAATGAATCTTAACTTCCATATTTGCTTCATATCACAAGTGTTCCATATTTAATGGGATACAATATTGGCCTTTACATCATATCAGGAAGACAAGGTTTCAAATTTTTGTCCACAGGTTTCTCCTACCAGATCACTAGCACTGAGATACTTAAACAACCACACTTTAAACTTATTATATCAAATGCTTTGTGCCTGTGGTATTGACAGACAGTTACATATTAATTTTCTGTCTAACCCCTTGATGTATTTTACATGGAGAGGGTCAGTACCTAGAGTAATTTTCCAAAACTTTTCAGTAACACTATGGCATGGATATGTGGGGAGCTGGAGTAAAAGCAAGGGCAACATTGGGTCCCTGCTGAACCAGATGGGACAAATGACAAGTGATGCCCAGGAAAAAGCCAACCTATTAAATGGGTACTTTGCATCAGTCTTTCATCAGTCCCATGGGACACCCATGCCCACTATGGGACAGGGAGGTCTGGGTGAGGGAGATCCCCTGCCCTCCATCAATGCTGACCTCACAAAGGAACACCTTGAGAGGCTGGACACCATCAAGTCAGCCGGCCCTGGCAATCTACGCCCCAGGGTACTTAAGGAGCTGGGAAGCATCATAACCCAGCCTCTGACATGAATCTTTGAGACCTCCTGGTGATCTGGTGTAGTGCCTGAAGACTGAAAGAAGGCAAATGTGGTGCCTATCCTCAAGAAAGGGAGGAAAGTGGATCCAGCAAACTGTAGGCCCATCAGCCTGACTTCTATCCTGGGGAAGATCTTAGAAAAGTGTATTAAAGAGGCCAGCTGATGCCAAGATCCTGAGGGACAGCCAGCATGGGTTTGTTGAGGGTAGGTCTTGCTTGACCAATCTCATTTCCTTCTATGACCAGGTGACCTATGACCTGGACAAGGGAGAAGTGATTGACGTCATATCTTGACTTCAAAAAGGGCTTCCATCTGGTATCCCATGATCAGCTCTTGGTTAAACTAGCCAATTGTGGCCTTGAGTCCACCACGATCTGCTGGCCAGGAAATTGGCCCCGGGGTCAGACACAGAGGGTAGTAATTGATGGAAGTCAATTGACATGGTGTGCTGTGACCAGTGGGATCCCTCAAGGCTCTGTCCTTGGACCCATATTATTCAACATCTTCATTAATGATGTGAACATTGGAGTCAGGAGTGGACTGGCCAAGTTCACCGGTGACACCAAACTCTGGGGCAAAGCATCCAGAGACAAGAGGGCAATCCAGGCTGACCTGGACAGGCTCAGCAAATGGGTGGATGAGAACCTGATGGTGTTTAACATCGAAAAATGCAAGGTTCTCCACCTTGAGAGGAAAAACCTGCAGCATCCTTATAGGCTTGGCAGTATTACACTGGCTAGCACTACAGAAGAAAGAGACTTGGGGTTTGTGGCAAAAAAGCCACCTTGGTTCCTCCCCAAAAATCTCTGCCCTGTGACACTGTGATTTAAATCTCTGTGCTGTGACCATTCAATTAGGATGGGCCCAGCACACAGGGGACCACACCCTCAGCCTGTCTCTTTAGGAAACTTGAGCTGGCTGCATTCCTGAGGGAGGGGG
>NW_017729026.1:18455366-18459348 GCF_001723915.1 Gavialis gangeticus | reverse complement strand
AGGCGGTCTCTTCAGCCATGAGGTGAGGCTGGAGCCATGAGGGGGGGACTCAGAGGAGCATAAACATCGGAAAGGGCCCTCTCCCCCAAAAACTCATGAACAAGGAACAGCCAGACGCTAGAAAGGATCTCATCAGCCTCTGGAAGAAGTGTGTGAGTAAGCTACTCAAGATCTGATAGATATCTAGCTGGCAGTAATTTAGATGCGTTATCAAAAGGCTACCACAGCCAGACTGTTTGGTCTTTAGGATTTCTAAGATATTGCGCAATCCTATACCCTAGTTTACCTTACTCCTTGTAATCAATAAAGCTCTCCTTTTTGACTGGTGTGGGAAACTTATTGAGGGGTGGGTCTAAATTATGCCTAAGAGACCCCTTAGGTCTGTGGACTAAGGGAGACTATACCTTTTTGCCCCCGGACTTGGGGAAGTACCCCAAGTGCCTGTGCTGGGTTGAGTACCCGTGGGACTTTAGGCCTGTGTTATCCCAAGGACACAGGGCCGTGAGACAGTCCATTCTCGGGGTGGTGACGGCACGTTACCCCCAGACTAGTGAGTGTGCTCCGGGAGAGGGGTCGGCCGGACATAAGGTGCCCCTAGGGAGGCATTCGGAGCCTGGAAGGTGGTCGGGCGCAGGGAGGTGGGCAGCTCGAAGCAGGAGCACCCCCTACTGGCCCGCCTCACGTGGTGGAAACAGCAGAGGGATATGAATACCCAGCTGTGTTCCTGAGGTGGGATCACTGCACCTGCCACAGGGGTCATCATTGACCACAAGATGAACATGAGCCTGCAATGCAATGCTGCAGCTAGTAAAGTGACCAAAATGCTGACTTGCATCCATAGATGCTTCTCAAGCAAATCCCAGGACGTCATTCTCCCCTTGTACACGGCCTTGGTGAGGCCACAGCTGAAATACTGAGTCTAGTTTTGGGCTCCACAATTCAAAAAGGATGTGGAAAATCTTGAGAGAGTCCAGAGAAGAGTCATGTACATGATCAGAGGTCAAGAAAACAGAACTTACGACAACAGGCTGAGAGCCATGGGGCTCTTTAGCCTGGAAAAGCGCAGGCTCAGGGGTGATCTGATGGCCACCTATAAGTTTATCAGAGGTGACTGTGGCGGACCAGTAGGGGGTGTTTTTGTGTAGAGCCACCCACCTCACTGTGTCCAACCACCTTCCAGGCTCTGAGTGCCTCCCTCAGGGTGCCTTATGTCTGGCCGACCCCCTTCCTGGAGCACACCTGCTAGCCTGGGGGTTCCACTGCCACCACCAAGGGCTCTGGACAGATTCTGGCTCTGTGCACCCTGGGAAACACAGGCCTAGTAGTCCTCAAGGGTACTTGATTCACTTCCAGAAGATGGGACGCTTCCCTCAGTCAGAAGCTCAAGTAGTGGTCCCTTTAGTCAGCTGAACCAAGAGGACCCTGAGGCATAATCTAGACCCACTCCCAATAAGTTTCCCACACTAGGTACAAAGGAAAACTTTATTGGTTACAGAGGGTAGGGTTAGAATAGGGTACAGAATAGAGCAATGTCAGAGAAATCCCAGAGAGCAAACTCCTGTGGCTGGGTAGCTTTTGATCACGCATCTGAGTTACTGCAAGCTACATACCTACTTAGGTCTCAGGTAGCTTACTTACAAGTATCATCCAGAGGCAGCTGGAGATTCCCTCTGGAGGCAGGCAGTTCCTTGATCATGAGTTTTAAGAGACAGAGCAAGTTTCAGATGCTACAGCTCTTCCCTGTCTCTGAGTCTCCCACATGGCTGCTGCCCCCCACCTCCTGGGCAGTCCTTAACTTATATAGCCCTTGTGGCCTCATTTACCTGGTCCAATGGAGGCCAGTACCTGTTGGCTGTCAGCCAACCAATTTGAAATACATCATTAGTTGCTGGGCAAACTCTAGGGAGTAAGCCCCTCACCCAGGTATGTGATACCAGTCTTGTAGGCAGAGGGAGCAGGTTTCCCCCCTCCCTCAGGAATGTATCCAGCTCAGGTTACCCAAAGAGATAAGGTAAAGGTGTTTCTCCTCTGCTGGGCCCATCCTAATCAAATTGTCACAGAGCAGAAATTTTGGGGAGAAACAAAGGTGGCTTTCTGCCACAGTGGCCACCAGTTTCTGGGGGAACGTTTGTTCACCAGAGCGCCCCAAGGAATGAAGAGGTTGAAAGGTTATAAACTACTGAAAGACCATTTCAGGCTGGACATAAAGAAAAATTCCTTTACTGTCCAAGCCCCCAAGGTCTGGAACAGCCTGCCATCGGAGGTGGTTCAAGCACCTACATTGAACACCTTCAAGAGTGAATTGGTTGCTTATCATGCTGGGATCCTATGAACCCAGCTAACTTCCTGCCCTTTGGGTGGGGGGCTGGACTCGACGATCTTCTGAGGTACCTTCCAGCCCTAATGTCTATGAAATCTATTAAATGGACACATTTCAATAGCCTTCAAGAAAAGACAAAGTTTTGCTGGCATGATGCACAGCTAGAACCACACATAGAATTAGTTATATGATTTTGATGAGAGAGTATTTAAAGCTAAGTCTGAACACAGCCTTTGAATCTTACACTAGCCTATTTTTTTTATGAAGGATGGTGCCTCAGGCTAGTCTTAACATTTTCTGAAGTTACTTAATCCTTTTTCTCTGCTACTTCTCCTTGAATTATTGCCTCTCTCAAAGAGAATTAAAGATCATGTTTATACCACCTCAGAATCTAACCCAACATGATTTATTTATATGACCAATTACAGTTAACCAATACAGATTTAAATTAAAGAAAAAAGCTGAATATCCAAAGCTTACAGTTACCAGTTCACTCACTCTATGTGGTAAAATTTCTAAAATAACTGATAGTCAAATGCATTTAAATACAAAGATCTGCTCGTGGACATGCTGGGAGTAGAAAATGAGTTTAATTTACTGATCAATTTTTCAATGAACAATTCTGAATGATCTGTTCAGATCTGCTGAAACTTTGTCAATGGAATATGCCTGTGAGTACTAGTTCTTAAAGCAGTGCTTCTGGGCATAAAACTGAAAATCAATCAGTGTTTTGGAGCTGTAATACTTTTCCTAGAAGTGCCATTTTGATGAAAACTACTTTGAATAACTGTAAAGTTGGGCAGGGCATGTGTAAATAAAATTAAGAGTAGGAAACTGAAATATGAATACCCATACTATCTCCTTATATGTATCGCTAGGAAAATTAGATCAGATTTGTATCCCAAGTCTATCAACATAGCTCTATTGATTTCAGTGTACCTATACTGATTTATATCAGTTTAGAATCTAATAAAATATGAAGGAGAAAAAAAACTATTCTTTGGTGCTTGTTTTATTTTAATTTCTTAATTGGTTTGATTTTACTGTCAATTGCTTTGACCACCATAATAGATGGCTTATAGTAGTGTGTTCAGGTGAAGGCAATTGGAATTAAGTCACTTAGAAGCAAAATTATTGCTGCATTTACTCAACTATAAAATGTCTGTCCATCCCCTCCCCCTCCCCACACACTCAGTATGGGTAAAAGGGTTCTTCATCTTACAATCACATACAAGAAAACCACTATGCAGTTGATTAACACAGCCAACTTAGCATGGCTATAAAACACGTGGCCCATATGGGGAAAACATACTGATGGGAAAATTTTTTTAAATATATTTTCCATATTCCAAGCCAAATTGGCCAAATCAATTCCAAATTCATGAGTTAGTTTAGAACCATAAGTGGCCCTAGGACTGGCAAACATCTCCCACCCCCACCTGAGGCTTCAGATGTTCCCAAATCCTTTGGCAAACATCCTACTTGTAGGCCCAATCCCGGAGACTTAGGGTTCGGATGCCCCCAAGTTTCACTTGCCCTTAGCCATAAGGCCCTAAGGGCAAGCTAGGGAGGAGTTTCCCATTTCCATAAAGTGGGCATAAAGCCAAGATTAACTATGTATTATCTACATGGGTACTATCCCATGCCAGCACAGTGGTCTTC
>NW_017729026.1:18446105-18450366 GCF_001723915.1 Gavialis gangeticus | reverse complement strand
GCCCTAAGGGCAAGCTAGGGAGGAGTTTCCCATTTCCATAAAGTGGGCATAAAGCCAAGATTAACTATGTATTATCTACATGGGTACTATCCCATGCCAGCACAGTGGTCTTCCCCGGGTGTAACTAGGAAGCCACTGTGGTGAACATGGTATTTCCCCTAGGAAAGCATAGACTATGTTTGATCTGAGCCTTCAAGAGTCCAAGAAGCTAACCTTTTTGTAGGTTCCCATATTGATGGGAACTCACAGCAAGGATAGGTTAGTTCAGCCATCTGAATAAGATACATGGAAGTGCCCATCATGGACAGTCCCCCTCATTGCCAAATCTTATTCATGTCAAAGGGAACTGTTACACTGAATACTTTTCAACTTCCTCTTCACTCCCACACCTGAGCTTGCCTTTCTTTTGAATTTCCAATTATTTCTGTTTCTTCACTGGTCTTAAATGTCTAGGAAACATCACCAAACAGGGCCCCAAACAGTTTACCCAGAATCCCCATGATACCCTCTCTCGCAGCCTGTTGCGTATGACTAGATGAGGTAAAGCCAGACCAGACCCTGTGCCTCATATGGATAATTTTTTTAAAGGACCCCAGGACTCATGAAAAGAACAGCTAGCTCCAGTCAGCTGTTCTTCTCATGAGTGGGGGATAATTAGCACATGAATCCTTTGTGGGGTTGATATCTGGAGTATACACACATGCTGAACAGTGCTGAGATGTTGGTCATCATAGTTTGAAATGCTGTTAACTCTGCTGGGGCCCAGCTCAACTATACGGCAAATCATGAGATTTTTTGCTTTGGACTAATAGTATGCATAGTTTGTATTTCATTTAAGTAGGTACAAAAGCACTGCTTAAAAGTATGTTTGTGGTATACCTGTGTTAAAATTTGCATCAGTTTAAAGAATATGTAAAATTTATCAGTTCATAGAATCATAGATCTTAATGTCTAACCCAGGGCCAAGGAAAGTCTGGCCTATGGGCTGGATCAGGCCTGCAGTGGACTACATTTCCCAGAAGTCCCTCCCCACATTGCTGTGGCTCGTTTCTATAGAGACCCCTGGAGTGACAGTGCCATCACAGCATAAAGCCAGGGTTTCCATGGAGACTGGCCTCAGAAGCTCTGGCAGGGTGTGTGGCTGGGCAGGGAGCTGCTCCAGGGCCAGGATCTTGTGGCAAGGTCCAGAGCTGGGGCACGGCTTCTGATCCGTTGCCTTTATGCCTCAGGCAGGGCCATGCAGCCAGTGGATTGCAGCTCTGTATCACACTGTCACTGCTGCAAGATCCCAGCCCCAAAACAGCTCCCCACCCAGACCTCCAATAATTAGATTCTACACCTGGAAAATTATAACAAATTTATATATTTTTCATGTATAGGATCTAATTATTGGAGAGGTTGTCTTACATTCAGGGGCATTTTATATCTGGGCAAATGTGACATTTCTGAAGTATTATGATTCTTAATTTATAGCCTTTGTTTTATTTTTTTCCCATTAGCTGCCATTTGAAACCAGTTCTGCTTTTTATATGATCATGAAATTTCGATGCACAGCAGTCATTTAATTATTAAACCGGATTAGTTTTTTAAAAGCCTAGAGATAAAACAGCTTAGAGACTGTTTTATAGTTTTAATACTGTATCTTAGTGCTCCCTGAGCTCACTTAATGTGGCTACAACCATAATTCCCATTTTTTATTTCCCAAAGCAAAAAAAATATTAAATAGATTTGCTCATTTTTATTCCATCTGATATATACAATATGTATATTTTATTAAGTATTAAATCCACAATCAAAGCTAATGTCCTTCAATTGACTAAGGGACAATCAACAACTGAAAATATGCTTTCAATGCATCGTGAGAGAAACATTTGTAATTTTTATTTATTTCTTTTGTGTGTTTGTATATTCATGCATATCACACACACAGAGCAGATACATCACATGTATAAATATATGTGATGTATATTAGGCCTGTGTGAAGCAACTAGTATTCACTTCAGATTCAGATTCAACTGAGTGACGGGACAGTGATTTGATTTGGTGATTCAACTCACTGTCCTAAATCAATTCAACCAAATCTAATTTGGAGATTCAGCCACCGCTGAATTGGCTGAATCTCTGAATAAACACTCCCCATCCCCCACCCACTCTCCCAGCCGCATCAATGGCTGCCAACCCTGCCCCAGCTTGCCGGCACTTTCTTTTTTTTTAAGCCCCACACTCACTGCCTGCTGCCAGGTGTGTGTGGGGGGGCAATCCCCACTGTCCTCCACTGCCCCATGCTGCATGGGGGGCAGGGCTCTGCCATGAGCCCCCACAAGCCACTGCAGCAGCTGGTGAGTGCGGGCCTTTTTTTTTTTTTAAGAGCTGGGAATCTGGGGCTGGGCAGGACAGCCATTGACAGGGCTCAGAGAGCAGGTGAGGGATGAAGGCTCATGGCAGAGCCCCACACACAGTGCAGAGAAATGGGGGGTAGTGGGGATTGCCCCCTCTGCCTCGCAGGAGCTGGTGAGTGGGGGCTTCTTTTTTTTAAAAAACTGGGAGCTGGGGAAGGGCTGGGCAGTCATGGGTGCGGCTGGGAGATCAGGTGGGGATCTGGAGGTGGTCAGGGGCCTGGGAGAACAGGCAGGGGGTGGAACTCAGCTTTACTTGTTGAATGGACCATCCCTAAATATGCTCATTTAAAAGCAGGGGATCCCCTGCTAAGTATCTCTCTCAGGAATGCACAGCCATTGAAAGGAACAGTAAAAGTGCAGCTGCGACTGAATGTTGCCCGTGCGGTTGCTGCCAGCTGGTGGGCCCTACTTCATGCTGCTCCCTGTCTGCCGCACAGCCATCTGCTGCAGCTTTAATGAATGAATCTCTCTTTTTTTTTCTTTTTTTTTTTTTTGGACAGAACAATGGCTTCTGAGATGTGATCTGCATTCCAATGAACACTCTCTCTTGGGTAGGGTGGGGGTTGGGCCAGGGCTTGAAACAACAAAACAATAATAAAGTTGTTCACATTTTGTTAAGTAATGACCAGTGTTATTCTTTTCTCTCTCTTCATCATGAGTGCAAGTGGCTGCCATTTGTTTTTGGCCCCCTCTTCCCCATGACTTTCCTTCGAGTTGTGGTCTGTCTCAAGAGGAAAAATATACTTGGGTGATTTCAAAGCTTTGGGGAATGTCATTCCAATTCTTTGTGCTTGAAATAACCCAACTGCTTTTTGGTACCTGCTGGGAGGAATCACTGGCCTGTGATTCCATTGATTTGACTGTGTGATTTGAAAGACATTTGGCTGTATTCAAATTTGCACACTTGGGGCAACTTTGAGGAACAGTCATGAGAAGGTTGTTTCCCTACAGTGATGATCCAGCTGATTAACACATCTCACTTCACTAACTTAAGTCTAATTAAAAGTAAATTAATAAACCAGGCATGCTTTGAAATGTGGGTTGATTCTGTTTGACAATAGGCATTGGTCTGGAAATGTTGCCTTTGTGGTAGTTGTCTCTGTGACCATGCAAGGATGTTTGATTTGTGGTTCTGGTCTCTTGCTTCTTGGGCTGGGGAGGTAGACCTCTCAGCACTTGTGAGGAGGGAGGTCACAAGGAGGCTTAGCAATCCAACCTGCTTAAAGAGAAAGTTTGACAGGATTTGAATATAGTTTCTATTCTCTTGCCTTTGGTTGTAAGCACCAAAAAGACCTTTGTTGTCAGGTTGTTACTGTAATGAGAGAAACATCATGTAGTGATGTGACCATAAGGTCAAGATCTAAGGTCTCCTGAATTTTAATCCCAGCTCTCATGCTGACTCCCCCCAGAGTCTTGGACAAATAGCTTAAACTCCTTTGCTTCAGATTCCCCAGGAGTTTACTCCTGGAGAGTAGACTAGTCTTTGTACCCACATGTTTTACATTTGCCTTCTATACTTAGAGGGATAGTAAGAATCTGGGACATTTGAGTTAAGTGCTAAGTACTAACAAATATGACGCATTACAGGGAAAGGGCCAATTAAAGTGGAGAAGAATAAAGGGTACATGAAGATATTCCCAGGACCTGATCTGTGATGCCATGGCTTGCTTTAAACAGTATGATTATAGATCAGGTCTTATTTGTGCAGACATTTGCCGGAGCCCGGAGCTGCACCAGGAATGCAATCTAAGTAAATTCAAGTGTGGCAGGGGAAGCTAGGCAGGTTTGTGGTGGGTTGGGGGTTGGCAGGTCCACAGGGGTTTGGTGGGTCCATGGAAGGGTGATGTTGGTAGGTGGAGGTG
>NW_017729026.1:18441103-18446094 GCF_001723915.1 Gavialis gangeticus | reverse complement strand
TTGGTGGGTCCATGGAAGGGTGATGTTGGTAGGTGGAGGTGTGCTAAACACAGTCTGATCAGGGTAGGAAAGGCACAAAACTGAGGCTGTAGTGAGCAGCTGGGTTTTCCCAGCTCTGGGGCTGCCCTCCAAACCCATGTTTAATTGCATCAGGCACAGGTTAGCCCAGTCTACTTGGTGCACCCCCTCAGGTGCACTAAGTTACAGATTCACGGAAGTTTAGGGCTGGAAGGAACCTCATGAGATTGAGTCCAGCCCTCCTGCTCTGGGTAGGAAAGACTGCTGGGGTCAAAAACCCCAGCAAAACGTGCATCCAGTCTCCTGAAGATCTCCAAGGGAGGTGCCGGCACCACCCCAGTTAGATCAGGGCAGAAAATGGCTGGCCAATCTAAACTCTCCAAACATATCTATAGTTCAGCACTCAGATGGACCTAAAGCTAGTTGGTTGATCTGAGTGTAACGTCTACCCCTCTTACTGCCTTTCAAAAATATCTAAAGTTACAGAGGAACTGGGATATTGTTGAATTATGTATAATTTTGCACCTGGGCTCTCTGTTGGGATGCGTCTTTCAGTTTGGGAATGTACTTGTTGTGGCTAGTACAAAGGACTCTGTAGACAAGCTGCCAAGTCATTTATTCTCATAATTTTAGCACAGTTGATTTAGAGTTCCAATTCACAAATTATACCTATAAAGAGACCAAGCATACTGTCAAGATAGGCATTTATGCACACCCAGGACTTAACTGACCACACACACTTGATAACTGAAGTGGGGAAAACAGTCCAACTAATGACAGCTTTCTATTCCATGTTAGTTTTCTTATGATCAGTCATATCACAATTGCCACTGTTATTAGAAGGATGGCCTCCTAGATTGATTACTTGCTGCCTGGATTAAAAAGCAGAGTATTTCATTAGCCTCCTTTTTTCGGGTGGGGTCCATTACATTTTAAAAGGATTTATCCTGGATCCAGTGTCCAGGCACTTCTGGGAAAGATTTTGTTCAGATTTGGATCTAAACTTTGCACTTAGCCTGTATCTTTGCCAGACTGAAATGTCTTCTCAGATACAAGCATTCACCGTCTTTGTGAAAGTCAGGGTCCATATCTGAATGCTATAGCATTGCACTATAGGTGACTTGGTTATTAGAAAAGGAATTTGTGCTTTCTTAATTTCACTAATAAGTCAGTACTCCACCAATAAAGTAGCAAATGTATGCTGGTGTATAACATGCATAACAAACTCGGGCAAAAAGGTGCAAATCTGCCCTGCCTTCCACAGGACAAGTCCCTAGGCAATGCTGGATTTAGATTTAAATAGCTTAAGCTACAGTTTAGGGCTTTACAATATGAGGGGCCTCTAAATAAGGAAAAAAACCTGACTCGATATCAAGTTTTATAATAACCAGTTGATAAATAAAGGAGATACGGGGAAATGACTCTCTAAATATGGACGTTTTCATTCTAGTATGACAAAAATATACATACATTGGATTATTTTTATTGTATGGGGCCTCTTAGAAGTGACACAGTTTGTGCCTCAGCATGTCATAATCCTGCACTGTCCATAGGTAACTCAGAATAGCAGAGGTGTCAGATTAAAACTCTGATGCAGACAGAATTGCTTCTGGGATATGAAAACATGTTGACAGCTTCACAGTACCTGAAGGTAATGGGCCTAAAACTTTGGCCGTAAATATTTGAAACAAATTGTCTTAAGTGTATTGAATATAAAGTCAGTGCAGTGTATATCATAAAAGAAATTTGGTCAAGTAAGGATTGTAGAATTTGGCCACATAGAAATAGGAAAGACCAGAGGCCCACTGCATGCCATTTCTAAATTCTGTAACTAAATCAAATGAGACATTTATCTTTAAATGCTTGAATATTGGTATAGGTCAGCCTTGCATAATTGTAATGAAAATTTACCAGCTTGCCCTTTAGCATGATGATGAGAATAATGCTGAAACTGGAACTGTGTTTTAACTTGTCCATTAAAAATTATTCCTTGTGGTGCACAGCAGGTGAACAGTCTTCTGCAATGCTGATATTGGGTCATATTCAGCCCTGGAGTATGTTGAATGGTACTGGACCTGCTTACAAGACGACAAAAGTAAATTAAGACCATAGGCATTTTCCAGCTTTTGCATTAAACACTCTCCTAGCCATCTTTGCTGGAAATGCCTGCAATATCTTTCTTAAAATATTTCTCTTTTGCTATTAATTTCTGACAATGCATCGTCCTGCAACATATTCTTTAAAGATGGATTATTTTCATTTTAGGTAGGTTGTCCTTGACTACTTGTTGTAGGACTGAATAACTGAAACAGAATAGCTTATAGAATAGGATATTCTTTGGAAGCCCACATTTCCAAATACCTAATAATAATAATACCCAGATTTATCTTTATGATTATGATTTTCTTAATATTAAAAGGAGAGAAGAATCTAAACATACAGTCTTGCTTCCTGCTGGCATAGATCTCTCTAATCAAATCCAGAGATGTTTGGGGTAGGTCAAAAGGCTGCAGTCTGGAGTGATTTTAGAAAAAAAAAAAACAGTTAAAGCAGGATAGAAGGGAAAGGGCCTGATAGTAAAACTGTTAGACTCTGGACTAATATCCCTAGTAAAGAAGAAGAATCAAACTAGAATATAAAAAACCCCTCTTGAACTGCTAGGGAAGAAACAATTTTGCATTGACAGTGAAGAGACGAGAAGAACTAGGAAGTCTTCTCCATCTCTAATTTGTGCTATTCTGAGCCCCTCTTCAAAGCTGTAATTTCAGAGCCTTAAACATAAGGATGAAGGATTCCAATTCAGGTTCCTGGCTTGAAACATCATTATGGCATGCCACTTTGTAATTGTTTTATTCGGTGTAGGAGGATAATTTATCATACACTTCATCCTTGTTCACAAGCAGGTATTAGATTCTGAACAGCAGGGTTCCAATTTTAGCAGTGTAGTGCACCCCAAGCCCTTTATTTCTGACCAGTGACTGGAATGAGTGCTGCATCCTCCAGAATGGCGGCTAGCATGGCCAGGGATGAATGTGGATTTCCCATGAGGAGAGCAACACTGTTTTCTCTGCCTGGTTTAGACAGAGGAGAGAACATATATGAGTTTGGTCAGAACTGTGGCTTTATCTTCTTTGATGTGCAGTTCAGTTGCATTGTGCAGTGAAATATTCTGGTTCTCTCCTTTTGTGGCATGTAAACTGTGATTAAATCCTCAATGAGCGTCCCTTTACTAGGCAACAGGGGAACAGTGCCTGGAATCTGGTCAGTTCATTGATAAAACCTGAGGTTGAAAGCATGATTATTCCTTTGTGTAAGTGCGTCCAGGCCTCCTTAATGGGCAACTGCCAAACTCTGCCATCTGATTTAGCCATTGCCCTACTCCAGGCCACTGGAGAGGTCGGCATTTAAAGCCCATGCTTCTGCACTCCTCAGCTCTTATTTAAAAAAAAAAAAAAAAAAAAAAAAAAAAAAAAAAAAAAAAAAAAAAAAAAGTTGTGATCACAAAATGTTGTTTAAACTGCATGAACTTGGAGTCGGTGTAACTTTTCTCACAGACCTTTTATCTCTGTGTGCTGGGATCAGTCCAAATGGAGGCACAGTAATTTTCGGGGGAGAAGGAACGTTATATTTGCTATTTTAAATAGAAAACCTGACACTTCTACAAGAATCCAGTGCAAGAAATCCCTTCTCCTAGCAAAACTCTTACCTGACTGCAAAATATCTACTGCTGTTCTGTGTCTGTTAAATTACTCTGCATATTGAATTATTATTATTATTATTATTGTCTTTTCAGGTGGACAGTTTAAAGTTCCCATACCCATAACATTTGCTTTAGATCTTGTGCATTGGCTATATTTGAAGACATCCCCCTACACTCTGTAGGATTAATAGCACTTTTTCATCTACTGTTGTTCTTCAAAAATGAAAGTTTCTTTGTTATCAGAGGCTGATGAATAATGTTCTCTTGCAAATTTCACAAAGAGCTACTCTCTTTCAAAATGGCTGTCATCTATTGTTTTTCCCCCTGGGAACAAGGCTAAAAGATGCCTTTCTCTAACTGACCACTACCTCCTGGTGCTCCCAAAAGGAATTAAAACCAAGCTGCCATCATGGACAATGGTGGCTCCTGACCCAGCATCTTTCTTCATGTAAATATCGGTTTTATTGACACATGGTTGAACCATAGGCCACTGGTAGGAGGGGCACAGGGGGGCATGGGTTCCACCCCTCCCCAACAGGGCCATCTCCTGCCTCCGGCTTCTATGGGTGCTCGCCAGCCCCGTCCCCGCCACCAGTGCTGACTCTGGCTTCTGTGGGCGCCCTCCCGGACTCGGGAAGCACCAGCTGCCCATGGGTTGAACTATATCCATCTTTGACTCCAGTTTCTCATTGTCTGTTTTCTCTTTCAAGGGAGTTCAGTATTAATGTTTTAAGGTAGAGTCCAATGACCGCAATCTGACTAAGGGCTCCTGTATGCCAGGTGCTGTACAAACATAAAGGATATGTATGACCCCTGCCTGGAAGAGTTTACCATCTCACTAGAGAAGAACAGTAATAGACAGACAGTAGATCTACAAAATTAGAGACCTAGCAAGCTCATTGAACACTGGGGGAAAGGAAAGGTCTTACCTGCCTGGGCTCTCTGCACATTGAAGGCAGCTGATACTGATACTGCTTCTGCCACTGCCACTCTTGCTGCTGCTGCTGCTGTAGCAGTATTGGCTCTGGCGGCAGCAGCCTTGTGGCATGGGATCTCTGGGAGTGACCCCTGGTGCCCCATTCATTTATAGCCCCATAGGCTGTTGAGTTCAAAGCTGTGTCTGCTCTGGCCCCTTGGTATACTGCTGGGTAGGACTGCAAGCCAGGTGGTGCAGGCAGCTCCTGCTGTGGAAGAAACTGAGGCAGGGGGATTCTGGCACCTCCCCATAGTCAGCACCTGGGGCTGGTGCTCCATTTGCTCCTGCCCCCCCACC
>NW_017729026.1:18421748-18440942 GCF_001723915.1 Gavialis gangeticus | reverse complement strand
CCCCCCACCCCCCCCAATTATGCTACTACACAATGTCAGTGTTACAAGTCTTACTCATTACGGTAAATAAAGAATTCCTCAGAACCATTCTGGTCCTTTTCATTGCTCTGTCCATGTGATTCAGTCAATAAGCCTCACTGGTCTTCCACCCTGCCTGGCACATAATAATAGATACCAACAGGCTGAGGGTGCAGGGCCAGGGAAGGGAGCAGCCAATTAGATGATGCATATGTTCCTAAGTTATTAAAACAGTCTAAATGTCTCTGCTCCTGCTGTCCTTATTTCTAGCTGCTCCTTCCCCACAGCTTCTGTGGAAGGCATTGCAGTGCTCCTACCTCTGTTTTCAAGAGTTCTGGGTTTGGAGCAGAGGTCAGCAATGGACAGCAACTTCTGTTGTTCTAAGTTAAAGCACTGCATTTTATTAAATCACTTAATAAAATTAAATGCGAGAGATCAACCAGGTTACTTGTTTTCTTGCACTTTAATTTATTAAGGTGATTTTTTTAGTGTGGGACACAGAATGTGGGACTGGAACTGTGCATGTGTGAGAGAGGGAGAGAGACAGACCACTAAGCCCAGTCCCTTTACATAGCAGGCAATCAGTCATCCAAACAGTCCTCTAAGTAGCTTACTTCAATCCCTCACCTAATACAGTCATCAACTCTGTTACAAGAATAAAACCAAAAAAGTCTGAAACACTGTATATAGCATGCCACAGCTGATAAGCAGCGAAGACCAAGGGCACAGCCAGTGGCCTACTACTGCAATAGCAGAGGAATTATTAGCTAATATGTGCTCATGGAACATTAGGAAGATGGCTACTCCTCATGCTGCAAAGGGAGGCAACTGCCCCATGGTAAGCAGCTGACCCACAGGCAGAATTCCTGATTTTAAGTCTGGCAGTCATTTCTACCCAAAGTAAACTTAGTTCATGGGTACAGCGAGTTTAAAATAAAGGCTCACAATACATTTGTCGCACTGCCAAAAATGGAAGCCAGGACAGGACTCCTGGTGTTGTTGCTTATTCACTAGAGTATATAGCCCCTTGCCTTTGTCCCATTGAAGTGAATAGAAAAAACTCCTATTAGCTTTAATTAGAGTGTGGTTGGATCCTCAATATGATACCTTCTTGGGTATGTGCAGCTGACAGAGGTGTAAAGAAGATTGTTGCCTCTATATGAGTTCTTAAATAGCCATCTATATTTCCTTCCTCAGCTCTCTTCTTTTATACTTTCTATTCTGATACTTGATTAGTTGACTGTGATGCAGCTGATGTAAATTTATTGGCCTGTACAGATGTAAAAAAAAGAATTTTTGTTTGGTGTTACTTAGGCCCCATTTACAGGTATCATGCAATTAACTGGGGGCCAGCTACACATGAAAAGTGCCTATTGCACCATAAGAAGCTCCAACCAGCTATACATTTAGATCTGGAAAATGTGTACTAATTTTATAGCTGGTTGCTATTGAGCTTTAATTTACATTTGTAGAAGGGTCTACCCTGTGGATGGCAGCCCCTGCAGCTGACAGGGCTTCCAGTTGTAGGGGTGCACCATGCCTTGCCCAGGCTGGGAATTCTGGCAGTCCCAGAGCTGAGGGGACTCTCAGCCCCAGCAGCTGCTCACTCTGGGTCCTGGCAGCACCCCACAGTTGCCAGGACCCAGAGTCCTGGAGATGCTGTGTCCTTGCCACTTGGTGCCAGGATCCAGGTGAGTCCCAGCAGCCACAGGGTGGTGCTGCAATCTCCCAACCTTGGGGGTTTCATGTACCCCTGAGACTTTCAGATAGTAGCTATGTCTCCCAGCCCCAGGGATGTGTTAGCTATTCCCGTGACTGGAAGCTTGCCTCTTGCTGGTGCAGGGGGAATTCTGCACTCGCAATAAGGCGCAGTGGGATCATATGTATAGGAGTCTACCGAACTTGAGGTGGAGGCCAGCCAATTTTGTGGCCAGACCTGGGGTTGGCCACCACTTCCGTGGGCTGAGCATGGTGCCACTCTACCCCCACACCTTTGGCTGAGGTAGTCCCACCTCTCCCTGCAGATTACCATATGGCCCCAAACCACTGCTTGGATTGTAACGTGTCAGTTAATAGCTTCTGTGGGCCATTAGGGGATTAAGCCCACAGAAGCCATTCATTGATGTGTTATTAAGCAATCTAAGTGGTGGTTAACAGCTTCTGTGGCCTTAATCCCTTGATTAAGGCTGCGGAAGCCATTAACTGTCACTAAGGTTGCTTAATAATGTATCAATTAATGGCTTCCACAGGCTTAATCAGGGGACTAAGCCCACGGAAGCCAACAGCGTGTTATTAAGCAATCTAAGCACTTAATTAAGGTTTAAAATAAAATACTTTATTAAAATGAATCTATACACGCTATGAATTGTAAGTAATACCAACTATCTACACATTATTAAAGGACATTATATAAAGGAGTTTACTGAAACTGAATCCTAACCTTGAGACAGGATGTTCATGCTAGGTATTAAGTACAAGCATGCTGCACCCAGCCACAATTGCTAGAGACATTTTCTGTCTCTGTGGAGTGAACACGTGTCCATATACTGAGATGATGTGCTCAGTGTCCACTGAGTTTGTTGGAATGGTGAGGCAGCATCTTTCCAGGGCATAACAATGTGGAAACTGGTCACAAAGTCCCCAAATGCAGGTACAGACACGGATGTCTGGCACTCTTTGAAGTTCATGTAAGCAGCATGTCCATTGTCATGCTCTTTTCCCACATCCCAGGATTGCTTTCAGTAGCTGAGGGCAAAAACTCAGCAAAGGTACCTGGTTGGGTTCCAAAATATGAACAGCATTAAGGGAAGGGGACAGCTGGTTGTCTGAACCATGGTGGCAGTAATGGGTTGTACCTGTAAAACTGGTTCAGCTTCACAGCTATTGCCTGAAACTGGTGCCTTCTGCACTGGCTTTCACAAGGACAACTAGGGTGTTCTTGCAATGCCCTGTTTTTGACCCAGCTTACCAAATCTATCAGCTTGTTGTGTGCATGGTGGATCACAGCCTGCTGGCCTTTAAACTATGTCAGGAGCTCCATGAACTGGGTGACACTGTCAGCCACAGACATCATTTAATCTTGAATGTTGCCTCACCCTAAGAGACCATGAAGCTTAAGCATGCACTGTGTACTGGGTGTGATCTCTAGCTCCTTGCTCACAGACTGCTGGTAGAGTTGCATGCGCTTGGCATGGTAACAGACCTTGTTGAATCATAGATTTCACTGTGTGAGCACAGGCTCTGATGACAGTGGCACTCCCATGTGAGTCCCCACTTTGACTGGTGATGTACTGACCAGCCTGGTCAGTACTTGAAGTCTTTCTTGAAACAAGACATCATGCTATCCACATCAAGGAACTGTGTGCGCCAGATGTCACTTACTAGGCACAGAAGGTGTGCATTGTAGGTGACATGAACAGTGTTGGGCAGCATTGCCTGGAGCACATTGGAGAAAGCCTTGCACATGTACATGGCATTGTCATACAGGAATGCTGAGATCCTAGGATCATAGGAAATTAGGGTTGGAAGGAATCTCAGGAGGTCATCTAGTCCAACCCCCTGATGAAAACAGGACCATCCTCAACTACATTATCCTAGCAAAGACTTTTTCTACCTAAGTCTTAAAAATCTCTAAGGATGGAGATTCCACAACTTCTCTGGGTAACCTGTTGCAGTGCTTTACGCTCCTCGTGAGAGAGTTTTTCTTAATATCTAACCTAAACTTCCCTTGATTCAACTTGAGACCACTGCTCCTTGCTCTCTGACCTGCCACCACTGAGAACAGTGTAGCTCCATCCTCTTTGTAATCCCCCTTCAGGTAGTCAAATGCTTCAGGTAGTTAAATCCCCTCTCAGTCTTCTCTTCTCCTTAGTAAACAAGCCTAGTTCCCTCAGCTGCTCCTCACAAGTCATATGCCCAACTCCCTCACCATCTTTGTTGCCCTCTGCAGCACTCTTTCCAATATGCCCACATCCTTTCTGTAGTGGGGGGGCCCAAAACTAGACACAGTACTCCCAATGTGGCCCCACCAGTGCCGAATAAAGTCTGTGACACAGCTGACAATTACCTTCATCCTGGCTTGAGACATGGTAGAAAAATTGACACGTGAGGTGGACTGACTCGGTTTGAAACATGGGTACGTCCTCCTCTCTCCAACTCTTTGGTACAAATAAAATGTGCAGCATTTACTTATCGTAAGGGTTGGTAGTTTCACCAGCCCCAATGGAGAAGGAGTCATACTCTGTCAAGGCAGCCTTTGGGGACTGTACTGGCAAAGCAGTCACTGCAGGGGGATAGTCTTGGTGAAGCTTGTTGGCATGCAGAAAACTGCCAAAGTCTGGCACATTTTGGTTCAGGTAGTCCCTTAACTTTGGGTGATCAAGTTTCTCCAGAGGGATATTCACTGCTGCAGAAGCTTCCATGAGGGGAAAATGCTTTTCTTGTCAAGCTGCTTTCTCAGGTCCCTTTTAAAGAGGGAGGACACAGTTGCTTGCTTCTTGCTCTGACCATCAGCCTCTGTAACAGCCTTTTGCTTCATATGCGCCTTGGACTCTTAAGTGCTGATCTTCCAGAGGTTCCGGGATATTGCTAGGCAGAATGATTTTGCAGTGGCTAGGGCTACTTGCATCGCCCCTCTATATATTTGGAAATTAAATTGGGGGAAAGAAAGGTACTTACAGCTGGATCTCAATAATAAATGGCAAACCTCTTTGACTAGACCCAGGACCAAACAAATGCCCACAGCTGTCTTAGCTGGACATAAACTTTCTATTCCAAGGGCTAAAAAATGTTGCCCAGCCTGTCTAGGAGTTTTGGAAGACACTATTCATTTTGTTTTAGAATGTCCTCTATATAACAACATAAGGAGAAAGTATTTATCACCATCCCTGCAGGAATTGACATATTTCTCAAACAGAGAGAAATTAATATGGCTTCTCCAGCAAACAGATCCATATTTTGTAAACTGTCTTGCAATTTTTGCTTACAAGGCTGAAGCGATCAAAGCTAAACACGCTTTACTGTTGGTATGACCGATTTAAACTTTATCACTATATTTGTTTTTTACTGTGTTAATTGTGGACCTATGCACAACATTTTTATAGATACATGATCTGATTTATCAATATATTTGTACTTGATTATGTTAATTCTTGGGGTAGGAATAATGCTTTTATAATTGTTGGCCCTATTTTATTATTATATTTGCCTTTCTGTTATTTTTGTTTATATTATGGTTGTATGTTATATTGTTTTTTTGGGAGCATGGCTTTCAGCTAGAATCCGTAATGAATTGAATGGAATTGAAAATAAAATTGAATTTAAGTGTTACTCTATGCTGCTTTTTCTTGATGCATCCAGAGTTACATTGTAGGAGGTATGGAAGAGTCTGCCGCCATCTGCATGTAAGGTCTCTGCAGGATACTGTAGTGCATGGTCCAGCACTGAAATGTATTTGGCCATCTTAGAGGATTTCTTAGCATTCATCCCTGTGCCTCCAAAGGCAGCACCAAAGCCCTCCTGTTTCCCTGGCTGGCCCTGGACTTGCTTGTGGAGTGAGCCTATGTCAGGGGCTCTGCCTCTGATTTGCTCTCTCTCCCCGCCTGTTTCCCTGCTTCTCCCTCCCCCTGTGCTTCAGGACTCCAGGGTTTCCTGCCCTTTTCTGTTCTTGCCACCCCAACAAGCCCACATTCTTTTGTGGAGCCCGCAGGTTTTTGCAGAGCCCACCTAAAGTTGCAGTTTCTGCAAAAATTGTGTAGTGGTGGCTTTGATAGACCCCTACTTAAGCATGGTCCCACAGTCATGCCTCCTGGCATGCACATGTGGCATGGCAGGAGGTGCAATTGTGTATTGCATATTAGATCCCATTGCGCTTTTATCTGCACAAGTAGGAGCCCTTAGGGTCAGTGGTAGAAAGATCCACATTCAGACATTGGGGGCTGGTTCTTTAGCACAATCACTGATTGAGGAATGATGGAAAATGTGAAAATCTGGTCTTCTCAGGGAAGATGTTGACCACAAATTTTCTGTAATTTTTCATTATTGGGTAGTGATGTATGCCTATGGTGTAGGTTAGCAACAGTGGTTTCTATTTTAGGTTGTCTTATTTTATGTTCTGAAAATAATTATTGTAGGCCTTTTATTGAGGAGCTCTCAACAGTCCCATCTTTTGCAGCAGGATCTTAAAATTGGCCAAGAATGTTTTGGGCAGCAGGAAAGTATTTTGCTTGCTTTGTGAGAACCTTTTAATTTGTCTAAGTTATTGAAAATCACCGTTGCTTCTGGGTTGCACGTTACACAGCTTGTGTTCAGCAGCACACCAGAATTGCTCAACATTCCACTACCACTGCACATGTCCTTCCCTCCCCAACCCTTGCATCTTGCTTCTGCAATTTAAAATCTCATGGGGAACCTGACATTGGGCAGAAAGGATGGATAGTCTTGTCTCTGCTAGTTTCTCTTCTCAAAATAATCGTTAGCATAGGGAAAGAGGCTCTATGCTGGGACCTAGAATAGCGTGAGTGCTAGCCTCGCTAATTAGCATGGATACGTTTTGCCCTTCACAACGCATAAATATAATACCTGAACTCTGCTTTATCGCTGGTATTTGACAGACAGTTAACATCTAATCCCTTGAGGTGCAGAATGCTTCCTAGGAAGTGCTGGCACATATTCAAGTCTCACTGAGTTTTGTGGGATTGAAGGGGCACTGGGTAGTTTCCAGGATCAGGTGCTTAGTTGGCATTTTAATATTTAGTCTAAAAAATGTTTTTCTGATTAAGATGGAAAAAACCATGTTTAGGCTTCATTTGGGAATTTTAGGTTATCACCATTGGGTGTGTCTACATGTGTAATTATAGCTCCTGAATAAAGTGTGGAGCTTATTGTTCCAGAGTCAGTTGCTCCCAGGTGTGCCATTTAAATGTCTGGAGCAATAAGCTCCGCAGTTTATTCAGGCACATCATGTGGAGTCTAGGCAGAGCAGCTCAGGCTGGCAGGAATCCCTGGGGGTCAGCTTGCCAGCCAAGGGCTGCTTTCCCTGGCTCAGTGAGCTATGAAGGTGCTGGCTGTAGCCAGCAGGTAGCCCCTGCACTGAATCACCATTGTGCCCCAGCCAGCCCTGTCAGCATTTACACATGCACTGCTACAAAGTTTTTCACTCTGCAGCACTGAATTTTACTCTGTGCAGTAAATTAGTTTACTTCAGCCTAATAAGTGTGCAAGTGTAGACCCTGAGATGTTTACTGCACAGCTAATTAGTCAACTGCAGTAAATGTCTTGTGTAGAGGCACCCATTAAAAGAACGTGCTGGACTGGGGCAGCACAAAACCTGTGAATGAATCTAGCTGGGAAGGAGGGGTAGCGTAGTAAAACACTAGAACAAGTTACCCAGAGAGGTGGTGGAATCTCCATCCTTGGAGGTTTTTAAGACCTGGTTAGACACAACCTTGGCTGGGATGATACAGTTGGGGTTGGACCTGCTTTGAGTAGGGGGTTGGACTGGATGACCTCCTGAGATTTCTTCCAGACCTCACTTTCTGTCATTCTATGATTCTAAGGACCCAGCCAGCCTGCAGGTCCTTAGAATCATAGAGGCGCCTCTAGAGCTAGCAGGTGCCTCTGGGTGCCCTTTGGCATCACCATGGGGTGGGGGGTTACTTCCCTATTATGGTTCTTTTGAATTTAATGTGGTGTTTGCTAGGGGCAGAGGCAGTGCACTTTGTGAGCAGGGGTTCATCAATAAAGATTTTTTTGGTTGATACCGCTGGCCAATTATTAACCAGCCATATTGACTGATACTGATCCAGTTGCCAACATGCAGCCCCACAGCTTGGAGAGCAAGGGGTGTAGGGTGCGGAGGAGAGAGGAGCATGGGGTGGGGCAGATCAGGGTCCCTGCAGTGAGGGAGTAAGTGGGGTAGAGGGAGGCACTGCCCAGCTGGGGCAAAGCGTGGGATGGAGCCATGGGCGGCTCATTCAGGGGGGCGGCTCCCACTGCTATGTGCACCCTTGGGTGAGGGCAGGGTGTTCCTGTGAGGGCTGGGGGCTGTGTCAGCCTCTTCCCGACGGGTGCTGGGCTGAGGCTGAGCTTGGGGCAGGTGGTGGTGCTGGGAGGGGGGCTGTGTGTGGGCTACAGCCACTGCAAACTTCACCGTAGCCCCCCTTCCCAGCACTACTGTTACCCACCCTGGCCAAGCCCCTGTGCTGTGAAGAGGCTGGTGTAGCCTCTGGCCCCAGCCTGCAGTGAGCAGCTGCCCTTGCCCCACGCATGAATCTGAGGGGCACATGCCCCCACATGCCTTCCGTGAGGACACATGTAGTAGCAGGAGCTGCCCTTCCACCCCCGCCTCATTCCCTGGACAAGTCACCTGTGGCTCTATCCCGTGCTCTGCCCTACCACGGCTGGGCAGCCCCTGCCCCCCTCACTGTGGGGGCTTCGATCTTCCCCCTCCTCCCTCCACCCGTTCCTCTGCATAGACTTACCTGCCAGACACTGTTCTTCAAGTTGCCAGGCTGCATTCCTGGCCCCATCCATGCTGCATCTGTGCTCATGCACGTGACATTTATCAGTGACATGACATTATTGGCCACATCAGCCAAAAAAAGCCTATTGCCGATTAATGTCAATTTTCCTTTTATCAGTGATACAATATGGACTGATATATATCAGTGCACCTTTATTTGTGAGATTAGTCATAGGTGGGAGGGCTCTCCTTTAGCTGTGAATTATGCAAGAGGTTTGGGAAGAAGCATTGGGATTGGCTGGAGAGTTTCCTTTCACAGGTGATTGGAAAATGAAAGAAGAGGTTTTTTTTTTTCCAAGTTTTTGGATGTTTGAGGAGTCTACTCTTGCTATCTGTGGATTGTTTATCATAAGTCACAATAAGACTTGTATATCACTATGAGCATTTGTAGATAGGATGGAATATAAATCTAAATAATAATAACTACTGTATGTCACAAGTGTTAGGGAAACTATTAAATGTGAGAACTAGACTAGGCACCTAATAACAGAGTTGGAACGTTCTCTATAACACTTTAGAGTTTATCATTGTACCCAGAATTTCAGAAGGTTTTAGATAATACAGCTCCAAGCCTACAGAAGCTGCGGAAGTGAGTTCCTGGAAAGTTATACCAGATTGTTATTACCATTTGTATAAATATCAGGACCAAAAAAGGAAATGGCTTCAGAGTTTCCAGTGAATGAATGAAAAGGCTTTTTACCATGAAGGAAGTACAGATTTTCCATAACATGTTGAAGGAGTGACTGCACTTCCATCATTCCAGTTCATTTAAGATAATATGATCTTGCAACTGTACAATAGTCTTACAAAGGAATTAGCTATCTGACATACAAAATTGCCAGAGAGAGGGGTTAAAATGAGTAAATACTTCTGGAAAAGTCAGGGTACCTCAGTGACTGCAGTAATTACTCTGAGTTACTGCCTGCCAAATCTTGGATAAATCTTAATTGACATACCCAATTATAAAGCTATAAATTGAGTAAAAGAAGCACCTCCCTTGTCTTTAGTTAGCAATAATTTAGCTAATTCTAATAACGATTTGTTATGCTGCCAAATAAATTTAGAGATTTTTTTCGAATAGTTTAATGTTCTTACAAGAAATAAAAGTACACTTGATCTCAAGTATATAAAATACACAATGAAGAAGTCAACTTAATCAAATTAATTCTGTCCTTCAGTAGGCAGAAGTTGAAATGTTTTGTTTTTCTTTGACTTTGTAGAAGTTGTAGATGTCGAAAGCTAAAGAAAACTAGAAGCTTCAGAGCTATAAATCTATACGATTCCTGTTGTGCAGCATCATGTCCTGAAGTCTTTCTATCTTTAGATCCGGAAAAATCTTTAAAGTCTGTGGGACTCTATTTAAATCCAAAGTCAATTATTCCCAGCTCTGGGGGATGGAGACTTATGTATTTATGTATTCATTTATATACCTTACATATAGCACAAAGAATGCACATTTATCAGCTTTAGCAGCTAAATTTACAGTCAGTTATGATATTGTATAGTTATTCAGTTCAATACAATAAATTAACATACCATACAATTAGCACAACAGCAGCTCATGCCCCATACATCTGCCCTTCTTGGAGCTTTACTGAACAGATAGTTTGGTGGGTGTTTCCTTTGTGTGCTCGTAGAACTAATATAAGAATCATAGGGTCGTACTCTATGTAGAACAACAGTCCAGAAACAGTTCTTCAATCTGACCTGAAAGGACATGTATGAGATGCAGATTAGAAATGATTTCTCAAAAGACAGAGATTCTTCAAATGTTTCCATCAGTCCTATCGGAACTTTCCCTAGTCTGCTCTTTGCACCTGCACTGGGTGCAATGTGTTTCCAAATGGAGAGATCCAGCCTGGGAAAAAGTAGGAATTAATTCAGCATCCGTTTGTGTCTGTCCTTTACCAAATATGCATCATATTAGCTCCAGATAGACCGAAAAGTTATTCTTTCTGCAATGCAGTGTAATTACCCGGTGTGGAGAGACAGTAGGCAAATGGATGGGCACATCTCTATGCTCCCAAATATGCTATGTGGTAAATGTCACGAAGCAGAGATGAGTAATTCAGGATATCACTTTGGTGGTAGACTCCCAGGAGAGAATGTTTTGCAAGGTAATATGAAGTTACACTGGAAGTTTCTGAAAGTTATAATCCTGTTTGCATATGTTAAAAGATACCTTTGGTATAACAGAGGCTATCCAAGTGGCAAGCAGATGTGCCTTTGAATTCTTGATTTCATCCCCTGCTGTTAATGTATTCTTTTTTGGCAATTGTCAATCAACAGGTGCATTAAGCATAGGGAGGCATCTGTTGCCAAGCTTTAGTGCTGGCATATGGGATTAAATTCCTTCAGATTTAAGTGGTATCCACAGAGATTCTGGAAACCCATCTGAATGCCCTCTGCCTGGCACCTATGTTGGAAGATAGGAGTTAGCCCAGTTTGTGAGAGTAGGCATTTAACCAGCTAGATAGACGGGCGTGAATAGAGGCAGCCAAGAGACAGTGGGGAAGCGTGCTGCAAAGAGCAGTACAGGTTTCCTTCGCTTTATGCTGTACATGTGTTCCTGGAAAACAGCGCATAAATCAAATTCGCATAAAGGGAACCCACTTTACAATGTAACAAATAGGGATATGTTCTAAGACCTCAACTGTACTGACCACCAGACTGATTTCTACCACTTTTACAAGACAGTTTTGGTACTTACCAACAGCAGACAGTACACACAAGCACACGCTCGTGGTAAATGTTATCATAATAGGGTAGCAACTATAGAAATGCACGTTGTAGACAACGAATGAGGAGCACAGGAGATGATATTTTTGGTGCATGTCACTCCTGCAATGCACTGCACAAAGCAGGTGACTGCCGACTTCCACCACACAGATCACATAAGAGTGAATTTACCTTGCATATAACAAATTTTTGGTATAAAAATGTCATCTCATAAGAGTGAATTTGCACATACGGAACCCACGTAAAGTGAGGGAAACCTCTGTCCCTGTTGGAAAACCACAAAATAACTGTCCAGCAAGAGCCCCTATATCTAGTATTGGAGAGATGCTCCGTAGCTTACAGAGCTCTGATCCTGATTTATTCTTAGACATAAAAATAATGCTGCCACAGCTGTTTGTATCTCAAAGGGCTGGGCAGGAGTGCAGAGATTCCTTCTCTTGAAGTCTTCACCCCTTTTTATCACTTTCCAAGTGATTACCCACAAATAGCAGGGTAGTAGTTTCCAGCTGAATTTCATGTGAATTGGACAGAAAGAGGAAGTAATTCTGTCCCTTGGCATTTTAGCAGGTTTCTTGGCATGAGAAAGGGAGAGAGTGTACAGAGCATAAAGACAGGAAGTGCTCCTTGAGATGAGTTTGAACAGCAGCAGCATCTGATGAAGTAGGAAAATGAGCTTTTCTGTTAAAGGTTTCATATTTTCCAGTGGGAGACAGGAAATATTCTCTTCCAGACTGAGGGGGAGGTAGGGGAAAATAGATGAACTAATATATACACTGGTAGGGGGGGAGAGGCGAATACAGGACTTCCAGTACAATTATCATATGCTAGAAGTGTGTATTTGTTGAATCCTTAATGGCATCAGTGAATCTTCTTGTCTCTGACACTGTTAACAAAAGTGAGTTTCTAAGACTTGGCACCCCACAACTACTCCAGTAGAATGTGGTAATTTACAAAACATTTCTTCTTTTCCTTCAGTGCATTAATATTATATAATATTCACACACACGTGTGTATATATGAAAGAACACATAGAAAGAATATATAGGTATAGAGCTATGGATCTCTCTCTCGCGTGCGCAATATGCAATGTGCTGTGTATTTCCAAACAGAGAAACAACACTCCCTGCTCTAACATGCTCAAAATATATGTTTCACAACATATATATGTCAAATATGTCTTTTGGCCTTCTTTGAAGGGTAGATTACAAAATTAGATACATTACTGGATTTTCAGGGACCTGAACAGGGAGAAATAGCATTGCATTTAGGCACTTAAATCCATGTATGCATGCAATAAATAGATTAGAATCTGGCTCCATGAGTGGGCAGGGTGGAGGAAAGGAGGGTAGAGAGGTGATTAGTTATAGCTAATATCTTCTTTGAACTGTTGCCCTTTTCATAAAAAGCTGTTTGTCTAGATATACAGCAGCATTTGCTCCCTGGGCAAGTAGCTAATTATACAATGCCCTGCAGTCCTCTTTCAAAGCAGGATGAATTTTAAAGGACTTTTATATCTTTTTGTGCAAGGTAAAAAACTCCTCCAACTTCAGAAAACTTAGTATAGCTAGGTTCCATACATAAACTAATAAAAAAACTACACAGCAGTCATTACGTATTCACATATTCTGAGAAGGTTTGTGTGGTTTTTTGGGTATTTTTTTCCAAGTGCACCTAGGGAGTACTTACTGTAAGTTTGAGCTACAGGCCATTGACATGCGTGGTAGTCTGTCCCTTAACATCAGTGAACTGTTGATCCGGCCATGTTTAACTTAATCTTCAAACATTTCTTATTGTAATGTAGGAAGAGCAAATTTCTAAATATTAGAGATGGAGAGGGCTTGCTAGGCCAATCCCTGCAATGCAGGACTTAAGGTGCTTAAAAAAAACAAGACCAATTTCAACGTTTCTTAGCCCCTCTTTTTGTCATTCCAAAGAAAAAGCTTTCCAATCAAGGTTATGATGCAGAGTTCTGGAGGAGCTTTTTCCTACTGAATCTTATCTGTGGTGGTGACTCTTTTAAGGGACAGAGGTGCATAAGAGGGGTTCCTCTGGTACTATGGCTATTTTTGAATCTCAAAGCCAGACAGAACCATCTCCTCCACACCATCCCCTGACATGCTCAGCTGGTTTTGAACTCCAGTCTTAGTGGAGCACGCTAGTGATTAGGAGCAGGATGGGATGGGAGTTGCAAATTGCTTGCCCTGGGCCTGTTGTCAGTTTCTTCAAATTAACAGTTGTGTCCCCGTTCCTCTGGTGGGGAGGTTTCTGAAAACGGAACAAAAGCCTTCATTAAAGAAATCAATGGGATGCTTGGGATAGGTGTTTAAAATGAGACCGTCCCAGATGAACTGCCTTTTACTGGAACAAGCCCCATATCTTGTCTCCTGCAGTGGCACAAAAGTGGCTGCTGAAGGGGAGGGTGAACAGGGCAGAGCCAGATATTTCCATTCCCTGCATCCTGATGAAAATTGAACGCTTGGGGATCCAAATATGGAGGTCCAGGATTCTGTGCAGATAGTTTTCTACCTCTGGCAGTTCCTTTGCCAAGTCTACAGGGTGGGTGTGTCAATACCGCCTTTGCAGCAAACCTGAGACAGTGGCCAAGAAAGGCCCTGCCTACTTAGTGCTTGCTGAGAAAATGTGTGGTGACTGAGAGTGATGCCAGATGCACCCTGCACTGCTCTCAGGAGCGTGCCGGGGACTGGCATCAACATTTCTTCATTCCAAAGGGTGCTTCTGGTGCACTCCACAAAATAACATCATGTGGTATGGGACATAGCCAGGGTTTGGGGAAAGAACCTTCTCCTACCAATCTAGAAGGTATAGTTTTTCAGCAATCATTTGTTTTTCTGGCTGCTGCATATAGACTAGGTCATTGCTGCTCAACCTCCAGACCATAGACCAGATCCAGCCTGCAGAGCCATGGCAGCCAGGCTGCGGGGCTCCCCACAGGTCTGGATATTTGGTGGTGGGGGAGTGGCAGCAATGTTAATTGCCTTTCCCCTACTGTCAAATTTCTGACCTGGTAGGCAGCCCTGCAGGTTGGATAACACAGCCCAGTGTGTGGGGTTGGGCTGGCGTGTGGGGTCAGGCCCACATGCTGAATTATACTTGTGGGGCAAACCCTCACACTGACCCCATGTGGGATCTGGCACGTGGACCAACTCCGTGCCACTTGTCTGGCCTGCGAGTCCAGAATGTTGGGCACCACTGGATGAGATGGGCATAATGGTCCTGGTACCTTTAAAATCTGGCTGTCGATGGGAACCTTACTTTCTGATGGAGGAAACTGGAAAACCTATTGAGAAGAACTTCACAGTGGATTCTTCACTCCTCAGTGCTTCAGCTGTTTCTGCAAGCAGGGGTGACCTTGGCCATCTTTTCTGGGCTGTAGTTTACTCTCAAGAGCCAGCAATGTTGTCTGTCTTTTTTTTTTTTTTGCTGAACTCCTGGTTTTTATATTAGTCCTCCTTTATCTCGCCCTTTTCTCACCACTCACACACTCTTCTTATTGAGTCACACTCTCCTGCCCATGATGCTTCTTGACTTTCTCTACTTCCCGTCTACTTTTTCTCTCCGTTTTGTTCTCTCTTCATTCGCTTCTGTAGTCTCACAATCATTTATTCTTTGTACCATGCCTTTACACTCCACTTGACTTCAGTGCGAGTGACCAACCTAAAACAAAAACAAAGCAACAATAAATCCCAACAGCAAGCAACCTCCCCTCTCCCCACTTTTAATATCTCTCCTGTCTGTCTGCTTGATTATTTTATGTTGCCACCATTTTTGTCTCGCTTGTTGCAACCTTGTTCAGAGAGGGGCCCTGTCTTCTGTATGCTGTTGGAAGTGCCTGCCACACTTCTGAGTTAAATAAAACCAATATTAAAGCCCATTAGTGTAACACGGGTGGGCTGACTGGGACACCCACCCTAGGTGCCAGCTGTAAGGGGGCATCAGAACCCCCCCATCAGTCTGTCTCCTTTTCTTCATACAGAACCCCGTGAAAAACTATTATCTCAGTAGCCACCTGAAACTCTTTGCCCTCCTACCAGTCCTCTCTTTTGGTTCAGTGAAACAAGTGTGTCCAGTCTTTTTTTTTCTCCATTTCTTCCCTGCCTCTTCTCCAATTATTTCCTTGTCCCAATGGATGTAGTATTTCAGTTCATACAGTCCCGGCTTCAGGCACTCTGTTTCAGTGAAAGCCAATCCCTAAAAACTCTGAGGTTTCTTACTTTCCATAAACTAGGTCTAAAACACGCTAATAAAGTCCTTAATAATGTCCCTTTGGTATGAGTCCATATAGTACCATCTCCTGCATTAACAAAAGGTTTATTTTGGTGACACTCAGAAAGCAGCAATCCTTTTCCCACACTCCTTTTTGCATATGTACACTCCCAAAACATGTCCCACATCCCCTGTTTTTAGGGGATATTTTTAGCTAGGCTGCATAGGCATCTGGCTGGGGTCATCTGACCCCAGCACTGTTTCCTGCCTAGGCAGGGGGTCGGACTTGATGATCTGTTGAGGTCCCTTCTGACCCTAGCATCTATAAATCTATGATCACAGGAGCTGGCCAGTGCAGTGCTGCATTAAGCAGTGTATCTGGGAGGTGGGGGGAGAGTTGGACAAGCAAAACGGTGCTTCCCCCAGGTATCCTTTGCCAGAGAAGGCACAGCTCTACTCCTAATATGTATGCATCATTGAGGGTAGCAAATGTGGCACCAGGATCTGCTCCTAGGAAACCCAGCCATGGGGCTGCTGATGCTGAGCAGCAGCCCAAGCAGGTATAACATCCTTTCCCTTCAGCCATGCTTCCTCCCACCCTCATCTGCTGTGGTTGGCATATCCTCACCACGGTCCCCCCACCCTCCCTGGTTGCTCAGTGAGCTCTTTGCCTCTGCCCCCCCTGTCCTGGGCACTCAGAGAATTTCCTGTGCCTCTGGCCAGATGTTTTTTGCCAAACTGTTGGGTAATGAGAGACAGTTAGGCTATAATAATGCCTGAATTGTGCTGCATTCTGCAGGCACCACTGAAACTTATTCGAAATGTGTTTGCAACTATTCTAAGGGAGTTTTGAAATTTGAAGCAGGGAGCTTTTATTACTCCAGATGAGGAAACTGCTGTTTTTGGATTTACCTGGGTCGGAAAGGATAGTCCAAGGCTCCTTCAGAGCATTCCCCAGCCATCAGCTAGATCTGGATCCATTCCTGTGTCTGTGGGCAGACTGTTATTGGCTAGGTGATTGTCCATTGTAATAAGGATGAATGGTTATATTTTTAATTGGAGGTTTGCAGTGGGGTTATTCCAGATTGTATTGTTTTACAAATTTGCTTGTAAGATTTCTGGAGCAGGGACCCATGTGTTGGTCCTAATACAATGAAGTGCCGGTTCTCACTGGGGCTTTTAAGCTGTATCACAGTAAAAATAACAATAAAAATTAACTTCACTCTATCTGAGATCAGGGGGAGCAAAAGGAAAGCAAGCCAAAATTGCTGAAAGCCTCTTAAGGGCAATAGGATATGTGGCCAAGTAATTACTGAAGTTGGAATTTTGCCAGAATACTGGGCCAACCCCCTACTTGAACAAAAATGATGTGATTTCTTTAGCAATCATGTGTTCAGGATTTTGCTTTTGCTTTTTATCTGAAAGGCAGATAATGGAACTAGGTGTAGCAGGCTGTCATGAGAGCCAAAGCCATTCTAGAACAATGCTTGTATTTCTAGTCATTAAGGCACCCATGGTGGCTGATTATTTTAATTTTTTTTTCTGTACATTCTACTCAATGCTATTTTTCCCCCTATATCCTTGAATTTTTCAGAAAAGGAACATCAAAAAGGCCCAAACTTCTTTAATTTGAGCACTCTCTAAAGCTTTCCTGCAGGGGTTTCCCAGCAAACGTAGTTATTTTGTTTATTCACTGCCAACAAAAGCTTCCTTTTCCTTATTCAATTAAGTAATAAACTGAGGGGAGCTACAGTCTCATCAGGAGGAACTAATTTATATTGTTACTCTTGGTTCTAAATATACTCTCCACTTTTAAGGTAAAACTGAACATGTTCCGTAGATAAATGTTCCTAGCACTTTTTCCTTTTGTTTGCCCATTTTTATTTACTACCAAGGTATTTTTAACAGGGCATTTCAAACTTTTTTTGACAAAGCTATTATTGAATAGAAGCAGTAGATTTTTTTTTTTTTCAGATATACATACATACATATATATATGGAAATATAGTTATACATCTTGTATTTTTTTCAATTTGTTCTGTTTTATTTTATTTTATTTGTTGTACTGAATTTAATAGCCTTTTTGATGAAAAGGTTTGAGAAATCAGTAGGTATGAAGAGAGCCATGAAAGTCAATATTAAATGAAGCTTCAGTTTGTACAGGTATTATCTCTACAATGGACGAATCTCTTCACTGTCCCTTCGTGACCTTATTTACTTCATTACAAAGAGAAAGAGAGACTGATGGAGAGCTAGTACTACATTTATATCAAGTCTAACATTTTTAAAGAAACTTTTTATGTTTCTGGTGCATTTAGTAAATCTATAGTTTACTGCTCAGCGAACAACCAACTTTAAAGTTACCTGTTCAAACATTTTGACTTCACTTTGGTGTTCATTTTTTCCAGACTTCTACTGACACAACCTCCAATTGCTCATCTATTTTTAAGTTTGCTTTTTCATCTAGAAGGCAAAATTATTTCACAGAACAGTATGTTGCTCCAAGCCTGCAAGAAGTAAAGCTAGCTTGTAAAGATGATTGCCTCTTAAAGATTTTAAACCTGGCCATAACATTGTGACCAGCTGGACCAAAATACTGAAGTAAGGTATCTGGAATTAATGGCAAAATAGCAAATTTGCAGTACCTTCATTTAAACTAAAAAATGGTTAATTGTTGATTAATTTATTCTGAAAATTAAAAACACAATAGCGCAAAATCTATTTTTATATTAAATTTAATTTTATTCTGGTTTTTAATATGCCAGTTAATGCATGTTTTTAAAATAGAGACTGGGTTTTTTAGCATAATTATCTGGCAAGGCAAATTCTTCAAATCCTGGAAGGGCACAGTATATTCTCAGGGCAAAGGCACACTATATTAGAACAAGGGAATGGCCAATTTAGTTTTAGAAGAAAAAGGTGAATATTTTATGCTTCTACCAAATGAAGCCTTATTTTAGGAAAAAAATGTATCTGAAGTTTTTAGTATTGCATCTCAAAAGTGATCAACAGGGACCCTGGTTTTCTCTGATATAAAAAAATCCCCAATTTTCAGTTTAAAAAAAAAAAAAAATTACCCAAAACCAAATTTTTTCCTTAATTTAAATAAAACCCCAATAAAAAAAAAAAAAAAAAAAAAAAAGTTACCCCAAATCCACATTTTTCCGTAATTTAAATGAGACACCACTAATATATAAATATACATGTAGTGATGTTTCATTTTAATCGTGGAAAAATGTGTATTTGGTGTTACCTTTTCTTAACCGAAAATTGGGGATTTCTTTAAATCAGAGAAAGCTAGGAGCCCTGGTGATAAAGTTGGGCTCTTTTCCTTCATCCGGATTAGTTTCTGTCACTCTAAACTGCAGGCAAGAGAAAGCTAAAAGACAAAACTTGGTTTTAATTAGGACTGTCAATTAATTGTGATTAATGCACGCTATTAACACGTTAATCATTGTTCACATTTTTTTTTAATACGTTAATCATGCATGTGGTTTTGGAGCTTGTGCCTGGGTTCCACTCCATTGCTGTCGCTGCTGCCTCTGGATCACCCCGCAAGGCAGTGGTGGCAGTGCAGAGGACCTCAGGGCAGCCCAGGTATGGGCTTCAGGCAGCTGCAGCAGGGAGAGGGAGTGGTGCACACAGATGCAGACAAACAACCACAGCCTGCAGCCAGCCAGGAAAGCAGCCTG
>NW_017729026.1:18413972-18416748 GCF_001723915.1 Gavialis gangeticus | reverse complement strand
GAGCTTTAGGAGTCTGGGCATTTGGGAGAAAGGGAAGCCCCCATGGTGAGGGAGGGAGGGAGTGGGGCAGGGTTTTGGGTGAATGGGGCCCAGGAACCGGGGCAGGTTATGGGATGGAGCTGCTGCTTGTCCAGGGGCATGGTGGGGGTGGCACTCCAGCTGCCGTGTACACCCCCAGGGGAGGCATGGAGGGCACGTGCCCCCTGGATTTGTGCATGGGGTGGAGGAAGGCTGCTGCTTTGGGCTGGGCTCTGCGCCTCACTGCCTTTGTCCCGGGAGTGGTGAGATGTCATGCTGTGCCTCCCACTGCTGGGCAGGCAGGGGACACAGCACAGCCATCACACAGCTCCTGGGGCTATGGCAGTGGGGCACAGAACCCCAGCCCACAGCGGCAGCCTGCCTCTGCTCTGCCCTGTGCATAAATTTGGGGAGCACAGGCCCCCCCGTGCCTCCCCCAGGGGTACCCACAGCGGTGGGAGCAGCCCTCCCATGCCCTTGGATGAGCCATGGCTCTGTCCCACGACCTGCCTGAGCCTTGGGGCCCCATTCACCCCAGCCCATGCCTCTGGCCCATTCCTTCCCTCACCATGGGGGCCTCAATCTGGCCCCCTCACCCCTTCCCTCCCCCACACTCCTTCCCTTTCACAGTCTTACCTGCTGGGTGGTGTCTGTGTCTGTCTGTCTGACCTTCACTTCTCCTGATCCCAGTACCCCACATCCTGCCAGATTATGCAGGAACCCCCCCCTCTGAGGTCCAAACCCTACACACGCCCACAGCCCCCCACACTTTCACAAATCTCCACTCCAGCCATACAAAGTACCTGCATAATTTTGCATAACAGAGTTTTCTGCACATAATTTTGAGTTTTTAGCTTTGCAATTTAAAATTGTGATTAATTGTAACTAAAAAATTTGGTCATGATTAGTTGCGTGATTAAAGAAGTCTTTTGACAGCCCTTATTTTAATTATAATATATTAATAAATTGAAGGCGAAATATGCACTAAAGGAATTATGAAACAGGCGTTGAAGTACAGTGAAGTGTTCTAGTGGTAGCATGTTGTTATTGGAGATCTGGTATCATTACTTATTAGTAAAGTAATGCTTATTCCCATAAAGTAAACGCTTATTCCCATTATTGGCCAGCATTTATTAGAATCTCACTTAATAGAATCAGAATACCAAATATGGAGGTACTGGAGTGCACAGGATTGACACACTTAGAAACCACTGAGGAGGTTGCGATGGATTGGCCATGTTAGGAGAATGGGAGGAGACCATATCCCCAATAATATTTGTATAGCGAGAGTTGAGATGGCTTTAGAAAGCAGGGTCACCTTCTATGGTAGTACCATGATGAGTGCAAAAATGATATGAAGTCATTCAAAATCAACATAGAAAGCTGGGAGGAGTGCGTAGAATCCCTTCCGATTTGGAGGGAATATCTGTCACGGGGTGCAGCTCAACATGAAGCAGCTTTGATCCAGAGGATGGAAGCAAAGTGAAAAAGCAGCAGCATGCTATAAACTTGGACTCAAACTCAGACAACATATGGATCTGTGAAACTTGTAACAAGTTGTGTTGCTCTCGAATTGGGCTCATCCACAAACAGATTCATCACATCAGGCATCTGACTAGACCTCTTACTTGTCCACCATGATCCAGAGGATTCACGGTTGCCTACATTTAATAGAATCAGCTGCATATTAGAGTCAAAACCTTAACATCAAATACAAAAAGCATTGTAATATGTGAATTTTCTGCTTATTAGCCTTTTACTTTATAGAGTCAGCTGCTTATTGTCGGGGAACGGCGGCCCCAAGGTCACAGTGGGCCGAGGGCAGGATCGGATCGAACAGGCGGGATTAGCGGCAGGAGTCTGAGTGGTACGTGGAGTCGTGTGGTTTCAAATAAAGTGGATTTATTTTACTTACGCTTGGAAGCATAGGCAGAAGAACTTGCTTGTTTCAGTTGCAGTAAATCGAAAATGAATACGAACAATGGAGGGGACTGTTGGTCCACGGGGTTCCCAAGTGAGCCCTTGCTTTCTAGCCAGAGCTAGGTGTGGCTGCCCACTCGATAGTCCCAGGACTGGCCAACAGCTTATTGATTAGGAAAACAAACAACAGAACTGTAACATGGTGAATGATGTAAACAACGTGACGCCAGTCCAACGTGGACGAACGGGTGATCGAAGACGGTGCCGAAGTCAAAGCCGGGTAGGATGTCACGATGCCGTAGTCGAGGTAGTTTGGGTTGATAAAAATCGTAGTCAGGGTCGATGCTAAAATTGGTCGGTAGCCAAAGGAATCAGTGCGGAAATGAGTTGGATCAATCTGCAAAACTGCAGCGAGGAGGAGACCAATGGGCCAGAAAGCCCTTCTGAGGAGCAGTCCCTGTTGGAACAGCCTCTGCTCTCAGGTCGGATCTCTCCTAGCGAGACAGTCCCTGCCAAGGCAGCCTCTGTTCGCCAGTTGAGCGGGTCTCCCCGCTCAGGTGAGGGGCTCACAGGCCGTTTGTAGCAACCAAATGGCCAATCATGTTGTCTTCTCTAAAGAAATTTCTAGTCCGATTACGTCATGCAGTCTGTAGACTGAGCATGTGTCTGGTCAGATTACTTCATCTGCTGAGCAGAACTGAGCATGCGTGTTCTTACAAAACTAGGTCAGCTTTGATTGACAAGCCAAGGGTCGCATAGGGGGCACATGCTGGGCACGCTGTGGAATTTTCCATAGGCCTTGTCTGCTTGTCTGCGCATGATCAAACTTAACTCTTGT
>NW_017729026.1:18399591-18408972 GCF_001723915.1 Gavialis gangeticus | reverse complement strand
CTAAAGAAATTTCTAATCCGATTACGTCATGCAGTCTGTAGACTGAGCATGTGTCTGGTCAGATTACTTCATCTGCTGAGCAGAACTGAGCATGCGTGTTCTTACAAAACTAGGTCAGCTTTGATTGACAAGCCAAGGGTCGCATAGGGGGCACATGCTGGGCACGCTGTGGAATTTTCCATAGGCCTTGTCTGCTTGTCTGCGCATGATCAAACTTAACTCTTGTGTTGCCAACATACACTTAAAATTTGGTCCGGACACTTATTAGTATCAAAATCTTAAACCATGAGCTATGAGCAGCTTAGAGACCAGTGTGGGGCTGTTAAGTCTGTTGTGGGGGAAGGGGTATGGGGAGGACAGATTGAAGCCCTTGCAGTGAGGGGGAGAGTGGGGCTGATGCTGAGACAGGGGCAGGTGCTACCCAGACGGGGCGGGGCACGGGATGGAGCTGCAAGCAGCTTGTCCATGGGAGGGTGCGGGGGGGGGCAGCTCCCACCGTTGCACGCACCCCAGCATGGCATAGGGGTGTGTGTGCCCCATATCTGCACAAGGGGTGAGGACGGTCTGTGGCTGCGGACTGGGGTGGGTGCTGCACTAAACTCTTACCAGCATGGGGGCTGGGCCAGACTGTTCTCAAAGTGGGTGGTGGTGGCGCTGGGATGGGGGCTACGAGGGGAGCTGCAGCCACCCCAAAATTTACCATAGCCCACCTTCCAGTGCCACTGCTACCCACCCCATGTGCAGTCTGGCCCAGCCTCCTGCTGGGAAGAGACTGGGGTTGCTCTAGCCACAGCCCGCAGTGGCAACCCACCCATGCCTCGCACCAGTCCGGGGGCACGCACCCACTATGCCCTCCCAGCGTGTGTGCAGCAGTGGGAGCCGCCCTGCCCCAGCCTCACTCCCTTCCTCACTGCCTCTGGGGGGCAGATCGACCCAGAGTCTCGATCTGCCCCCCACTTCTTTTCCCTTCCCTTCCCTTCCTTTCCCTTCCCTTCTCTTCCCCACAACAGACTTAGCAGCCAGATGCTGCTTTCCAAGCTGCCGGCCTGTGCTTTTGGCTGTATGCATGCTGCAGCTGTGCACAAGCATGGGTCATTTATTGGCCGCAGCCAAAAAAAGCCAATTGCTGATGCTGTCAATTTTCCCTGCATTGGTGCCAATCTGATATGGGACCAATGTATTGGTGCACCTCTAAAACTTATACAGAGTTTCTTGATGAATCCACATTTTGCTCATTTTACTCGCTACCAGTTGTTAGAATCAAGTGTTTTGCCTGATATATTTCTAATAACCAGCTGACACTGTTTAAGGAACCTATATTTGGATTCACAGCTTCATAGAGGTTTAGGGCTAGGAGGGACCTTGTGAGATCATCCAACTGCCTGCTCTGGGCAGGAAAGGTGATGTTTGCAACTACCAAACTTTCATCACTTGAGCTTAAAATTTCCATGCTAAGTATCTGTTTCAGGATTTAAAAAAAAAATAAGTAATTTTCAAACAAAATGGTTCATTTGGAGAAAGAGGCAAGGTAAATGTTGCTTTGCCTGTGTTAAAAATAATCATGGAATCATAAAAAATTAGGGTCGGAAGAGACCTCAGGAGGCCATCTAGTCTAACCCCCTGCTTAAAGCAGGACCAGCCCCAACTAGATCATCCCAGCCAAAGCTTGGCCCAGCCGGGTCCAAAATATGGGTGCCAAAAAGTTAGACACTAATGAGTTTTGTGGTAGCTGGAAAAGGGGGACTTGGATCACTGTTTCCTAAGCAGGCAGAATTCCATCCAAGTCCTGTTTAGGGACCAATTTACCAATCTGGCGCTGGCCTGGATTGTCCTATAAGCCATGATTCCACAGACATGAAAGAAGCTGTGGTGATATCCTAATTACAGGGAAATATGAAAATGGTGATCCAACCTAAGTATATAATATATAAAGGATGAAACAAAGAGAAATCCTGCCTTGAGAAGGGGTCTGGACTAGATGACCTCACAAGGTCCCTTTCAGCCCCTACTTTCCTATGGTCCTTCCTAAAATAAATGGCTGTAAGTATAACAGGTTAAAAATGGAAGTGACTGATAAAGGATGTCAGAGGCATCAGTGGAATATATGAGCAACCATTAGGTTGAAAGCTAATAAGAACGAGAAAACAGGTATATTTCCATTGCTAGGGGTATTGGTAAAATTCATGTAAAGACAAATGTTAAATGGATACTTCTTTTCCGTATTCAGAACGAAGCAGGATAGATGAACAGAACTTTGATAAAATTGAATCCATCTCATGGATGAGGTCAGGGTCTTATGTAAAACATGTGCTCTCTTGTAATTGAAGGTTATGTTATTCATATCCACAATAGGGCCAAATTAAAGTTTCATAGGTAACTTTAATTCTATCATTTCCTAACTTGTGAGAATTTGATTGTACAACCTTATCAAAGTTCCTTTAATATACTTGTTGATTGTTTGTTATTTCAGTACAGAAGTAAAACTTTTCAATAATCTGCAGGTGAGAAAAATACAACAAATAGCTCTTAAACTATACTAATAGTCCCCAATGACCCCATTATGGGGAAAAAATATCACTAGACAGACTATTCTGGTAAGGTGCTACTCAACGTACTGCAATGTACAGATGGAAGAACTCAGCTTGGAAGTTCATTTTAGCTATGTTAGAAATAATAATGTTAATCTTTCCTTCCAGCCAGTCCTTCCAGCCTGCAAATCTATTTTAGGTCTATATTTACTAAGCTGTATTTGCACCTTTCAAGTTGGGTGCTCAGATCCAAATCCAATGGTTTTGCTATGGACTTTCCAGACTGTCTGGATATGAGTATTATTAAAGTGTGTAGCATTGTTCCCCTATATAAGTTGACTGCCCCTTCAGCCTCATTCATGTTCTGATACCATTCCTGTCTCTGGTCATCTCACTAGAGGATCTTATGATATTACAAATACATAGTGATGATCAGGGATCCTAGTTTTCTCTGATTTAAAAAAATCCCCAATTTTCAATTAAAAAAAGGAACCCCTAAATACACATTTTTCCATGATTAAAATTAAACATCACTGCATATATATCTATATATTAGTGGTGTCTCATTTAAATTACGGAAAAATGTGGATTTGGGGTTACTTGTTTTAACTGAAAATTGGGGATTTTTTTAAGTCGGAGAAAACCAGGGTCCATGATGATGACAATACCAACAAAATTGGGCAAGTCACAAACTAAAAACAAGATGCTTCTATGTATACATACTGTAAGTTAATTATCTAAGAAAAAATGCACACAGTAATAAACATTTGAAAAACAGGATTCAGGTTTACCAGTGTGTGGCAGTATTTGTTTCCTAAAGAGCGAACAAGATGCTATTCCTTGTGTAGTATATAAACTTTCGTAGCTACCTTATTCTGTTACAATGCCCTTTTTAGCTAAACCGTATAGAACAGGGAGTTGGCAGCTTTCTGCCGCTGTGGGCTGCTGCTTACAACCTAGCCTCCACTGTAGGCTGCAGCCCTGGATCCCTTAGCAAACAGCAGATGCTGTGAGGGGAATAGATAGAAAAATAAGGCTGCAAATACCTCAGGGATGCTGCCTTTATTGCAGTGATTCGAGCATGCTGCCACTTCCCTGAGCCGCTGTGGGCTGACTCCGGTAATCTCTCCATGGTATATTTTGGTTTATGGGAGCACAGACAGAAGTACATTTTTTGTGCAATCAGACCCCTGAAAGTGCTCTACAGCCATGCTGTGACACACATGCATGGCTGTAGAGCGCTTTTAAAGTGGCCAATCATGCGAAAAATTAACCTTCCTCAAATGAGTTATCAGATGAAGGCGCTCTACTTTACAGCGTCTTAGGGAACTTACGTTCCCCAGGATTAATTTTGTTGCTCAGTTGGGACTGGGCAGATGCAGATGAGCCCTACCCCTGGGGTAGGAAGGGAAGTGGTGCTGGGGGGATGGATGGGAACTCCTGGGGTTTGCCTGGCCTGAGCTGGAGGAGGAGACAAGTGCATCAGAGCACCGACTGCCTTGCAGCCTCCTTCCCTCCAGCTCAGGCTAGGCAAACCGCAGCCAGCAGCTCACTGTTGCTGGCTTGCCTTTCTCCCTCTCCCTTCCTTCTGACAGCCCCAGAGCTGGGTCAGGGAGTGCTCTAACTCATGGCGCTTTATATAAAGTACCATGAGTTAGAGTGGGGGCCTGCACATCTGTCAGTGCCCTAGTTTGCTGACCCCTGCCATAGACTGTTACAAGATTGGAATTAAAAAAATATATATATATATCTTTAAGCTAAATTACTATATCAGTTATTTAAATATATATTTAAGTAACTGATATATATATATATATACACACACACACACACACACACACACACACACACACACACACACACACATATTTAAGTATATGTATTTAAGTAACTACACACACATGTATATATATTTTTTATAAACGGCTATTATAGAACATTTTATATCAACAATATAGTTTATTAGCGAATTAGCTCCTTGCAATAACAGTGTGCAAGTTACCATACTGATGTTTTTAGAGAGGTTGTCAATCTGTGTTAAACTCCATAGGAGTTTTGCTGTTTTTACTTATTCCTTTAATTGTTCTAAAGACCTCTCAGGTACCTGAATTTAAGTGGGCACTGCTTTTCCTATAAGGATTTATGTTTGGAAATGCTAAGCTATACAGGTGGCAATTTAAGTTTAGTGACTCTTTTCATCCTCCTTACTTCAGTCCCTCTGGTTATTGCCAGAATGTGCTTGTGTCTTGGCATGAGATTCAGTAGACTTCCATTTGTGAACAGATTAGGAAGATTTTTCTAGGCTAGGCATAGAACTTTTGGGTTCACTGGGATACCATGTTCACCTGAAGCTGTTTGTTTATTTCCTTCCAGAAAAAGCTGAAACAGTTTCCTGTCTAGATGCTTCTTAGATGCTTACATTTTTAAAAAGTTATTATTTTAAACAAGTCAGTGTGGAAAAGACTTACCAGATGAGACAGGGAAGCGGCAGGACACCACGCCAGAATCCGAACACGGTGAAAGTGAAACCCTGGCAGGTAGAGCTGCCGCGAGAGATGATCAAAAGAAAAAAAGTGGCCAAGCTGAGAGGAGCCAGAAGCGGCTCCTGCATCCGCATGGGCACACTTTATAAGAGCATGCTGGGGCTGATTGGTTGGACAGATGCCCAGGGCTGGGATAAAAGACCCAGTGGAAGACAAGCGGGGGAGAGGGGGACCAGAAGTGGATTCCCCAGCCGGCCTGGAGGGGCCAGAGCTTTCAAGCGGTCCCAGTGAGGGGACCTGGTGGGTACCCCAGAAAGGGGTTACTATGAGAATGCAGGGCCGGAGAGGGCTTGAGTATCTACTTACAGGGTCAGCGTGGGCAAAGGAAGGCTGCAGCAAAGACTGGAGCCTGGCAGGACCCAGCAGTATCAGGATCTGGATGTGGCTGATGGATGGCAGGTACCAAACCCGGGGAAGAGGTGACCTGCCAGGGGATGGAATGGTGCCAAGGCCAGACGCCGCATAGGTGGAGAGAAGGGGAACCGTAGGAGACGCTCGGCATAGAAGCATCACCTCTAGCCTGCGGCCATAAGATCCTGAGAGACCGAGCCCCAAGAAGGTTCAGGACATCAACCTCGACGACACAGGTGACAACATCAAGGTTGGTGTTAGGCAGGGTGTAGGGGAGGCAAAGCCCCACAACAGAGGAACAGTGGGAACGACCAAGGGAAGGCGCCAGGGGAGGCAGAACCAAACATTGTCCTCCTGATCTGAACATAATTGTCATCAAAGATGTGGCAGGCGAGGCCCCTGGGGAACTGACCCAAAGTCACCCCAATAATCAAGCTGTTCAGCCCAAAAAGCCATGGCGAGGTTTGAGAAGATCCCACACATGACTCTCAGGACAAAGACATGGAAGATTACAGTCAGCTTGGCTGACGTCTTCATAGTTTGTTCCTTTTCTTAGTGTGGTGCTCAATCAATTGCTGTATCCTAGATATACTTTTGAAATATAGCAAAATAATGTATCAGTTACATTTGAGGAACACACCCTGTATAAAAGGGCCTCATTTTGAGAGATGTTCCTTGGTATTTTAGAGCCAGCCCTCTGATTATAGATGAATTATTTACATCAGATATAAAAACATTATGGAAAGGAGGCTAGTGGGTTTGAACCTGCAAGTTGCAAAAAATTTTGTTCCCAATCCAGCAAAGGAGTTAATAAATGTGCACCATACTATAAATGTGTATGAAGTCCTATTGTACTTAAAATTAAGCATGTACTTACATTTTTTGCATGCTTTATGAGAATGAGCCCATAGAGTGAGCTATTTACAGTAGAGGAATGATTTTGATAGCATTTTAAATGTGTTAGGTTCCCATGCTTGTAATTTTTCTATGTCCCTCGTTTTAGTCCTCTGTTATGTTATATGTATATGTTACTCATTGTGGCTTGGCAAGCTGAAGCATGTGCTGGAGAAATGCATTCTTTTTTCTTACAAAAGAGACACTTTATGATTTCAGAAATTCAAATCTCTCTCTTTTCCCCCCTACCACCATATTTAATGAGCAGGGTGAGGAGATCTAAATATACAATTGCGGGAATAATTTCCTTTTTTTAGCAATAGGATGTTACCTGCTGAAAGTAACATAAAATGGTAAATTGACATTTAACTTGAACAGAATTCATGGCATGCTGAAGACAATAAGAACCTCTGAGGAAATAATTATTTCTTTCTCAGGAGCTTGTGCATCTAAAATTGGATGGTGGCTCGACTTTTAGAATAGTCTGCCTGCATACTGAATATGGTTCCAAATGGGAAGTGCTGGCTACATTAACATAAGAACATATCCACTGAGATTTTTTGAATAGGATGTCAGAAAAAGAAAAGAAAGTAACAAAGGTCTATTACTGACTATTTTTGCTGGCATGTAGTCAGAGACGATAAGTGCTGAAAGCAGAGTTCAATAATACATTCCCTTTCCTTTTAAGATACGCTTTGGAATTGTCCTGGGACGAATCACTGAGTCTCGTTGTCGTCTATTAGGGATATCTATGCATAGCACAACATTTCTGTAGAGTGTCAGATGACTTGCACTTTACAGCAGTTAAATTCAAGCTTGCTTTTTATGCGTTTGATTAATGTTGGGAAGCCAAAAGAATTTCCTCTGGCCAGATGAGGATTGTTACTAGCTTGAGTCGCAATAATTACATTTTTGATGCACAGAATTGATTGTTACTTGACACTGCACTTTTTTTTTTTTTGGTGATATGACAGTTTCTTGGCAGGCTGGTTTTTGGCACTTATAATTTAAAGGCCTTATCTGGTGAGTTGCTGCATGCCCTCAACTCCCTCTGAAGTTGGTTCAGAATTGGAGGTTGCTCCTTTATGACATAGGATTAGGCCTTCACTTTTCAGTTGAGTTTAGTTCAAATGACTGTCAGGCACTGAACTCCTATTGACTTTCCATGGGAGTTAGGCATCTAGCTGCCTTTTGTGCCTTTGAAAATCTCTTCTTATATTCTATGGTCATATTCTATCAAATAAATCATCCTTCTCAACTCTACTTCTGTCTTTCTGAAAAGAGAATAACAAAATAATAATATCTGCTAGGAACTGATAAAACCAAAGCTAGAGGTTTCTTCTGTCTGGAGAACCTTTCTCAGTTGAGTTTAGATTTTGTAAGTCTGAAATCAGATATGTTCATATTTCAAGTCCATTTTTATCTAAACAGAGTTTTGGAAGCTTGTACATTAATCGTTCTGGTCTCTATCTAGATAATAGGCCTGTGCAAAGCAGCAAGTATTTGCTTCCGATTTGGGCAATTTGGAGGGACAGTGATTCGAATTGGTGATTAGGACCCGGAGATTTGGCCATAAACTAAATAGGCAGCAGTCCTCAATGACACTGGACGCGGCTGCCTCCAGCTGGTAAGTCTGTTGTGGGTGGAGTGGGGAGGGAGGGGATGAGGGGGCGGGGCAGATCAATGTCCCTACAGTAAGGGAGGGATTCGGGCTGGGGCTGGGACAAGCTGCCTGCCCTCCCCGAGTCCTGCGCCCTCCTGCCCCAGCTGGGCAGCTTGTCCCAGCTCCAATTCTGCCCTTGCTGTGGGGGCATTGATCTGCACCCCCCACACACACCTCTTCCCTCCTCCCTCCACTCATCGCAACAGACTTACCAGCTGGAGGCAGCTGTGCCCAGTGTGGTCAAGGACTGCACCTATATAGACTATGGCCAAATCTCCAGATTGGCACCAAATCTCTCCAAATTGATTTGGAGGCTTCTGAATCAATTTTGACCTTTTTAACTAGTTTCCTGATTTGATTCAGAGATTCAGCCGTTGAATTGGGTTGAATCTTTTCCGAGTCGAATTGGTTACAGAAGCGTTGCACAACCCTACTAAATAAGCAAAAGTAGAGGCAGGTTTGATTTCAGGTGACACACATTTTATCTAGTCTCTGTAGCAGCAACTATTTATATATTCCAATGGGAACAGCAGCCACAGGAGAGACTGGAAGGCCTCTTACATCATACCCTATATCACAATAGTTAGAGCAATGTTCATGGGCTAGAAAGTATGTATTCAAAGCCCTACAGGTAGAGGAAGGACATAATCTACATCTTTCACATTCTCAGTGGGAATCCTAATCATCGGGCTACTGAATAAGATGGGGACACCACCACCACTCCCTTTTCTTTTACAGTTTCGTGAATCTGGCCCCAGTTTTTTTCCCACCCAAAACAATTCAGCAAATTGACCTAAAGTTGCAAATAGTTTGGGGTTGATTTAAAAACTGACACCTTTTAGTAAATAATTAACTAATAATTAATCTTCGCCCTTCCCCCATCTATATGTAAGGCAATTTTTAATTTGAAATAAGTCACTTTTATACCTGTCTAATTTATATATCGGATAGTTTACAAAAACCTGTTTTTGGACGAATTGCAACACAGATCTTTTGTCTCAAGTGTATATATAGCCTTTGTAGATTTCTCATTAATTAAAAAAAATTGACCTGATTGCAATATTGTCTTCAACACTTCTAAGAACAACTTTCCAGGCTGAGCTAGTCTGTAGCTTTTGCTGGTGTGTTGCCATTATATTTAAAATGGAGACATGCTTTATAAGCAACCCTCATTTCCTCCTCACCAAATCTCTTTTCTCATTCAACTATCTCTTCAAAACTTTTTTTGTACAAAGAAACCTCATGCCAGTGACTTCCTTATGAGTAACATCTGTGACTCTCCATCTTAAGGCTTTTTTTGAACACCATTACAATCAGTGGGCTAGGTTTTCAAATGCTTAGCTCCTGTAATGGGGGTCACATTTTCAGAGTACTTAAAAAAAAAAAAAAAAAAAAAAAAAAA
>NW_017729026.1:18397727-18399347 GCF_001723915.1 Gavialis gangeticus | reverse complement strand
TAAAAAAAAAAAAAAAAAAAAAAAAAAAAAAAAAGCACAGATTTCCTTCAAAAAGAACAGGATATATTATATTATGCTATGTTATCCTGTGTTAAGTTAGTGCACAATTCACATTTTGCCTCCATAAAGCTTATTTATGAGGCTAATGTGGTTTGCTTGAATTTCTTCCTTCATATGTTTCTGTAGCATTACTTTCTGTAGTATCTGGGAGCTTGTCTTCACCTGCAGCTGTACTGAGGTAGCTAGTCTGGAATATTTTTTTCTTATAACTATTTCAGAATAAATCCTGTGTGAACTCTTTTTAGTCCAGAATAAAAGTACCTTTTATTGATTTAGATCTCTGATTCTCAACCAGGTGCTATGGCACCCTGAGGTACCTTGAACTATTTTCAAGAGTGCTGCACAATGCTAGTTTTGTTAGGTGTGCAAACATTCTTCAGAAGATAAACACAGAGATTTCAAATAAGAATTCATAGGGTTAAAAATATTCTCATCTGTTGTGATCTTCCTGAGGACTTTGCACCAGAAAAGCTGTTGTTATGTTTCTGTAGTAAAAATGAGTGAAAGGTTAAAAACTGGCATTTTCAAAGGGGTGCCTTGAGTCTAACACAGGTTGCCTTGAATCTAATGAGGGAGATGCTGAATCTAAAAAGGGGAAGAACTGCTGGTTTCGATTAAGTAATAACAGAGGGAGTTATTCTGGGATACCTATTCCAGACTAGCTATATTGATTGGTAACTTTCCAAGGGTCGTCAAACTCTATACCATCTATCACTGTTACAAATAAAATAATCTCTTAGTATCATTTAAAACTCAGTTGCAGTATATATTAGGAGCTGTGTAAACATCCTGGTGTGAATTCAGACTAGCAGAGTTTTAGCTGCAGCATGATAATGAGAGTGAAAATAAGGGCTTTGAATATTATGTATATAACGTGGGACGTTTACATAAGCAATAATTAAAATAATTTAGCTTCATTTTTCCTTTAAATAGCAACCAATATACTGCCAAAAAACAAACATTAGAAACTGTCCATGTGTTATACACACAAGGAGAGATTAAATTATTCCTTGTCCTGTCTAATTGCTTGCCCTATTGATTCATCTTCAGTATATGAGTGTCTAGCCCCTGGCATGTTTTTCATAGTTTACCTCTGGTCTGATCCTAAAAATAAGTGTGTGTTACCTTTTATGTTTTGTCCCCCTTTTTTTAAATTAGAGGGATTTTTCAAAATCTTGACCAGGTAGCCATTTACTTATCTTCTCTACCTTTAATGTCATATCTTACATGTCAGACAGTCTTTGTGGTGACCATAAAAAGTCATTAGTTACCTTTCCTTTGCTGTCAGTCTTTACCTGACTTCCTATTCTCTAGTTTGCCTTAGATTAAGTTTCTTTGGAATCTCCCAAGTGACAGCAGTCTACATAACCATACAAACTTTCGTTGTAGTGACCTAGAATTGCAGGAAGGAACCACTGGGTGGTTCAGAGAATGGTAGATGGCTGATAAAGCAGGGTGTAGAATTTTTCACATCTCTGCTCAAAGGCAGAGTGAGTACCTGTGAATATGCAGTTTCTTGTCTTTCTCTGTATCAGTAAAAAAAAAAAAAAAAAAAAAAAA
>NW_017729026.1:18397117-18397415 GCF_001723915.1 Gavialis gangeticus | reverse complement strand
AAAAAAAAAAAAAAAAAAAAAAATATCGGGGCACAAATACTCATAAAAAATGTGACTCTGAATACTCTAGGCCAGGCATGCTTGATTAATGGAGAACTCTGGTGGTTGCTGGTATATTACTGCTGAATTCCACTGGTCAGAAATGCCTTTAAAAATAGAGCACTAATTGACAGGGATCCAGGTTTTTTGTTTCCCACAGAAAAACTGAGAAAACCACAGATTCCTTGTTTTTATGAGAGAAAACATGAATTTTTCCCCTTTTAGCAGAGAAATCCGCGGATTCTCTGCTTTTGCAAAG
>NW_017729026.1:18386667-18397106 GCF_001723915.1 Gavialis gangeticus | reverse complement strand
GGAGGTCCTGTATCTCGGCCAGGAACCTCCGTGAGTGGTCCAGCCTGGTTGACTGGTCCTTCCAGCAGATGTCCAGGTAATCTAGTTCACCCATGACAACTACATCCCTTGCTTTAAGTGCCTCCGCAAGCTGACCTGAGAATTTGCGGTCCAGCTCTTCCCCTTGGTTCGGAGGTCTGTAGTAGACCCCCACCATTAAGTCCCTTTCCCCACAACCCCCCTGTATCCTGACCCAGAGCACTTCAGCCTGCCCCTCCTCTGACCCCACCCTGCTGGTAGAGGATGTGTATTGCCCTTTGACATAGAACACCACACCCCCACCTTTCCTCCTTGTTCTATCCCACCTGTAAAGCCTATAGCTCCTAATGTTAACTGCCCAGTTGTGGGATGAATCCCACCAGGTTTCTGTGAGCCCTACAATGTCTGGGTTTGAACAGGCTATTCGGAGGGTGAGTTCCTCCTGCTTATTCCCTATACTACGAGCATTGGTATAGAGACATTTAAGGCCTTGGATTGCTGCGTGTGCCCCCCCCCCCAATTTTCAAGACTATCTGGACCCCTGTTACATACCTGGGTACTCCTTGAGTATGTCACCTGTCTTGGTCGGGATGTGTCCTTAAGTCTTCCTGCGGCCCCCTCCTTTGGCGAAGCTAGTTTAAGGCTCACCGCACGAGACCAGCCAACCTGAAAGAGAAGACACGCTTGCCTTTAGGAGAGAGGTGTAGCTCAGTTTAGTCACTTTCCTGAACATTGTTGTACTGTGCTTTTTCTTGTGTTTATTTTTTGTTGATGTTGTTCTAGGGCCAGGTTTGAACTACTGACTTGTGTAGATGGAAGATCAGTTCCACTGATATTTGGCGTTTAGATTTTAACCTCCTCAGGTCTAAGTGCATACCTTAATTATCTTTTGTAAAGCCAATGTACATTTATAGTGCTGCCATGTATAATGAGCCTACTTCTGCTGCTCTTGCTGTCTTGCTTGTACTGACATGGTACTTGACATGAATCTTGGCAGAGTTAGGTACCAATTAAAGTGAGTTAGAACTGGGTCCTGCATGTTTAGAAATGGGAAGAAAAAAGTCCCTTTAAATAGAGAATCAACATTTTTAGCAATGATAGGTTTTACATTATTTTGTAGGTTTGTAGTATTAACTTGATTTGCAGGGATGTATTCCTTTCTGATGCATAACATCACATCCTTACAATGGTCCTTCACAGTGATTCTATTTCTGTGCATTTCTTAAGGTTAGGGACAGAAATGACAGATAAACTGGTATAAGTGATCAGAAAACAGTTCAGATTTATAACACAACAGAAGTTCAGTGCACGTAAAGTGTTTTCAAAGTGGTTGAAACCAGTTTAAGATGAACCTGGATGGACGTAGTATCAGACTTCACTGATTTAGGTTTAATTGGTTTTTTGAACTTCTGTCCCAGATCCCTCCAGATTCAAGTTAACTCACAGTCCCCTAGTATCCCAGGATGCTTTGCATCTCCTGTGCAAATCCCCACTCTCAGGGTGGGTAGGCTAGCCTTGGCTCAAGCTGTCTGATCCAGCTGAACAGGGAGGCATGCTCTAGTACAGGGGTTGGCAACCCCCGGCACATGTGCCAAGCATAGCATGCAAAGTCATTATCCTCTTCATGTGTTGGGGCCAGGGAGGCAGCAGCTGTTCTTAGCCTCCCAGCTGCTGCTGGCCTGAGCTCTGGGTAGCTGCTCCCAGCCAGGAGCCTGGGCAGCTTCCAGCAGGCAGCTGGGATGCTGCAAGCCCTGCTGGGCGTAGCCTGGGCTCTGTGGCTATCAACAGCTACCCAGCCCCAGACCCAGTGGGTGCATTGCTGGCATCTGCTGCCTTCCTGCAGCCTGAGGCTGGGAGACGGCTGGGGCTGGGGCTGGGGTGGGAGGGCAGCAGCTGTTTGTAGTCTCTCAGCTGCAGCTGGCCTCGGCTCTGGGTAGCTGCTGATAGCCATAGAGCCCAGGCTGCTCCTATGGAAGCCCTGCTGCAAGCCTGGGCTCCATGGCTATCAGCAGCTACCCAGAACCTGGGCCAGCTGCAACCATCTGCTGCCTCTCCACCCCAGCCCTGGCTGCCTCCCAGACTTGGCCCCAGGCTCTGGGGAGGCAACACATACCAGCCATGCTCTCCACTGTGCTGCCCTCACTGCTGCTTCTGCAAAACAGCATTGGAACCTGGCGTGGCAGGGCACAGCAAGGGGCACAGAAATCTGCCTGCTCCGAGCTGCCCACCATCCTGCCATACTTCCCCTGCAGGTGGGGGCAGCAGCGAGGGGCACAACCCTGCACTGCTGCCCACACTGCTCCCGTGCATGCAGGGGAAATGTGGCAGGGCAGCAGGGAGCTCAGAGAAGGCAGCTTTCTGCACCCCCTGCTGTGCTGGGGTTCAGCCCTGCTTTGCAGAAGTGGCGAGGGCAGCACAGTGGGAAGCACTGTCAGTATGTGCTGCCTCCCTGGAGCCTGGGGCCGGGTCTAGGGGTGGGGCTAGGAGGCATCTGGGGTCGGCAGATGTTTGCAGCTGGCTCAGGTTCTGGGTAGCTGCTGACAGCCACAGAGCCTGGGTGGGGGGCAAGGGGCTTTGGGTGTGGGGCAAGGGCTTTGGGTGGGAGGCAAAGGTCATGAGCAGGGCTGGGAGGCAGGGGCTTTGGGTGGGGGGGCACAGGGCAGCAGGGATGGCGGGCAGGGGCTTTGGGTGGGGGGCAAGGGGCAAAAACTGGGCATCCTGCCATGTACCCCCTGCCATCATTTTGTTTTTCTGGCATGCTGGCACTCTGGCACCTTCCAAGGTAGGCATTGTGGGTTTTTTTGCCACTTCGGCCAAAAAACATTGCCTACCCCTGCTCTAGTACCTCCCAGGTTCTGGCCGGGGCCACTGCAGGCCTGTGGCTGCATTTCTGGAATCAAAAGTGAATGCCTGTTCACTTGCATATTGGGTCAATCTACTTGGCTTAGACTAACCTGCAAAGACTAAATCGATTCAGCTTAGCCTTGCAGATAGATGCTGTTCCTTATAAAAACTTGTCTTATGGAGACATGTCCCATTAGAAAAATAAGGCTCATGTGGGTGTGCCTACTTCTGATAGTGAAAGGCTCTCCAGCTCAAGTCATAAAAATCACAAGTATTCTTGGGCAAATTCATTTATTTATTTGTATTTATTTATTAGATTTATATGCTGCCAAATGAAGGTTCAGGGCAGCTTGCACTAAGAGACAAATTTATGAAAGCAAGTAGAATATTAGTATAAAATATGAAACAGAAGCTCCCTAAACAATGTCCCAGCTTAGAACTGCTTGCTGTACACCTGCCAAATAGGAAGGTCTTATAGTTTTGGAAGATATCCAGGCTCAGGCCCTGGCATGCTTTAAGGGGCACAGAGTTCCAAAGCCAAGAAGCTACCACTGAAAAAACCTCCCATGTGTTTTTACCAAGATGGGTTGTTTCAGCTGATTTTAGGAATCATGATATGCCATGAGGGAGAAGGCAGCCCTTTAGGTATGTAAGTCCAGATCATGTAGGGCCTTAGGTCACAACCAGCACCTTGAATTGCACCCAGAAAGCTACTGAAAGTCAGTGCAGACTGGGCTCATCTACACGTGCAAATGCTGCTGAATGGGTTTACTCCAGAGTAAATTACTGGGCAGGCATCTACACATGCACCCATTTGGGAAGGCATCTACATGTGCTGTCATTTGGGACCAGGTTTGCTGCTCCTGGCAGCATTCTGCTCCCGTGCCCTCCAACCCTGCACCAACCCTCTGCAGGAGCCAGTGGGAACTCTAGGCTCCCCTTCCATGCTAGCCCAAGGACACGTGAAAAAGCACGTGGCCAGGAGACAGCCATCTCTGGGAGGGGCTGGAAGATTACTCCCTGCCCCTGGGATCTGCCTGCTGCCAGGCTGGGCTCTGGTGGTAGAGCCCAGGTAGGAACAATACCCCCCTGCCCTGAGAGGGAGCTCCCGGCCCCAGCTTCCCAATTGGGGGCAGGGGGTTTGGAAAGAGCTGCGGGGGAGAGGCAGGTCCCAGCTTCCTGCTCTGATCTGCAGGTGGGGCAGCTAGCAGTGAGCCCCTGTCTGGGCAAGGATTCCCTGCCCAGCTGGGGGCTCACTGCTAGCTGCCCCACCAGTGGATTGAGTCAGGTGGCTGGGACTTGCCCCTCCCCCACAGCTCTTTCCAAGCCCCATGGCTCGATCGCCTGATCAGGATATGGGGCTGGGATAAAACTGCAGGGCTGGGACCTGCCCCTAACTGGGACAGTTCCCAACCAGCCCCAGGCTGCGCAGGAAAGTCTGCACATGCAGCCCAGAGCTGGCAGGTGACTGCCTGAAACCGGACAGTCCCCAGCCAGCTCCGGTTTGCACGTGCAGACTTTACCACATGGCCTGGGGCTGACCAGGAACTGTCCCAGTCTGGGGCAAGTCCCAGCTAACTCCAGGCTGGGCAGGAACTCTCCCCATGCTCTGCGTCAGATCTGCAGTTGTGACTGAGATTGAGATTACTGCTAGGGCAGAGGGACATTCTCCCTGCCTGGGCTTTGGTGGCAGAGCCTGCCCCAGTAGCAGGCATCTCCTGGCAACAGGGAGCAATCTCCTACCCCCTGCTGCCCTGTTGACCAGGAGTAAATTTGCTCCTGGTCAGCTGATTACAAGTACCTTACTGCACAGTAATTACTTGGTAGTTAATTTGCTACTTGCATTTGCAGATAGCAAATTAACTGCTGATTAGATCAGATTATTGTGCAGTAAGGGCCTGCACATGTAGATGGTGTCGCTTACTAAGTAGTAATTTGCTCTATTGCACAGTAAAGTGTCTCATGTAGATGCACCGACTGTGAAGCACTGGTGTTATGTTTTCCAGGTGGCTTATCTTGTCTGAAGGTGGGCTACTGCACTCTGTCTGGGTGCTCATCAAGGGCAAACCTACCTAGAGTGCATTGCAGCAGTCTAGCCTCAAGAAGGTACTATCAGTAAAAATAAAAAAGCAGCAGTTTCCTGTGTGAAAGAGCAGTTCTAGAGTTAGAACCAGACCAAAATCACACTGAGATCAGTCCAGAATGTTGGATAGATGAAAAGATGACAATAACAATAAAAGTGTATCCATTTTTTTTTTTGCTTTTCTATGAAATAATTCATGTGACCAGCAATGCAAAGCAAACACAGGTTTCCAGATTATACTGTTACAGGCAAGAAACAGTTATTATTCCTTCTTTGTATTGACTTTGCTGCCCCAAAGTATATTTTTCCTATGTTAAGTTCTGCCCCAGTTAGTATTTCAAGGTGTGACAGCAAAGCATTTGGGTTTAGGCTGGAAGAATGTTCAGAGTTAACGCAGAATAGCATCTAGCATTTTCAGTGTCTGAGGGCAAGATTTATTGAGCTGGATGCTGTTTGGCTCATTGATGATAGCATACAACAGGGCTGTCCAGCCTGCAGGATGCCTGTAGTCCCTGAGCAGTTAATATGCAGCCCAGGGGCTCCTGCAGCAGCCTCTTTCATTGCTGCAGGGATGGGGAGGAGAGGCTGGGGGCTGCATACCATCGGCACAGCCTGAGTAGCGGGGAGGGATCTTGCGGGGCGGCAGCTTCTACAGCTTGTGGCCTGCATGGTACGTAGCTCCAGGATGCTGCAGGCCAGCACCATGTGTGGCCCCCAGGCATGCTGAAGTTGGATGCCCACAGCATACAGCACTATCTAGAAAGGTAGGATTGGATCCCCAGTCACAACTATGTTGCTGAAGATGCCATATATGTACTTTAGTATACACACCCTCAGACACTCGAACCTGGCTTTACTCCTTTATTTCTTGTCTCAGAAAGGTGTTTATCTAGGCAAAGATATGCACCCTGGGCCAAATTCACTTCTAGTGACATCTCTGATTGGTGTCTAGTGACACCAATGTCTAGTGACTAGATGTCTAGTGACATCTCTGATCAGTTTAGTCCAGGGCAGTTTTTAGCCCCTTAACTGGTTGAGAAGGGAGAAGGTAATAACGGCACTTCTGTATGGTTTAACTTCTTCTCATCCTCTGTGCTCTATCAATGTTTCTCTTTTGTGGCTGTATCCTCCTCTCCTATCTCAGGGGCTGTTGAAAACATCTTGTTAATTTGCATTTTTTGTTAAACATGACAAGTTCATGACTGCTTTTTTTATATGGTAAATCAGGTCTGTATTGTTTTCTTCCTTGGAGGTCAGCAACATGGAGGACATCAACTAGTCAAATATGGTCGTTCAGCTGATATTAATAGTTTATCCTAACCTCATGTAGTTACAGGTCTAGTTGCTTATTCACATGAATTTCTTTATTGCTTTTCTCCAGTCAAAAGCAGTTTTTAAGTGGAGGGATTTTGTATCCTCTCTAGAATGTTTGTAACAACTCATGCATTCCCTTTTAGACTGGGTGTTCAAAGTAATATGTGGAGTTGCATATCTGGGTCGCATTTAAACTCAGCAGGAAGTGAGCTCCTAACCCCTGTATGCTCATTTTAATATCTTGGACTTTGTTTTGGTCAACACTAAGGCTTTGAATTTGTTTCCCTATTTGGAACTTACAAAAGATGATTTCAACACATGTAGGGCTTGCAGGAGTGGGCAACAGAAATAATTTCATGATCACTGTGTCTCCATAGCACACCTTATGGCAACATAGTGCATTGCTACATTGCCATAGGGTGACATGTGGATGCACCCTTTGTTAAACATTTACCTTTAGTGATATCAGTAGTTGCTAATTATTTAGTAGTGAATCGCTCCGGTCTGGAGAACCCATTTATCTAAAGAAATGAATTACAATTTTCTGTACAGTCATTCCACTCTCCAAGACTTGAGTTCCTTCCACACTGCTTTCCAAACCAATTTTGGATCTGTATTCTGTTGAGCTTCCTGTATTATGTAAACATATTTTTAATAGAGGCCTATTAATTGAACTTGTTTATCACACAGAGAGACATACACTAAGTTTTCAGTTAACAAATGTTCTTGTAGACAGTGACATTTATTTAATTAGTCACTGCTACCTGCAAAAAATCTGGTTAAATTATGTTATGGCTGCATGCCATTAAAAATAATTTCTTTTCTCATATTTCCATCTTGCTGCTTCAGTTGGTCACTGCATTCTAGTGAATAATTCACTTAAGAATCGACCCCTATAAAAATCACCAGTCTTAAAGGAAAAGACACTCAGTACATGATAACATTATTGCTTGTACAGGAGTTCATAGATGTGTAAGGTCAGAAGGGTATATTTTAATAGTCCTGTCTGGTCACCTACATAACCCAGGCCATAGAACTTCACCAGGTGGTTCTTCCCCAAGCCACAGCTAAGCCCATTAATTGCTAAATACAATAGGAAAGTCCTGTCTGGAATCCTTCTCAGTACCATTGTGATGCTGGTACTTTTCTTTTTCTTCTATTGCTCTGCAAGACGTACATTCCTAAATATTATTGAAAAGTAGATCCTCAAACCTAATATGTTTTGTGGCTTGAAAGTCAACTGCAGAATCAGCCCCTGATGGGCATACTATTTGCCGATATTGGATTGCAACTGAAATCCTAAATCTCGACGTTCAGATTTTTGCATGATTGTTTGTTGTTTGGCTTTTACTCGAGCAAAAGGTCTTTTGTGTTCAGTTGGAATTTTTTAAGTGAACAAGGACAGAATAAGAACTGAGTAACAACCTCAGAATTTGTCACAGAAGAGTTAAAAACTGCCTTTTTCTCCCTCTTCCCCATAATCAGAGTTGATATAAATGCAAATTTTCTAACGTGCTATCAGTATGAATGTAACTTATTTTTTACAGCAAATAAAGAATAATGGATTTTATAGCTTGTCTAAACTGACCAAGCTCAAGCTGTTCTACATTATGGGGATACTGCCACTATAGCTAGGGTGCCATTGCTATGTTGGCAGAGCCCTCTAGTGGAGAAGTGGCATACGATGACTTTAGAAAAAGGTTAAAGGAATTAGTAGTACATAACCCATACCAAATGAAACCTATCAGCTTGTGGAAGAAATGTATACACAGAAATGATGAGCAAACGCTAGTTTCATGCTAATGGAAAATTTGCTTCCTATAGACAGTGTCGTTGCTCTTATTGCTGTTTTATTCAGATAGTATTCTGATAAATATTGATATTCTGATAGATATAGTATTCTGTTTGATAATTATGTTTACATAGATGGTTTTCCAGTTGTTTATGTTCTTTTTGTTCTCTTTTCTTGCTTACTGCCTGAATATATAAGACCTTAAAACAGGAAATCAGCTAAGCATGCTCTTAACTTCATAATCTACCGGACCCTCACTGTGCTCTCTGCACTTCACAGGTGATAACAGCCTCCTTGAATGGTCTTACTCTTCCACTTATCAGGTTATACTTTCTATTGCATTTTTTGTCTCCTAGCTACCTAAAATGTCTCTTAAATCCTGTTTTTATTTATATTGGAGTTTTGCACTGGAGTTTATTTACAATGGAAATCTTTGTTCTATCTGCTGTATAGCTCATGCTGCGTCTGCTTTTTCCCCCCTCAGAGATCTGAGGAATGCTACTTCGTACTTCGCATCTATTGGGCAGATTGTACAGGCATACCTCGGAGATATTGCGGGTTTGGTTCCAGACCACCGCAATAAAGCGAATAACACAATAAAGCAAGTCACACGAATTTTTTGGTTTCCCAGTGCATATAAAAGTTATGTTTACACTATACTGTAGTCTATTAAGTGTGCAATAGCATTATGTCTAAAAAAAAATGTACATACCTTAATTAAAAAATACTTTATTGCTAAAAAATGCTAAATATCATCTGAGCCTTCAGCGAGTCATAATCTTTTTGCTGGTGGAGGGTCTTGCCTCAATTTGTAAAACACGCAATATCTGCGGAACGCAACAAAGCGAAGCGCAATAAAACGAGGTATGCCTGTACTGTTGGGCAGGATGAAGACACTGCCCACAAAAATCCTTGCTTCTTGCATTTTTCCTGGGCCATCTTGGCTACAGTACCACCCTAGCTCAACCACCTTCTTATCTTTAAGTACCTGAGTAGTTTACTTACCTCCACTGCCTAGTGAAGCTACTAGTGCTTTTTTGGTTTGGGACTTTAACAAATCATTTGCTTAACCAAAGAGATCCTGCCACTTACTGTCCCATGACTTGTGATTGCCTAGTGCAGCGGTTGGCAACATGTGGCCCATGGGCCATATCTGTTCTGCAGAGCCACTGCATCTGACCCTTGGAGCTTTGGTGGAGGGGAGAGGGGAGCTTTGCCCATGCCAAGTTGAAGACAGACAATAAGTAGTTACACTGGGACTTGTGCTGGGAGCTGTAGCCATGTTGTCCACTTCTCCCCGACCCTCCATCCCTTCCCCCGACCATGACATGGGTATAGATCGTAGCTACTCAGCCCTGGGACAGTCTCGCACCACATGGATGCCACCTGGGTAGCTGCCACCTCTGGAACACCAAAGAAGCCCCTAGCTCGTGTCAGAATAGAGCTGGGTTTTTCCAACCCATGGCTTGGAAATATTGCCAGCCACTGGCCTAGTGCAGAAATCTCATGTGGCAAAGGTGGGTCAGCCAGTTTACAGGAAAAAATAGCTTTCAAAGTTAAGGGAAGCCTTTTTGTTATTAAGAAAAAGGTAAATAGCCTTAAGGGTCTATCTGTTGATTCTTTACCCGGAGTGTGGCTCAGGAAAGTGTTCAAAGACAGCTGTTTGATTAACAGTAAAGTCTTAACTGTGCTCAGGTTAGCAGTTCATCTTTGCTGAATTGCTTGAAGCACTTACTGAAGTGCTTTAAAACAACTGCTGAGGTATATGTTCCTCAAATCCATCTGTACACACCTGTTTTCTTTTGGATAAAATTCCACAATGTATCACATACCAAGAAGAATCCATTTATTATAGATGCATCAGAGTTTTGGGGTATGAATAGCTGTGATGGAATATTCTGTGCCATATGCTTTTTTTCCTGCTCTGAGTGTATATATAATAAAGATAAGAGGAAAACAGTCTACTGAATCACTATAACTTGTAATAAAAACATATCCTGCATTTAATAATGTTAAAATCTGTCTTATTTTTACATGTGGTTTTGATTTATGATTTTTCAAATCTGCTAAAATCAGAGGACCAATCACATTCTCTCACCTTAAACAGAAATAAGTCTGTGCAAGCATTATCATCTTCTGTCAATATTGTTTTAAAAGAAAAATAAGTATGTCACTCGTGCAGGGATGGTTTGAGAGGACTTGTTCAGAAAAACCTGAAACCTGTTGTATTGAACAGAATGCAGAGTCAGAATAAATACAGCAAGTCAAGATTGAAAATGTGAATAAGGGTTTCTGAAGTTTTTTGAAGTTGGTTTGTGTGGCGGTTCCTATCGGTTGCTCAGTTTAGTGACTTCTACGGTATACTTCGACTCTCACTTGCCACGTCTT
>NW_017729026.1:18375582-18381667 GCF_001723915.1 Gavialis gangeticus | reverse complement strand
GTGTGGCAGTTCCTATCGGTTGCTCAGTTTAGTGACTTCTACGGTATACTTCGACTCTCACTTGCCACGTCTTGATTAATTCCAATGTTATTAGTTGGGAGGTGTTACTACTGCAGTAAGACGCTGGCAATCTATCTAGGTTGTTGTTTATACTACACTACGATCTCTCCGGTGACTGTCTTGACTGACAACCAAGATTTACGTCATCAATTGAATCCAAGTCACAGATGGGCTGAACAAATCTCTTTATTATTTTTATATCCACAACTGGTCCATGTGCCGATATTTGCGGCTATTTAAAACTGTTTTATATACTTTTTAATTTTCCCGTTTTAAACTTTTTTTATAGAACCTTGTCTTAAGTAATATACAGCAATGTACATATAAAGACTGATCTAATTTTTTTAACTGACAGGAAAATTTTACTTTAATTTTCTTCTTCTTCTTTGGGTGAGGTCTTGCCTCCCTAAACTCTTCGGGATACTCTCACGTTTTTCTTTTCTGTTGGTGTCAGGGAGCAGCCATTGCTCAGGCGCTCTCTCTTGCCTCACACCATTAGGACACCGTTAGTCCACGTTAATGTCCAATAAAACTAACAAGAAAAATGAGAACAAACTGAACTTAAGAGACACCTGAGGAGCATCAGTGATTCTCACCTTCTCACCACTTCTCCAACCACGTTCCCCTTTTTCTCTTGGCGATCCAAGATTCCATTTACTTCTTTGGAGGCTCCCGGCTTCCTACTCTGTACATGTCTTCTCCAGTGTACCAAACTGGCTCCTCTGATTCCCTGGTCACAACCATCTTCTCTGATATCTCTCTCTCTCTCTCTCTCTCTCTCTCTCTCTCTCCTGGAGCGTTCCTTTTCCTCTTTCTCTTCCTGCGCGCTGTGCTGTTCTGCCCCATGCTTTTTAAGTTGCAGGGAACAGCTGCTCTGGAAGCTGCATTCTCCCTGCTCAATCTCCATGCCTGTTTTTTGTATCTTGTTTTTAGCCAGTCCCTCTTCATAGTTTGTTACAGAGGTTTTTAGTTATAAGTGGGGACCTACCCAAATTGAGGGGGCAGGTGGCTGATTTCATGGGCAGATAGCAGAGCTGGCCACCACTTTTATCATGGAGGCTCCCTACCCCATGTCTCTGGCCAAGGGGCCCCAATGGCTCTACCTCTTGCAGCTGGTTTATTGAGAAGGCTGTCCATGATGCAGCCCTGTCCCATCTCTGGAGAGGCATGGGGCTGCATCACAGACGGCCTTCTCAGCCAATCAGTGGCAAGGGGTAGGGGAGGCAGCCATGTTTCCCCCCAGTGGGCTACACACATGGACCCCAGTGGCTATGAAGACTGCTGGCTCCCACTGGGAAGTTATTTTTGTTGTTGTTGTTGTTGGGTTTTTTTTTCTGCAGATTTCAAGGACATTGCTGGATTTCCTGTGAAATTGTGAACTGAGTAGGTCCCCAGTTATAAGACAGTGCTTTGAGAGTGTAAATGGCAGAAAACAATTTCACTGTCTCCAGCAAATATTTGGAATAATCCCTATACTTATATATTGTAAAAAAGACTTGGAACAAAATTTGTCCCTGATATAATTCTAGACAAAGAAAGCAGAATTATAGAAAGGATAAATTTGGCTCAACTCATTTTAGTTTTGTGAGGTTTTTCATTTTGTCTAACCTTGGTATTTGGGTCTGCCAGGCTGGTTCAGCAAGGGCGAAGGAAGGAAGAAATGCTGCTTCCTTTTCCAAAAGATGATGCATCTCTTTGCTGACAAAAGTATATTGAACAACCAGCTATTCAGGCCTGTGTGCATTTCCTCAGCCACGCTATTCTAGCATCGTTTCTACAGGATTTTAGATTCTTCCATCTGTGGATAAGATTTGTCCATGTATTCTATGCATCTTATTTTGTTGCAAAAATTAGATACCCCGAGGCTCTGCCCTACTGTTGGTTTACACTTTTGTGGGTAATTCAGAGGCAATGACTTGTCTAATTTATCTGAATTCCAGTAGCATTTGAAATCTAGCTCCATTAGATTTGAAATTAAGGAATTCTTTGCTGAAAATTAGGCATAACAATACTGGTGCTAAATTGTACTGAAACCTTTCTCTAGTTGTCCATTTGAGTTTTTGTTGGGTCATTTTTTTAATACAAGGCATAGGAAGAATTAGCAGGTTGCCATGGCTGTTGGACTTGTTTTCATGGTACAATGATATATTTTGTGCTTGGTTATTTTTTTTCCTTTGAAAGCATCTATCATAATGTAGTTCAAAGTTGGTTGCTGGATGCTGTAGTAAAACAGCTAGAGCACATTAAAGGATTTAGAAGAGAGAGATAGTAATGTAATGAAGAATTCAGTTTCTTCATTTCAGATTAATTGTTACCCATCACAGGAGTTGCCTGGCATCTCCAGGTGTATTCCAGTTAATTTTGCATCTATCCTTCAGATTTGCCTGAGGTCCTAAATCAAAAAGACATAGATTTTTGCAGATGGCATTAAGCCATGCTTCATTTCTGGTCAAATAACACAATAATGATGTGATTTGTTCATCCATGAAAATTTATAGAAGTGCACTGAACATCTGCACATAATGAATCCATTCATGCAAAGAAAGCTAAGTGCCTTGTTTATCACACTGGATCTGCAAGAGTTTCTCCTTTCCCTTCGACAGCTTCAGAAATTTTGCTGTCACAGGAGGCAGAGGCCCACACCCTATTAGTTTGATGAGCCAAGGTACAAATGCTTCTTCGTGCTGCATTTGTGAATGCTCAGCCTGATTTCCACATAGTAAGTGAGCCATAGTGACCTGGAAGTACAGAAAAGTTTACACGGCAACTATTATTAGTTTATTTATTTGTATTTGAATAGTGGCTGCAGCGTGTTAAATGCTTTCTACATGGTCAGAAAGCAAAGTAAACAAACAATTGGGGAAAATGGAAGAATGATATTGTTATAGAATAATACCATATTCTAACTGCAATGGAAGTATTGAATCTTCATGAAGGATTTGAAAGTTCAAAAGGGAGGGTATTGACCTCTGGATCAATATAGGAATCAGCAGTTAGAAATAAATGTTTTGGAATGTGCTTAGCAACAATGTGCCAAGATCTGGAGACAGCCTGATTATGATGGGAGTGGGAGAGTGAGAAATCATAGGTGGACAGGGATGCTAGCAATACCAGAGAATGGGCGCTTAGACAGTGGGGAGAAGAAAATTTGATTTTTGGCCATGTGAAGTTTTAGTATGAACTATCCAGAAGAAATTGGCAGGCAGGCTGATATGCGGCTTTGGAATGAGGAAGCTACGTCAGGAGTAGAAATGTGGATTTGTGAGTCAATGTGATAAAGGTGGCAGGTGAAATCATGTGCGCAGATGAACGTAAAGAAAGAAGGGAAGGGAGTAAATAGGGAACTTGGGATCTTGTTAGAGAGGAGAGAACCTCTTGGAAAAGATGCTGAAACTGAACTTGGAGAAGAAGTAGTAGAGGATACAGCTGTATAGATCACTTGAGAGCAGTGTTTTGAAATGAGCCCATGCCCAGCTGTCAAAAGAAGCAGAGGGGTCAGGCAGGAGTTAGACTGAGTAAAGGTCTGAGAATTGGTCATAAAGAAATCACCTGAGACCTTGGTGAGAGCAGTGTCTGTAAGAGGAACAGAGGTCAACTGCAGAGAATCATGGATAGAATTTGAAGCAAGGATGTCAAGACTATATTCATTAACGTTAACTTCATTTTGGAGATGATGGGGAGAAAGAAGAGGAGACAGCAAAACTGGATTTTCCAAGAAGGGGATTTGAAATGCAGTTCCCCTATTTGTATTCAATCAGTGTGCTAATTCCTTCATTATGTTGGTAGCAAAATTAGTAGAGTTAAGACTACATTTCTCCATCAGTTCTTAAGAGAAGGGCATTAGAAATCTGCTCCTGCTGAGCAACCTTAACTTGTATTGAAGTGAGCACCTCATGGGACTGAGCCTGAGAAACAAAGAACAGACTTCTTTATGTCTTGCTGGAGCAACCTCCAGGGCATGAAGGAACAGTGCAACACTAAGCTCTGTAATATGAACAAAGGACAGGTAGAACTTAATTTCTCTTTGCTGCAGTCTGTTTTATCCTGCATTGTGCTAGCTTATTAAATGTGGTAGGGATAGAGAGAATTTCTGTGGCTTAAAGATGTTTGTAATTGTCGGGATTGTACAAAATCACATATACAGAGGTGATTTATAGCAATATATCTGTGCTGACAAATGCATTAAAAATGGTTGTAGTCTTCCTACTTCCAAATGTCATTATTAGCTTTTAATAGCTTCTTTATTAAGTGAGTTTCCCACTGGGATGGGAGCAAGGTTCTGATCACAGGAAAGACGTGAGGATTACAGTTTTCACTAGGGGTACACTGATATATCGGTTGGCTATCGATCGGCACTAATAAATGGAAAAATGATGTTATTGGGGGTTTTTTGGTTGTTGTAGCTGATAATTATGGCCACATGCCTGGAGCACTTTGGTGAATGTAGTTCAGTTCCCACGCCCTGCTGCTGGGTGGAGCCTGTGGCAGAGTACAGGTCCCAACAAAAAGGAGAGGGAGTGGGCACCAAGGAGCAGTCACAGGGCACCGTGCTTAGCAACAAAGGGACTGTTACCGGCTCCTTCTGTTGTTGCTGCTGCTGCCATCGCAACACCGTGTGCACAACAGGGCCCGAGTGATGGGGCTGCCGTGGAGACATTGGGCTACATACAGCAGGTGGGGTAGGGCACTGCTCAAGGAACACTCTGCTCTGCTGGGCACCAGGTGCCTTTGCAAAAGTGGCTTCTTCTTGGTGGCTGTAGGACCTTGGCTGTGGGAGCCTGCTGGCACTGAGGCAACAGCATGCTCTGGGGTGCCAAATGTGCCCTGTACCACTGTCCGCATGAGAGTCTGCCTTGCCCCCCCAGGATAGCAGCACAGGCTGTGTGGGGTTGTGGGCGAGGGGGCGACATTCGTGGGAATAAGGCAGTCACCACCTTCTTCATTGAGGTCTGGAGTAGGCAGGAGGGGCGTGTGTGTGTGTGTGTGTGTGTGTGTGTGTGATAAATGCAAAACAAACAAAAATTCAGTTTGTCTGTAGTTTCAAATGCCTTGAGCTATTATTGAATATTGGTTATCAGGAACAGCTTTGGCTGATATGGTTGGATAATCATCGGCTACTGGTATCAGCTAAGAAAATTTTTATCAGTGCACCCCTAATTGTGACTACACTGATCCTGTTTTTTTTGCTATAAAGGGAAGGGTAATCCAAATGCAAACCTGGTTCTTAAACTGGGAATGCCTTGGAAAAAGTGCTGCTATCAAAATAATACTCCTACAATAATTCACTGTGTCATACAGTCTACAGCTTCCTTTTAGTAGCTAAGATCAGGAATGGCCCACAATGTGAAATGAGACTGGTCATTTTGGGTTGGTCAGGTTTAAGATCTCTTTAAACCAATGTTTGGAGTATAGGTATTCAATGCTATTCCCAGGTCCCTTTTTAGGTAAGATTACCATGTGTCTGGGTTTCCCTGGACATATCCTCTTTTTGGGTCCCTTCAGCTCCGTCTGGACAGTTGTTTATATTTAAAAAAAAAAAAAAAGTGTCCAGGATTTTGCTTTGCTAGTCCTTTTTCAACATTATTGCTGGTAGAACTGGATTTTCCAGCTTGTCCTAGCACATCTGTGTTTACCAGGGAGCCAGGTTTTCCTTTTGCTGTGGAAAAACAGATTTTTCTCTTTAAAGGAAGAAACCACAGGTTTCCCCTTGCAGGCTGGCAGCCTTCCAGCCTGTGAAGAGATGCTTGGGGTGACTGGAGGTAGGGGTCACCATATGTGTCTGTACACGCATGCACACATGGCCAGCATACAGCAAGGCAGGGTGGTGGGAGCAGGCCTGGCCACTGGATGCAGGTAAGTCTATGGGGAGCAGAGGTTGGAGGGCTAGAGCTTGGGGACTGTCCAGGGCACTGTGCATGTGGCAGGGGTGTGTGGAGGGGGATGGGTGTGTGAGGATGGGGCAAGTGCCTACTGGTTCTGGGGAAGGTGGCTGGGTGTTGGGGCTGCAACGGGGGGGAGGGGGGGG
>NW_017729026.1:18365376-18375137 GCF_001723915.1 Gavialis gangeticus | reverse complement strand
CCTCCAGCCAGGGGGGGTGCTTTCAGGAACAGAGGAAGCTGCATGGCTGGGTCAGTGGCACCAGGGCCAGTGTCCGTGCTTGCCAGGTGACACTGTTGGGGGGGGGAGGGGGTCATGGCCAGGCTGCCTGGAATGGCGCATGGCATGAGAGCCCCAGCCCAGGGCAGCAGGTGTCAGAGGCCTCCCTTCCTCCTCCCTCCAGTCCATGCCAGGGCCAAACTTGTTCCACCACCGCCTGCATGAGCTGGAGCTGCCACTGTCACAGCCACCACACTCTGGCCTAGTTGGGATGGGGACAGCTGGGGGCCCCCTCCAGCAGGGCTTGGGGGAGCAGGAGGCTGCAGGTCAGGAGTGAGGGGTACCAATAGGGCTGGGTGGGCTGTGGCTTGAGAGTGAGGGGTACCAGAGGGGGTGGGGGACTGTGGGTCAGGAGTGCAGGGCACCAGCAGAGCTGGGGGAGCTATAGAGCACTGGCAGGACCAGGGGGCTGTGGGTCAGGAGTGAGGGGTACCAGTAGGGCTGCCCCCCGGGAAGCCGTGGCTTTATTTTTGTTTTACATTTAATTTCTGAGGCAATAGCACTTGTTATTTACTGTGTAACAGTTAGACCCCCCTCCCCTGACAGGTGTCTTCTTTTTTGGACCTGGAAATATGGTAACTCTGGATATGCAAATTAAAATACCTAAAATAAAGTCACTAGTTCCTTTTGAAACTGTAGGCCATTGGCTGTTAATGCTAGGTGCTGCAGGCTATAGACCATTACCAGGATGGTAATTCACAGCATAAATAGGAATACTGCGTCCAAAGCAGACTGAAAGGGTTACAGTTGCATGAGTTATCACTGTTGTCAATCAGTTCACTATAATGACATTCTTTTTGACATGCTCTTGTCTGTGGGTGGTGACTGCCAGAAGGAAAAATCAATTCCATGCCTAGGCTGCATTGGTAAGCATCAGTACAGATGGAAAATGGGCCATTTTAAACAAGCAGCCCAGTGAAACTGGCATAAAACATCTCTGAGAGGCTTCATTCCAGTCACCCTCTTGGTCAAAAAATATTTATTAAGCACAAGGTCAGAAAATGGTGACACAGAGGGATGTAGGGTAGATGGCAAATAATATTTAATTGGCAGAAGAAATGCCTGTGATAAAGCATGATAAAATGTGAGGGCTTGTGGGAACAATCAAGTGGCTATTAATTAGCGCCAGTCTCCCCAAAGAAGGGGTAAAAGCTGTGCAGGGTAGAACTTCATAGCTGCAACAGATCTTTCATTGTAAGCCTTATTGGTAATACAAGAGGCAAAGAGTACAAGCTGTGAGAGTGGCAGAAGTGTGCCATGAAAAATTATACTTTTCTCTTTGCCTCTTGTATTTTAACGTGAGGGGCCACAATGTGTGTGCAAAGCAGGTTGCAGAGCAGAGTGCAGCAGAGTGCATAATGGTCATGTCCCTGGGGTGCAGGCGGGGTGTGGTAGCAGTAGTTTGCAGATGTCCAGACCTGGTGCAGATCCCCAATAGCTGGAATCTGCATGCGTGGCACAGCTGGGAAGAGTGAGGGTGGCACCAGGACCACTGCATCTTTCCTGCATCCCAAGGACATGGCCACATCATGTACTAGCTGTGCCCTGCTCCTCATGCACGCTGTGTCCCTTGCTGGGCAGGTAGGTGCAGGTCCCTGCCTCCCCTCCCTTCCCAGGTCCTGTTGATTGTGGGTACCTGGGAGCCCTCTCACCAAACCCCCACTTCTGCTTTACTGAACAATGGGGAGCCCTTGCCGACAAGTGTCCCTGTGCCCTGTACGTCCACCCCCCGTCTTCCCAGGGCAGCATGGAGCTTGTTTATAACCCACCCCATCTCACTCCTAGGGTACTTAGTCAAGTGAGCCCACATGCCGTGTTAGAGAGGCTGCTGCCCTGGTTTAGCCTGACATCACCTACCCCTCTGCTGCTTCTCCCAGCCTCCTGCCCCCAAACTGTGGTGCATGTGCAGCTTCCAGCTGCTGGAGAGCTGTTCTGGGACCAGACATCTGCAGACTAAATTCACACTACCACTGCTGCTTTTCCCTGCTCCTTTTTGTGGGTGTAGCAGCAAAGTGAGCCTCCAGTTTTAATCCAGACATAGTGTGCCCCAGGCACCTGGTCTAGATTCAGAACCCAAAGAAAAAGGAAACAAACAGTAGGAAAAATAGTGAAGATAATGTAAGGGGCTTCAAAACATTAATTTAAATTTTAACCAATTTATTTTAAATGTTGAAATATTTAGTCTCTTGCAGTTTTTAGAGCGTGCTGAAAACCATCAGCTTTAAAAAAACAAAAAAACCCTGTAGTGTGTGAAAGAGCTTGTGTGTTTGTTTATATAGCATTTGTATTACAGTAGCTCTTAAACACCCAACCAGAATCAGGCCCTATGATGCTAATGAAAAATGGGCCAAAGACATTAGTTTGACATAGCCCAGACAGATAAAGAGCAGGTGGGGAAACCGAGACATAGAAGGCTTGTCTGGACCACTGTAGAAGTGATCCTGGCAAGGACGGGGCCAAGCATGCCTCATAGATTCGTAGATGCTAGGGTCGGAAGGGACCTCAACAGATCATCAAGTCCGACCCCCTGCCCTGGTCAGGAAAGAGTTCTGGGGTGAGATGACCCCAGCCAGATGCCTATCTAGCCTTCTCTTAAAGACCCCCAAGGTATGGGAGAGCACCACCTCTCTTGGAAGCCCATTCCAAATTTTGGCCACCCTTACTGTGAAGTTTTTCCTGATATCTAGCCTAAATCTGCTCTCAGTCAGTTTGTGACCATTGTTCCTTGTTACCCCAAGAGGTGCCCTGGTGAACAGAGCATCTCTGATCCCTTGCTGCATCCCTGCAATGAATTTGTAGGTGGCCACAATATCACCTCTCAGATTTCTCTTGCGGAGGCTGAAAAGGTCCAGGTCCCTCAGTCTCTCCTCATAGGGCTTGTTCTGTAAGGCCCTAATCATACGCGTGGCCCTGCTCTGGACCCTCTTGAGTCTATCAACATCCTTCTTGAAGTACTGCGCCCAAAACTGGATGCAGTAGTCCAACTGCAGTCTAACCAATGCCACATAGAGTGGAAATATCACCTCCTTGGTTCTATTTGTCATACATCTGCTGATGCATGATAAAGTGTGGTTAGCTTTGCTGATGATTTTGTCACACTACTCATGTTTATCTTGTAGTCCACTATGACTTGGAGATCCCTTTCTGCTTCTGTGCTACTGAGAGGGTCACTTCCCAGCCAGTAGGTGTGCTGGATATTTTTGCGCCCTAGGTGCAGCACTCAGCATTTGTCCGTGTTGTACTGCATCCTATTGTGTACTGTCCACTTTTCTAACTTTGTCCAGGTCTGCCTGCAGTCATTCCCTACCCTCCGGAGTGTGCACTTCACCCCACAATTTAGTATCATTTGCAGACTTGGACAGAGTACACTTCACACCCACATCCAAGTCACTGATGAAGATATTGAAGAGTACGGGCCCAAGGACCGAACCCTGCGGTACCTCCCTACCCATATCCAGCTCGATACCAAACAGTCTACTACCACTCTCTGGGTGCGACTGCTAAGCCAATTTTCCACCCATCGGACCATGTAAACATATATATCACAGCCTCTTAATTTATTTATGAGAATGGGTTGAGATACTGTATCAAAGGCCTCGCTAAAATAAAAAAAAAATGACGTCTACCTCTACTCCTGAGTCTAAGCATTTTGTGACCCGGTCATAAAACGAAACCAGATTGGTCAGGCGTGACCTACCTGCTACGAATCCTTGCTGGTTTCCCTGCTGCATTATTTTTCCTGCTGGACTCCCACAAATATGATCCTTCATAATCTTTTCAAAGACCTTTCCAAGGATGGAGGTGAGACTGACTGGCCTATAATTACTCGGATTCTCCTTCCTCCCCTTTTTGAAAATAGAGAGCACATTGGCCTTTTTCCAGTCCTCCAGGATCTGACCCAAGCGCCACGAGTGCTCAAACAGCTCTGCTAGTGGTTCTGCTATGACACTGGCCAATTCCTTCAGTACCTTCGGTTGCAGCTTATCCAGGCCTGCTGGCTTGAACACATCCAGTCCATCCAAGTGACTCTGCGCCAAGTCAGTGTCGACAGTTGGTGGGCTGGTGTCCCTCTGATGCCGAACTAAGAACCCATTAGGAGACTTATCTTGAGCCCTGTTCAGGAGCACAGAAGCAAAAAACTCCTTGAATTGCTCAGCCTTGTCCTCCCTGCCTGTCACTAATTGCTTCTGCTTGTTCAGTAGGGGTCCTGTGCTGCCCTGCACCTTCTTTTTACTCCCTACATACTTTAAAAATGACTTTTTGTTGTCTTTAATTTGTGTTGCCAGCCTAGCTCTGTAGTTGCTTTGGCTTTTCTAACTGCCTTCCTGCAAGTGCGGGCCAAGTACGTATACTTCTCTTTGGTAGCTTCCTGCTAGTTCCACTGCCTATATGCCTTCTTTTTTGCCCTTAGGCTCCCATGGATTTCCCTTTTTAGCCAAGGAAGTTTTTTGGGACCTTTCCCTCTTTTCCTTGTACTGGGATAGTCTCCCTCTGCACCCAAAGGATTGCCTCCTTTAGGAACGACCACCCTTCCTGGACTCGCATCTTGCCAATACTCCTATCCTGCAGTGCGTCATCGACTACACTCCTGATGACACTGAAGTTCACCTTCCTAAAGTCAAGCACTTCCACCCTACTAGTTACCTTACCCACCCTACAACGTATGGTGAATTCAGTTGTTTGGTGGTCACTGCCCTCAAGGTGACCATGAATCTGCAGCTCCCCTACCATCTACCCCATAACCAACACCAAGTCCAGTAAGGCATTCCCCCTGGTGGGACCATATACCTCCTGCATTAGGTGAAGGTCCTGCATGCAGGTTAAGAACCTGCGTGAATGGTTGAATTTGGCTGACTGCTCCTCCCAGCAGATGTCAGGATAGTTTAGGTCCCCCATGACAACCACATCCCTAGATGGTACGGCCTCTGAGAGCTGCATCAAGAATTCCAAGTCTAGCTTTTCTTCTTGGTGTGGTGATCTGTAGCAGACCCCCACCACCAAGTCCCTTTCCCCTCGACCTCCATGTATCCTAACCCACAATGCCTCAACCTTCTCCTTTTCTGATCCCATTTTGATTGGGATCCCATTTTGATTGGAGATATATAATGCTCCTTTATATAGAGAGCAACCCTTCCCCCTTTCCTCCCTACTCTGTCCCTTCTGTACAACCTGTAGCCCTCAATATGTACCGGCCAGTCATGGGTAGGGTCCCACCAGGTTTCCATTAGCCCCACTAAATCGAAGTTATTGTCTGCAAGCAGGAGTGCGAGTTCTTCCTGCTCCTAGCATTAGTATAGAGGCACTTAAGCCCTCTGACTGGTGCCTTTGGTGCCCCCCTGTTCTGATGCCCAAAGGGCCCTTTGGTACTTAACTGGGGTGTACTGATTCACATCTCGCAGTTTGTAGGTTCTGGACTTTCTCCATCTCCTGCCTCCCTATCCCCCATCGTACTTAGTTTAAAGCCCGACAGAGGAGGTCAGCCAGCCTGTAAGAAAGCCTTGACAACCTGCACTTGCAGCTATGTTTCAACCTAGAAATATATATGTGAGGTTGCTCCTGGTCTGTCTCTCTGCACAGAGGTATAACAATCAGGGTATAACAATCCTGGGCAAACCCCACAGGAGAGCAGGAGATGGTGCTGTTCAACACTGGAGAAGCAGCAGTTTCAAGAAGGCAAGCAGGGAGGGTGCAGGAGTCTTACCTGTGCAGAGGACTCAAAAACAGTCCCCAGATGCTGCTGCTGCTGCCACCACAGCCACGGCGTGGGCCTACCTGCTCCAGCTGTTGTTTTTCCAGAAGGAGCAAGGTGTCCTTGCACCTATCTGCTGCTGAAAGAGCAACACCGTGGGGCTGCTTTTACTTCTGGGGCACAGACTCCATGGGAGTAGGAGACAATTCTGGTGTCCCTTCTAACTCACCACTTGGAGCTAGTGCCCCACTTGGCCATTCCTAGTTACAATACTGTCCCTGCACGTGCTTTGAAGTTATCAGTCTCAAGTGGCCCTAAGAATGGGTGCTGGGATGAGTCCAGGGAAGCTTTATTAGTAAACTGATGGGTCTGGATATTTGTGGACTTGCACAGGCAGAGTGTGCTTGGCACTACCCTCACTGAGACTTGTTGCTAAAGTTATATGAACAAGCGCAGAGGTGAAATGAGTTGCCTTAGGTCACAGAGCAGATTAGTGGTGGAGATTGGACTATATCCAATCTCCTGACTGGCCCTCCTGACCTCAAGTGTCTTGTCAGTTAGACCATGCTGCCTCTGATATATAATTGGAGATGATCCATTGTTTTATGCAATGTGTCAGAAAAATACACTACTTTTACCACCACCATTTTAAAAGTAAAAGCCTGCAGGAAGACTAACAGGTTTACTTTTAGAGTACTTGTTTCCCTTTCCAGAAAAAAACTTTAGTCAGAGTAATGCCCTAAAACGGTAGCTGAGGCTAGGTTATGGGTGGGCAAAATACAGCCCACCAGGCCATTCTGTCTAGCACATGGGGCCCTAGAAATGATTATAAAATTAATTATTTGTCCATGGGTGCCTGTCTAAGTTGATGAGGTACCAGCAGCAGCAGGATCCAAGGGCAGCAGCAGCAAGGCCCAGTGGGTTCCACCCCACCCTAGCCGTGACCCCAGCGGGCAGGGGAGAAGCGGCAGATGGGTGGGGGAGAGTGGCAACGGGTGGGCAGGACCAGCACAGGCCCAGGGTGGGATGGCTGGAGTATAGAGCCCAAGCTGGTAGGGGCTCCATGGAGCCAGGCTGGCTCCCCTCTCTCCCTGCTAGTGGCCTGGCCATGTGCAGTCCTGGGGTTTGCCAGGACTGTGCACTGCCAGGAGTCTCTGCCTGCTGTGGGCTGCGAGTGCCCCAAGGCCTCGCTGCCTGCTGCTGCTGGTGGTAGGGGCTGTGTGCAATGAGGGAGGGGGGCATGTGTGTGTGTGGAGGGGGCGTGTTTGTAGGGGGGCTACCTTCACCCCCCCTCACACCACCATACACATGTACCCACACTGCCCATGCACACCCACATGCTTCCCTAAGCCACATACACATACCCACTGCATTCACCCCCCCACACATACACACCTTCTTCCACACCCTGTACACAATATACAAAAGTAAGACTTCATTTTAAGCTATTATGCAATCACTTCGATGTACACTATGCAAACACATGTAAACGAGGACTTTTTTTTTTGTTTTGAAATCAAATAAATGTTGTAGTAGATGCTTGATTTTTAGAGTGTAATTTTTTTTCTGGTTCCAAGATGGCAACCCCCTTGCCAAAAGGAGTACTTTCAGGGGCAAGGGAAGGGACTTCTGGTGGCAAAGGTCAGGAGTTAGGGGGCAGGACTTCTGATCCCAAGAGAGTGACCAGGCGGTGGGGTGCCTGTCAAGGGGCAGGGCTACCAACGTAGCCGTCAACAGCTCCCCAAAACTCATTAAGTGGACCTCCACCTGAAATAATTATCTGCCCCATGGCTAGATGCTGCTCTTGCCCTGCTTTTTACACAGCTATTTTATATGCAGAGACTACTGGCTTATTCAGAAGGCTTCTGTTTGAACATTTAGGCACTTTTTTGGGGTTTTTTTCTAAAAAGATAGTGAACCTGGGATGCCTCAAAGATATTATGGAAATGTGTAAATAATTTGCCTAATACAGAGTTTTACTTTTATGCAGTTTGTGAACATCATCAGTCATAAATAAATTTTTCATAGGCATAACTGCACGTAATTCTGCATATTCACATATTGCCTAAAGAAAAATTAAATGTACTTGATTCATCAAGTAGGCTGATGCTTTATTACCAGGAAATTTCCCTAAGTTGTGTGCTAGGATATTTACTATCCTTCTCCTTATTTACAGTTAGTGACATCTTCATGATGGAGTATTGATTTATACTTCATTCTGAAAAGTATGTCTAGCTTGCAGTACAGATATTCATTGTTTTTAAAAATCCCAACAATTATTTATTTGTTATACTAAAAGTATGCTTAGAAATGTATATATTCTGCGTTGAATTATAGCAGGGGTGGGCAAAATGTTGGCCGCGGGCCAGATGTGGCCTGCCAGGCCATTCTATCTGGCCCATGGGGCCCCTAAAAAACTTAGAAAATTAATATTTATCTGCCCTTGGCTGCCTGTCATGCGGCCCTCGATGGCTTGCCAAAACACAGTAAGTGGCCCTCCACCCAAAATAATTGCCCGCCCCTGAATTACAGAGTAACCCACCTTAAATGATTATAACTATTGGTTACCTTTAATTAATCAGTCATATATCACAGATGTAAAGGCACGTTTAAAAGGTCACCCATTGTATAAGGGTAAAATCCAGGAAAAAGTGTTGGGGGTGGGGGGGTTGGAGTGCCAAGGTCAAACAGGGCTTGGAGTTATCTGATGGCTAGACACTAGAAAATGGGAGAGAAACACCAAGAAGGTATTAAACAGATCCTATACTTGGTGTTAAGATGCTGGAGGGATTTACTAGAAAAGCCACATAAGCTTGCATAAGTCCATTTTGCAGAATGTGATGCCCATTATCATTATAGGGGTGTGTTTGTCACATTAGCTCATTGTCTAATTAGTTTTAATACACCACACACTTTGCAAACAATATAGCTCTATGACAGAAATTTCATTTGGTATTCATTAAATTCTATAGATTATGAGAAAGTTAATGGGCTTGATTCTCATATCCACAGAAGCTGTATACTGTATTTTATCACATAAAACACACCCCTTTTTTCCAACAATCTGTTGCTAGAAATTGGACTGTGCATTATAAGTGAGAAAATATGGTAAGAGCAGTTTCTGTATTTTAAGCCCCTATGGAGGGGGAGTGCAAGTAGTGCTGAACATGTTCTACAGGGAGCAGTGCAATGAACATGCTGGGTTACTCGCTCATTTACTGTACTTACTCATCCCTAGTGCACAGTCATTTACTGCTACTTACCAGTATTTTCATGAAAAGATTTTTCTTCATTCTGCCTTTCAAAAACAAGTTGCATATCATATTCTGGTGCACACTGTATGCAAGAAAATATGGTACTTGTCTGGCAGTGTAAAGGTAACTGAGTATAAATGAATTTCAGTCCCAATAAGAAACTGCTTGGTAAAATTAGTTGCCTCATTATGGGTCCTTGCATTCTCTAGGAATAAAATAGTGAGAGAATATATGTGATAATTTAATCTTTTATTTTTCTTGTTAAGTATCATATCATGCATAGATTCATGTTGTGCATTTTCTCCTGGTAAAATTCACCTTGAGATGAGGTTTTGAAGGTCATGTGTTTGTAACATGCCATTACTCTTCCTCCATAGCAGGTAACCCATGCAGTATGAAAACCAATAGTGTAACTGCTGCATGGACTATAGTAAATACAATCAATCACTGCCTATGTTTGTCAGTCCATATTGCAAGGTAACTGTGGGTGCCAATAAGCAAAGCTTCTGTTTTGAGAAGGAAGAAATTACTCCTTCAACTGAGCGGTGGAGCTGTTATTTAAAAGTGAAGGGAATAATCCTAAAGACCATAATTACCCTCTTAGGTTTTTGGGGTATTTTTGGGTTTTTTTACAGGCTGGGGCTGTTTGTAGAGCTTCCTTGGTTTAAACCTTGGTGAGAAGAATATATGTCGGGAGAACTGACACAACATTTTCTTGTGATTTTTTTTTTTTTTTTTTT
>NW_017729026.1:18363296-18365282 GCF_001723915.1 Gavialis gangeticus | reverse complement strand
TTTTTTTTTTTTTTTTTTTTTTAAGTTAGAAACTGCCCATTTGGCAAAACACATTTTTTGTGGTAATGTACTGATTTTAATTAAACTTTTTCCTCAGGAGATGTTCTCAGGTCTAAGATGGATTTTGGGAGTAACAATGAACGAGATCTGTCAAAAAAGGAGTCTGGTGGATTTCGGAGAACAGAATCAAGTTTTGACTCCAATGATTCATTATTTTTTTTAAACCAGAAAAGGAGAGACTACTGCATACTTGCCAAAAGCCTGCTGGCCAGGGCACTCACTCATCTGGAACAAGGGAGAATGGCAGAAAAGGGACCTGAACCTGGGTTTTCTGCCTCTCCCATGAGTGTACCAGCTACCTGCCTAACTTCAAGGATTCTTAGTTTGTCCTTACATAGGATGGGAAAAAGTGAATTGAAGTCTCAAACATTTTTCAGGGATGGGAATTTGTTTCCCAAGCAGTGCTGTGGATAAGTGTCTAGGCTGCAATGCTGTCAGCAATGTGACCTAAATATGTGGTGGACAATTTCTCTCTGCCGTTGCCTGGTCTGCCTTAACTTACCATATGCCAGTGCATTCTAAGAACAAATGATACAAGTAATTAGAAGAAACTGGGTCTTTTGATTTTGTCTACCTTCTTTAAGCAAGAATTTTTTTGCAACATCTTTTATTGGACCAGCTGTATGGGAGTGGGGAGAGCTATTGGATAAGCTTTCAGGCATCAAGTGCCCTTCCTCTGGTCTAGTTTCTGTGGTACTCTAACTCAAAAAAATGGTTTGTGATTATTCCTTTGAATTTTCATAGGGGTAAATTGCCCTAAAAGCCTATGTGCTAGCTATATGTGGAGAAAAAAATTTGGAATTTAATTAATTTATTAATGCCTTTTCTTGTGGAGTATTCTGGGTGTGCCATGTATTGTGCTCCCACTGATTTCTGTGGGAATAAAGAGGCTCACTCCTGTGCTCATTGATTTCAATAAAAGATTTCTGTAGTGGCTTCAGTATCAGCAAGATGAAACACAAATATATGCAAGCATCTGCCTTATTGGCTGGTACACTTCAGAAAACAAGCAAGAGTGCTCCTAGAGTTGATGATGTATCATGACCTTTCTCCTGTACCCCATCTGGGAAGACTTGCAACTTAGAGCTGTTAAGACAAAGGTGGGAAGAATATGGCCCATGAGCCAGATCTGGCCTGCCAACTGATTGTATCCAGCCTGCAGTGCGCTGCATGGGTCCAAGCTCCATTGGCTCCTGCCTGGGGCAGCCCATGCCATGCTCCCTCTTGCATCTGTCCCACACCCACTGACAGCACGACCCTGGCCCCAGCCAGCATGCACAGCTTCTCAGTAGGACTGCTATAGCTGCCTGCTTACTACTTAATTCCCCTTCACTTCCTCCTTCTGCCCTGATGCACTCCTCCAGACAGCAGGTAGTGCAGGGAAGCAACAGCAGCCATGGGGCACATGCTGGGTACCACTACATACCCAGCCAAGGCAGGGGTGAAGCTGCAGCTGAGCAGCTCTTGCTCTAGTGTACAGAGCTCCAGCTCCCAGCCACCATCCACCCAACACAGTGAGCAGCCACCTGTGGGTGGAAGGGGCCATGAAAGTGCTGTTGATGAGTGCAGGGCAGATACAAGTGGACCACAGCTGAGCCTGCACCATCCCACTCAGGTGAGCTCTGTTATACATGAGCCTGCCCTTGCCAACCACCACCAGCTGGCTCCCAGGTCTAGCATATATATATTGCCTATAAGCCAATTCCCAAAAGCAAACCTCTAAATACCATTTTCTGGCCATCCCTGTGTGGCCCTGAGGACACACACCTGGGCACGCAGCCCCCTGGCCGCTTAAAATTTGGACCTGAAGTTATGATAGCAGGTCAGTTCCTCTGAGTAACTGCTTGTGTGTAGATTCCTGCCACACAATAAATGCAAAGACATTTACCTCTCATTGTGCAGACAGGCAGTTATTGTCGAATAGGT
>NW_017729026.1:18338937-18358296 GCF_001723915.1 Gavialis gangeticus | reverse complement strand
CACCACCAGCTGGCTCCCAGGTCTAGCATATAGGCAGCTCCCCCTGCCCCCACACACACAGTAGGTCTTATTTTGAGCTGTTATGCAAGTGCCTTTATGTACACTACTTTAAAAAACATAAATTTGGGCAAAAGTTATTTTTTTAAAATAAAATTACAATGTTATAGGAGATGTTTGATTCTTAGTATAATTCTTTTTTAATCTATAACTTATTAAAATGATATCTTCTTATAGATTTTGTGTGTGTGGCCCACCAGCCAAAATAATATTACCCACCCCTGTGTTAAGACCAGGGTTTGCATTCAAGATCTGGAGCTATATATACCTAATTTATTTTGGACAAGTGATAGGTGCTCCTTCTTAAGCATTGTAGTCACTCAGCTGGTTCAGAATGACTAGTACAGGAATACTGTCTGCATACTCAGTCAGGAAGTTGCTAAACTGCATTGAGCTGGTATGGCTTCTATGCTACAGCCTTTTTGAATTCCCAGTATTAGGTGGCATGTTGCTTTGTGGGGAAAGTGTGGTTAGAGCTTTTTATGCTCCATCTTTTTCCACCTGACAGAAGGTCCTGCAGAAGCTGCTAAGCTGGGTTGACAATTGGGGAGATCTACCTGGGGCCTCCCCCACATATACCACCCATTTCTGCTGTATTGGGTATTTTCCCCCCATGTGTAGTTTTCCTTCTTTAGAAATGATGATCAGTTCACCCTCCATGTTGGTTTGACCCTTCCCTCTTAGGAGTTGCATAGCCCATCAGATGTTTTGGTGTAAAACAAGGGCCTTGAAGACTGATGGAGATCAGGTGCTAGTCTGGTCTCAGTCATAGGCTCCCCATATCTTGTCATCTTTGTGACAGCTAACCTTAATGCTAGAGAGAATAAAAGAGCAAAACCTCAAATGAAAAGCAGATAGGATCTGTGATCTGGGCCTTCCTCAATAAGAGAAACACAACATCTGCCATCAAAAACGTATATTATATTACTGATGATTTTTAAATAATTTCTTAATGCCTTAAGATGGTTAGGCATAGGGTGTATAGATATTTAAATCTCCCCAAATATATTTTGATCACCCAAATCTTGGACTAGCTGTGAAAACAGCTTCAAAGATAAAAGAATTCAGAAGTAGAATATAAAGATAAAGAGTTTGTACTTGCAAATATGTATCCCCATATACTTTGTTCAGTACAAGACTAGAGCAACTAATGCCCTGAGTTAGACATTTGATTTAATCCAGCCTGTTCTTTCAGTGCCTCCATCTTCCTTGAAACTTTTGTAGTATGTCTTTTCTTTTTTTTTTTTTTAATGATTTGTTCATTAGCACAGCAGTAATCGTGAAAATAGGTCACAGCCCTTTTGGAGTTAAGCTGTTACATCCCTACAGAGAACAACACTTAAATATCAATAGCGTAACCGGGAAAACTCGGCAGTTATTTCCCTGTTTTCTGCAGCTCAATGAGGAGTTGTTCGATGCAGACCCCATTGCACTCCAGATGAATGGTGGCGATTGTGAGAAAATGATCTCCTATTAATGCAAGATGTCACACTGGGAACAAAGACTAGTTTTTACCATGATGTGATGAGCTCACTCTAATCCCCAATTTGGGAGACTTTGATGCTTGTCCAAGTGCCAGCTTTTGCATATATGACATACCAGGGAAAACTTTATAAAATGTTCAACAGAGCATTAAATATTGATTCATGGCCTCTGAATCCCAAGGTCATATTGGGCGAGATGTCATAATTACCCACTTTTGCATGCTATTTCCCTGTGTAACTCCACACCATACTGACAATGCAGGATTTAATGGAGTTAGGACAATCCCACAAGTTTACTTCCAATAAAAATGTTCCAATTTTTTAAATTGCAAAATGGTTTCAGTATTTGCCTGCATAAAAAGCCACACACACACAAGATATAAAGAATTAATGTATTTCAGATTAAGTTTGCTTCCAACTCTTCCATTCCACAAAACCTTTTGTCTCCCTCCTGCTGTGTTCTCAGGGGGTCCTGGCATGAAACATGGTGAAGTTATGAAGCATTGTTCCCCTGTTTACATCTGAGTAGCAGTGGGAAAGACTAGAATGTATTGATCATTCTGGGGTTTTCATTTGGCATGGACTCTGCAATAATAGAATTCATTTAGGTTCATCTGATAGATAAATATAACCAAAATGTAAGAATAAAATAGTCTCCCTGACATTTTCAAATTAAAATATGGAACCATTAGCATCCTCCAAATAGAAAAATACTAAAAAAACAGCTTTTGTAGTTAACATTTCTTGCATAATTTTGTTTCATGAAAATGAAGTAAATACCAGTTCAACCTAGTAGTTATCAAACTTAATGGTGGCAGGAAAAAGTACATTTTCTGAAGGTGACCCAGCTTGTCCTCTGTTAGGCAGGAGAGAGTGCCAATCCCAGGAGTCTTCACTCAGAACACTCTGGGACAGATCCAAAGTGCTCTGAGAATTGTGGGATTGTGCTTTAGACAGTCTGAATGCCTTACCCTCTTTGCATGCAGATCCATTAAATGCCTGTATTATTTAACTGGAAGAGAAGAGTCATGGGAATATAAGTCTCCCAGACCCAGAACCCAGACCATAAAGCTTCACTACAGTTTTAATATGACATCATGACAGCAAACTGGAATCCAGCACAGCCTTTGGAGCACTGGTGTAATGAACAGGTGTTCCCTGTGCAAAACATTAGTAAGCAGGCAGCTAATTTCTGCACTAGCTTATCATCTTTGAGCAGTCTTGAGCTGCTGTATCTAGCAATGTGTGTCACAGTAGTTCATTCCAAGCCAAGCTCTTAGCCACATGAACATCTGGTTACCATTGTCCTTGGAAGATCGAGGAAAAGCACAAGTACTAACAGGGCCTTCTAGATTTCAGACTCTGGAAACTCAGGGAAAGCACAATTCCTCAGTTGCATAATTTGATAGTATTCTGCCATTATTTCAGGCAGGGAACAGAACTGCCCAGGTATGCCTCTGATTTCAGGTTGCTTTCCCCAGACCATCAGCACTGTCTCTCTTTTAATGTCACTACTACTCAAACACTCTTTCTAGTGCCATCATCTAAGTGCAAATAGAAGAAGTGAGATGATAAAGCCTTGTCCCCCGTTTGACATAGGGCAGTCAGTTGAACACTAGCCTGATATTTAGGATTCCTTTTCAGGAGAAATATATGGAACTACTATAGTTCAAACACAGGCAATGGTATGAGCAGTGGTATCAGAAGCTTCCAAGGATATATCTAAAAGAAATAGCATAGATACCTGGTGGTGGTTTTATCCACAAGAGGATTGATAAGAACTTCAGGGCTATCAGTCTCAAGAGAATAGAAAACAAACTCTAAAGGACAAAGAAATAAACTATTCAGGGGAGATTAATTTAGAAAGCATAACAGAGCAGCAATGGGCAGGAAGGTAAGTTGAAGGGCCTTCATTTTTTTAATTTTGCTTGCTATGTGATAAAAACCAAATTTTATGGTTGATTCTAATCTCATTTACAGGGGTTTCCCCCAGAGTAAATCCTTTTGCTGTAAAGGAGCTACTCCTGATTTACATAAGCAAGCCAAGAATTAGCTCATTTCCTATATTCATACATGACATATGAAGATATAATCACTCAATTAAAAATCAAACAAGTGCTCTTCATTTACTCCAAGCAAAACACTGTAAAAGGTTAGCCTATATTGAAGAGCTACACATTTAAAACACAATCTGTTTTTTAAAAGATAGAATACAGGCCTGACATATTAGTGACTGAGTCTAACATACTAGAGCAGCATTAGTGATAAGGTGAGCAGGAGGGAAACAATCACAAGAAAACTTACAATCAAAGTACTGTAATAATAAACATGATAGACAAAGTGCTCATCCCTGAATGTCTCTGAATGTTTTAACGGAAGTATAGGTAAAATCCAGAATTTCAAACTGTAACATGGTCCAGTAACCACATAGATCTTGGAACTGCCACAAAGTCCTAACATAAAATCTCTGCCTTCAACAAACCCATCACAAATAATTCAGAAAAATGGAATAATGTCTTTATCATCACCTACAATGATTCTACAGATGTCTTCTGGAGGGAGGTTCTGTTTTGTTTTTGTTTGTTTGTTTAAGCCCATATGTGGATACTTTGTGGATTAAGCTAAATTAGAAAAAAGATATTCTTATTCCAGATATCCATATGGTGACTTAATCAGAGAAAAATAGCTATTTGGGGATTTTTTTTTCTTGAATAGCTAATTTAATGCCTTCTCAGGTACCAGCAACCCCTATGCTTATTGTAAAAAGCTTCCTGGGAATACATGCTTTCATCTGGACTTGATCCAAAACCTGTTGAGATCGGTGGAAAAACTCCAGAGAGCTTAATGGTTTCAGGTCCTATATGTGGAAATCTGTTACCCCATCCTCCAAACTGTAAATATACCTTGGTAAACTGGCTGAATTATAAGAAATAATACCAAGCAGATCCAGGTTGTAGTGTAGTGCAGTGCAGGAGCCTTAAAGGCTAAGTACAGCCAGTCAAAAAGTCTGAGGCTGAAACAATTCAATCTTTGCAGGTTAGTTTAAACTCTGTAGATTGAATTGATAAGTAAGTGAATAGATTTCTACACTTTTGAGTGTAGAAATGCAGCCATATGTATGCCTGTAATGGGACAGGCCAGAGGTCAGGGGGTGCTAGAGTATGCCTTCCTGCTTGGTTGGAGCAGACAGCTTGGACTAATGCTAGCCTGCCCACTCTGTGGGGATGGCATGTGGGGGAGGTGCAAAGTATCCTGGGATGTTGGGGGGCTGTGAGTTAACTTGAATCTGGAGAGGATTTGGGACAAAAGTTCAATGAACTGATTGAACCTAAATCAATTAAGTCTGACACTATATCCATCCAGACTTATCCTAAAACCAGTTCTGGTACTGTGCTTCTGTTGTATTATGGATTTAAACCAATTTCCAATCACTTACACCAGTTTCTATAATTTCTGTCCATAGTCAGAATGTGTGACTAATTGAAGGTCTTGGTGTAGTATTAACCTATCCTTACAGGGTCTGAGCATATGCAGGCATATCTTCATCAACCTTGTAACATTTGAGCAAAATTGTAGTGCTCTTTCTCTATAACTCTTCCTCCATCCCTTTGTATTACAGGTCTTAATGTCATAAATGTAGTTTACTGGCTGCTAAATTTCTTAGCAGCAGTAGAACTTGACTGTGTTGCCAACTAACGAAATCCCTCTGATTTGGTACTGTGCCCATTTGCTCCTCTACGATACTCATTCTGCAGTTACTACACACTTTGAACTTCAATGTGTGTCAAAAACCTAACTCCAAGCATAGAGGGCTCTTCTAAATAATAGCAGCTTAGCAACAAGGTGAACTCTTACTAATTATGCTTCCATCATTCATCAACAGTATGCTTTTGTGTAGCTGTTAATGTGAAATAGCCCAGGGTTGTTATTTTGGTGCACTTCTATAGAATAGGCTCATTGACTGAAGTGCTTGAAATCAAGCCCTTTTTATGTTGTTTTGCTAAGGCCATTGTAGTCTGGGAAGATAAGAGGGGGATGTAAGCCATGACAAGAAACAAGTGGCTAGTTGCACTGTGAAATTGAAGGCCAGCCTCAATTAAATACTGGAATAGAGAAGTCACTGGGCCAGACTCGGAGGTAATGTGTAAAGTGGTATTAAGTTACATGTCAGTAAGTGCGTATAAGTGAGTCTAACTGTGTCTGGGAGAGCATAAAGGCTGTGCATAAAAAGGTCCTAATTACACAAATGCAGCTGATGCCAGAACTGAGCCCTACTCATCAATCATGAGGCTGGGAGAATGTATAGCAGGTGCTGTTTTTAAAGTTGTTTGGGAAGAGCTATTTTAATTTCTACTGCTGCCACCCTTTTCCAGTTTCTCAGCATGCAGCCTACATCCACCAAACCACCTTGCTTCTGGAGTGCTGGGCAGAGATGTCACAGGCAGGTTCTTCACCCTGGGTAGTAGCTGGGGCAGGCACCGGGCAGTGATGGCTGCCCTTCTTGCCCCCCTTCCAGGTCAACACCTGGGGCTGGTGCCCTAGTTGCTCACCCCTAATTAAGTTACTGGTGTCATGTCTTGCTGTCCTTCAGAGCCCAGATTATTTTAATGTAGCCCTTCACATTCTGCAACCAAGGAGGCAAAGACCTCTGCTTGTGGCTGCTGCTCATCAGCTCAGCCCCTGGCTGCCACATTTGCCCTCCTCCCCACATGTCTGATGAGCAAGAGCCCCACTCTGGGTCTGCCTTGTTTTGGGTAACAGCAGCTACTTTCATAATGCACTGCCCTTTGTGGTAGAAGCAGCACGGACAGCAGAAGATGGGATCCTTGCAGCGCAGAAAGAAATGTTGGGGCTGCGGCTTCAGCTAAATGACAGATGCTACAAACCAAGACCTGGAATTCCCCATTTGGCAAAATGCCAGATTCCATGAGCAGGTCCATTCATGTGAAATATTAGGCCTTATTCATTGAACACTCTAAATAGCTACTGATTATGTTAAGTTGCACGTCAGTAAGTCATCACCTCTGAACTTAATTCTCTGGGCCTTGCTGTTATGGTGGGCTTCACTTCATAGCAACATTACAGGATTCCACAGAGTGCTGCACCAACATGTTGTAAGGCAATTTGGGCCAGTACTATAAACCCAGTGGTGCTTAACATCCTGCTTGTGGGCCAAACCTGGGCTATGTCATCTGGTCTGTGGATCTCCTCTGGGTCCAGAAATGTGGTGGTTGCTGAGAGGTGGCAACATTAATTGCCGCTTCCCTGCTGCGAAATTTCCTGACCTACGGGGAATCCTGTGAAGCAGGTGACATGACTTTGTGCACTAGATAGTTGCACTGCACAGGGTCCCTCCATGGCCAGATCCGAAGCATGGGCTAGGGGGAGCACATGGCCAGATCCAGCAAATGAATTATGGTCATGTGTGGCAGGATCTGTCACGCAGAGCAGAAGTGGCACCAGATCACACCCAGAAACTGATCCAGCAATCTGATCCCACACAGAATCAGGCCTGTGGACTTACCTTGTGTGTGGGATCTGGCCCGCGGACTAGCCCCACGCCACTCGTCTGGCGTGAGAGCTGGAAGTTTGACTACAACTCCTATAGACTACTATGGTGTTTTTATAAAGGCTATTTTCCATGCTTCATCATTGACAGTAAAGAGTGAAAAGTTAATTTATATCATGATGTTCTTGGTTTATGGTTTGTACAGGGCAATTGTTGAACTTACAAGACAGAGCTGTGAGTACTTTCATAACAGTTGTTTGACCTTAACAGAAGTTTTTGAGGCCTTCCACAAACCAAGGGCATTTGATAGACTCTTCAGTTCTTCCCTTGCAGCAAACTTTTGCAGTTTTTCTTGCTCCCCTGTGTTGTTCTAGTGCAATAACAATATGAGGAATGTTGGAGTCACTTAATCAGTTTCTCTGTTTCTAATTGAATGTGTCAGGTCTAACCTCAGCACTAAAGTTTCTGCCCCAATACACTTTTAGTCCTAGTTTGTAAAGGATCACTTAAACTTATGAGTACATTAGATGTTAACATCGCTAATTTTGTCTGCTTCATTGCTTAACTAAGTTCTGGTGCCCATGGCACTTGAGTACAATTAGATTTGTTCATAGTGGGGCAAGGGACGTTGAGGGGATAATTCCCTCCAGTGGAGACATGTACTTAGGCATGGATCACTGATCTAGCCTATTTCTTTGGCAAGATTTGTTTCTTTATTTTTATAGGCGAGGGGAAGGGGGAGTTGGGAGGCAGTTTTCTTTTGGAAGGAGGGTGGAGGATGTTCATCCTGCACATAATTTCTGATTGCAGAGTCAGCAACAGTAACTGTAGCAAATAATAATGCTGATGCAGTCCTTGTTCTCACATATTGTTGATGCCGTGTTTATAAATTAGTGGGAGTTTTATATAAACAAGAAATAAGCAAAACTCCTCCGTGTTTGGTCCATGAGTTATGAATGTCGAAAGCAAAAAAATCTTTGCTGCAATTCATATGAAGTACCCCTAGAGCCATTGATTAGATAGGCATTCAGAGTAAATCTGGTTAGGAATTAGCAGCCAAAATAATTTTTAATTGGAAAATGCTGATTTGTAGAAAACCGTGCCCAGGAGAGGGCTGATTTTGAAGCTTTCCCCGTTGGAACAGTTTTTAAAATTTCCAAACTTGTTTGAAAAAGTCCTATTTTGATATTTCTTAAATGAAAATAAAGTTTCTCAGGTGAATTTACTTTTCATTTAGAAATGTTAGTTAATCTAGCCTTACAAAAATGAAATAGTTGAAATTGAAATGAAGTGTTTTGATTGAGCCACTTTGAAATCTTGGTTTTGGCTTTTATTTTTAATAGAATATCATTCTCCAGAATTGTTGAGATTGTATGGTTTATACAGTGCTGTTGTTGACCTTACAAGACAGTGTTGTGAGTGAGAACTTGCATAATGATTATTTGACCTTAACAGAAAATTTCAAGGCCTTGCACAAGCTAAAGGCATCTGTTAGACTCTTCAGTTTTTCCCTCACAGCAGACTTGTGCAGTTTTGTTTTGTTTTAATATAGGAAAAAAATGTCAAAATCTCAAAAATTGCCACAGGATGGGAAAACAAGTCTCCTATACTACTTATGGTTTGTTGCATTTTAGCACTCATATGGCACTTTGTAAATGCCATTAACACTCCTGGATTGGTTATGATGATAATATCTATTATGTTTCTTCCCCACTTTTCCCACTTTGCTTCCTGTCCTCCCCCATTTCTTCTTTATTGCTGCTTTTATTGTTTTCTCCTGCCCTCCTTCCAGACTGGATTGGCAGCATAGAAACACTGCACACTTGTGCACTGCTGCTCTGTTTTTCTCCTTCACTCAGCCCATTCATCTGCACCACACACGCTGTCTGAGATATCTGGCCAGAGCAGGGATCAGGCAGATCTTGTTGACTAGTTACACACAATGAGGAATGTTCCCCTAATGAGTGCTTGGCTCACCGCTCTAGCTTTGCGTTTCAGAAGCACTTAAAGGAAAGGGAGACAGAGCAGCACAGAAAGACTTGGGCAAAATTGGCAATATTTTAAGATTATTTTTCAGGCAAAGCTCTCAAATAATGTGCTAACTCCCACCCCGGAGGACTGCATCCATAGGTGTCTGGTGCCTCTTGAGTCGGGGACAGGGAGGAGGCAGCAACCGGGGGCGTGTCCCCTGGTGGCCAATCCCGCAGACTGGGGGGGGCGTCCCCCGTGGCTGATCTCACTCACCATGAAAGCAGCTGCACCACTTCTGGAAGTCCCACAGTCACTTCTGGAAGTGGCACAGCTGCTTTTGCTGGTGGCCCCGCTCCCCAGCCAGTGCTCACATGGGGGGCACTGGTGCTCCTGCCTGCCCCTCTGCCTGCTGTCTAAACAGGGAGCGTGGCCTGTCAGGGGGTGCACCAGTGCTCTCAGGGGGGCACATGCACCCCTGTGCACCTCCTACGTGTCTCCCCTGGCTGCATGCAGCACATTCTGGTGAATTCTAGACCATTTTGATAAACATATTGAGAGCTTTATGACTTCTAGAGTCTGGATTAATATCCAGAATTGGTATGGTTCTCTGAATCAACAGAGCTCCCCATACCAAGGGGGTAAGATATCCTTTCTGTCCATAACAGCCTACACCTCAGAATACTGTTCCCTACCCACTACTATCTTCTCCAAAGCATTCAGGAAGGGAGGACTCTTTGGGTTCATTCAGAAAAGAGTGTGAGTCTTATACCTTGCTGGGGTCGTTTGACCCCAGTACTCTTTCCTGCCATGGCAGGGGGTCGGACTAGATGATCTACTCAGGTCCCTTCCGACCCTAGAAACTATGAAACTATGAAACCTTAGCAAGTATCTTCAAGTGTCAGTTCTTCTTTTTTTACCTCCTTTGGAAGTCAGCATGTGTAAGCAGTAGTAGATTTCTAGATTTTAAGGGTGCGCTGATATATCGGTTTGCTATCGGACCAGCGTCAATAAAAGGAGAAATGACATTATTGGCTATCAGCTGTTTTTGCTCTTTGTAACTAATAATTATGGCTGCATGCCCGGAGCACCCTGGTGAGCATAGTCCAGTCCCTGTGCCCCACCACCGGCCCAACTCCATGGCAGACTACAGGTCCTGGCGAACAGCAGGAGCAGGAGAGGGTGGCAGGGAGCGGATACAAAGAGCCATGCTCAGCAACAAAAGGCCCATTACCAGCTCCTGCTGCTGCTGTTGCCATAGTTTATGGCAGTAATTCAAAATGCCTTGCACTATTACTGAATATTGGTTATCAGTTCGTCATCGGCCAGTATGGTTGGTTAATCATTGGCTATCGGTATTGATCAAGACAATCTTTATTGGCGCACCCTTACTAGATTTGTATCATCATCACCTTTCTACTGTATCCTCCCACTTATCTGTTTCTCCAGGGTAGGTATGTTTGTGGGTAATGGTGCATTCACCTCACCCAACCTACAATATCTGTCCACCCCAGTGTGTTCCCAGTCCATCATTGGATTTGTCTACACAGCTGCAGCAGCAGGTCCCTAGAGTCCCCGCCCCCCATTATTTAAGTGCTTGCGTGTGTATGAGTACCATGTTCAGGTGAACTCTGCACTCTGGATTAAATTGCTTGAAATGAATGGAAGTCATTTAAACTTTTAGTTATGTTCTTTAATGTTATAGAAAGAAATCACAGAAAAGCTATAGAAATGGGAATAGTTCATACAAATGACAAGATCTGTTGGTTAGGAGTTTTTAGGCTTGTGGTATAAATGTATAACTGATTTGGAAAACACCAAAAAATATCTTTACACTCCAGTGCCAAACAACCATCAGAAGCAGAAATTGAATTTTCTTACATTTTGTTGTTTTTTCCTTAACTCCCTACTTCATGTAAAGTTGTCTTGAGAAAGAGTATCAGACTTTAACACAGCCTAAGAGCTATCCCTTATATTTTTTTCTCTCTCTTTCCTTCACTTAATACCATCTAAGGGACTGTTGAACAAAATAGTTAAATACTTAAAAGCTAGGGACAGACATTCAAAAAGCCTGAGCCTAATTGATTCAACCTTTGAAAGTTAATCTAACCTAGCTAGGCTGAGCCAGTTTCCAACCATACAGACAATCTCTCTGGACAGAGGAAGTTCAGGCACATGCCCACAGTGGCTCAGGCTAGAAGCCAGGGGGCATTAGAGCAGCCCTCCATTCCTTTGCACAGAGTTGAGCTGAGGGGGTGTGGCCAGGACTCTCTCATCAGGGACGTCTGCCTGATCATATCCCAGCTTTTCATTGCTGGCTCCTCAAGGGGTGGGAGAGGTTTCAGCCCTCAGACCCTTGTTAGTACTCTGAGACAAGGTGGGGTGTGCAGTGCATGCATCTGTTGATGATACGGAGCTTTTTAATCTCCCTCCCTGCTTGTCAGACTGTCTGCAGCAAACTGACAGGTGCACAAGGTAGCCCAGAGCTCATAAGAGTTTTTATCACCCAATTAGCAAAACAATAGCCTCTCTCTCATTACTTTAAACTCTTCTTAAACAGCTTACTGGGGTGACTTGTTGATTAGTTCCAAAAGCCCTGTTCTGTCTGCCTGCCTCTCCCAGTGAAATCAGAGATGCACACACATAAGACACCTCTTGAGATTAGCTAGCACAGCACATGTCTAGGGTCTGTGGGGCTGGCGTCCATGCTGTGGGTGATGGGAGGGGGGGGGATTTCCTGCTTGAGCAGCCAGCTGGGGTAGGGCAGGGCAAAGCCAGCAGATCCTGCTGTGTCTGCCATCTCTGCCAGAGCCTTATACAGAATTAGCTAGCATACCACATACTGGCTATGGTCTGTGTTGTGGGAGAGAGGAGAAAGGGATTCCTGCTTAAGCAGCAAGTGGTGAGCGGGGAGGGGGGCACAGGGAAGCCAGCAGACCTTGCTGTGTCTGCAAGTCTTTCTTGGAGGAGCTCTGCCCAGGGAGCAGAGGGGAGTGGCCAGCCCTGCTGTGAAGCAGAGTGCCTGCCCAGCCCAGAGAGCATGCTGGGATGCTGGCGGTGTCTGGTTTATCTTAAACCAGCAAGGGTTTGGGGACAGACATTGCATAAACTGGTTTGAGCCAAATCAGTTAAGTCTGATACTACATTCAACCAGGTTTATCTCAAACTGGTTTCAGCCATTTTCAAACTGGTTTATGTGCACTGGACATCTGTTCTGTTACAGGTTTAAACCAGTTTCTGATCACTTAAACCAGTTTATGTGTAATGTCTGTCTCTAGCCAAAAAGACTGCGTAAATGGACAAAGAGGGAGGAATATTTTTTCCTTTTGTAGTTAATATGTGTTGAAAAAATAATTGGTGAGTTTCATGAAGGGAAACCAGACCTCCAACAGCAGAACTCCAAACCCAGCACAATATTAAACTTGTAACTGGAAAAAAAAAGTGGAAAAAAAGGAAGGCTACCTGGAAATGTTGGCTAACTAAGACATTTTTTTCAAAAAGCAGAATTACAAATTTTTTGATCTGTGAGCAAGTTCCTGAGCAACTGTAAACTCAGAATAGGGTGATTTACAATTACAACATCTGGTAAGTCCCACCTACAGCAGATTGTTGATCTGTGCTTTAACATTGGTCCTGAATGTGCATCTCAGCAGTGTGTGTGTGTGTGTGTATGTGTGTGTGTGTGCGCGTGCGTGCGCGTGTGTGTCTTGTTCCATATCGTCCTACTCCATATGTCTGTATTGTCTCTTCCTTTCTTTCTTTTTGGTATCCTGCTTCTCCTCTTTTTTGTACTTCTGAGATGTTACTGAGGTGGAGGAATATCTGGACTGCCCCAACCCGTCACATACATCAAGGCAGAAGCTGCCGTTTTTCTGACGGCTTTCATTGCTATTTCCACTTGTCTGTGCCTGTCTAAAGACCTCTAGTGGCAGTTATCTAAATTGTCAGAAGAGTCAGGCAGGATCTCATTTTTCCCTTGTGGAATTGAACTTTAAGGACTGTCTGCTCAGGTCTACTCAGTAATGTTGGTTAAAATCTAGATTAATGTCACTGGTTTGTTGGCAGCTGTTCTGGATTCGAACCAGTAAAACAAAAAAAAATAATTTAGCCTCTCTCACCCATTGACTCCTCAATCTGCATTTTCACTGACTGCCTGTCTTGTATGCATACCAGCACCGCCTCTAGCTTTTTTACTTTTCATTCCAACCAGGAAGAGCGCACACCAGCTCCAGAAACTTCCTTAGCCTGATGAAGGGTTTTTGAACCCAAAAGTTTGCTTAATAATTGTTTTCCAGCTATTTAAGTTGGTCTAATAAAAGATATCAGATTCACCCAAAGAACCTTGTCTGCTTAATTTAGCCATCTGCATTTTTGACCGATGTTGTTACATTTTTACAGGCATGGAAAGTTCTGAAACTAAAGCAATTGTCTTGCTTGAATTTGTTTTATTACTGTTTTGCCTTCCAACAGCCTGAATGGGTTTTTTTAGTTGTTGGAGCACTTATAACTCCTAAATACAGCCCAGAATCATTTGCACTGTCTAGGTAGTACCTCAAAGGAAATGCCATAGTAGCTAATACGCTTGATTCTTGGAAGTACCTAGAGCACTTAACTGACCAGAAACAGCAGCAAGGACAAGGTGGTAAAATACTCCACAGCCAGGGAAATTTAAGAATAGGCTCCTGTTTAGTGACCACCAATCCAAATAGTATTCTGGCGATGTCTTTTTAGATACCACACAATAGGTAGTTATATACTTAAGCTGTGCTTAAGGCTAAGCTTGATGTTGAGTTATAATTTTTCTTGTCTTTAGTGGGGGCTTTAATGTAAGCAGATATACGAATTATACATATAGTATAAACTTGGTTCCTGGTTCCAGGCTTTAGTGTTTAAGCAGCATTCCTTTGCCAAGGACATAATTTCTCCTTTTCCAAAGGACTGAAGTAGCAGGGAGGGAAATCAAATAATATGATGAAGCATCCATGATAAATACTCTAGGGGGAGAAAGGCACACCATGCATTGTTTAAACACTGGCCTTCGGCATTCAGCTGTGCATGCTTAAATAGCAGTGCTGGTCTGCCTTGCCTGAAGTGATGCATCACAAATTCAACTGTATGATTGTTGTGGCAGCAGGGTTCATTGCAAATTATTAATCTTATGGTGCATATCTAGACACACTTTTTCTGAAATAGAGTTTTTCTTATATGGAGGCTCTTTTTGTGATTTTGATTTTACAATTTCTCTTTTTCATAATACCTAATTATTTCCCAATAACGAAACTGTAGTCCTTTTACAGAAAGGCACCTTTGTGCAGGAACATGCCTATTCTTCTGTAAAGATTGTTGAAATTAAAATGAAAACTGGTGACTCCCACAACAGATAAATCAAAATTACAGTTTTCTTAATGAATACGTGGGCATCCAATTAATAGAATGCTTTAAAGTGAACCTTGATGCCCATGAATAATGGAGTAAAACACACAAGAGTTAGGGAAGGAGAGCACTTTTAGAATTTTAATGAGCTCTGAAGCAGCTTGCAAATCAGTGATATTTTTGTATGATCTTTTCCCTCAAATTAAATGTGACAGTGAATTCATATACATGCTGCATGACATAACATGTTTTAACTTTTAACTGTCCTTCAATAGATAAAAATCTTTCACCAGGTGGAAGAAAATATTAGGCATATCCAAATAGTCATGATAACAAAGCTTATTTTACTGGAGCCCTTGGCCCTGAATACATAGCTGTTGCCAAGGCCTAAGCTTACATATGTCTTGAACAGCTGATCTCTTCCTTCCCTTGACCCCAGAAATGAATGGGGTGTCTGGTGGCACTTAAGATACATGACTTTCTTTCATCACTGTCTCCTTCAGGAAAGCCACCTGGATTTCCCTAGTTGTTAAACAGCTGCTATTGATAGTATTTCAACAATATAATCCCTTTTGTTAATAATGTGCCTACCAGATATAACAAGTATATCCCACCTTTCTTTTTTCAGATCTGTATTATATATTAGGCCATGCAATTTCTAGAATCTGAGCAGGACTATGAACTGTAGAGATCACTGTAGGACTAGCAGACCTAGACAATGAGAAGCATACTCTTGGAGTGTTTTTGAGGAAGAGTAGATGGTCATACAAGATGATCCAAAAAGGGAAACTTCATTTTACAGCACGTTCAGTATTATTTTTAGGGGGTCCTTTTTTTTGTTATGCACCTTTTTCTTGTAAATCCTAATCTGAGCCATCTCAGTTGCTGATCATGGTGAATGTTTCTCACATTGCATTTAGGAAAGGGCCTATTATTTATTGTGTCTGTGACACCTAGCACAATGAGGCATAACCTGTTTGAGCTGTATGGGCACTATCACAACCAAAAAACTAATTATAATAATTGCTAATAAATAAATAGTAAATGCCAATAATAATAATAACCTTGCTTATATGTTTAATAGAAACTAAACTAAATATGTAATTCCTAATTCAAAGACAAAAATGAGATTTTTGTTGGGCTTTTTTGTTCACACAAATAGATTTGTATTTCATTTAATAATTTATTGTTGCCAATGCAGGGGGCTGGACCTGATGATTCTGCAAGGTCCCTTCCAGCCCTAATGTCTATGAAATCTATGAAACTTGTCTGTTAGCTCGGAAATGGACAGCTCAATCTGAATAGGTAGGCAGGGTGTTGCAGGCTGTGATATTCTGACTGTCTTCCATTCCCACTGACCACAGAAAGAAATGAGGATCCCCTTATAGGAGTTTAGGTCAGCAGCACCCCAAACAATCAACCCATTAGTCTAAAGCCAGGATAAAGTGTATTTTCTGCACTGGCTGCACTGTCACGTTCATGGACATTATGAATCAGAGGAGAGCAAATAAAATGTTCTTTCTCCATTTTAAGTTTTGCTGGTTTGTGGAGAGAGGGTGACTGCACGTGTGAGAACTTACAGTTCATAAATGCTGATATGACCCTCATTGTAGAACGCTGTTCACTTGGGAACTTTGCTTCCACCTGGCTGCCACATTGCTCACTCTGAATGAAGTATAGTCAGTGCGGTCAGCAGAAACACACCATGGCACATGCCAAGAGAGAGGGCAATTCTCACAGTGCCATAGAAGCACATTAACTTGCTGGTGAGCATTAGATGCTTTGAACACATCATGTGAAATATAAACAAACACATGCGAGTTCAGCAGATCCACTTCTCTGCACGTTGGGCCACTGTATAAATGTGGTACTGCGTTTGGTGGCTTTTCTTCTTTTTATGCATGTTTTGATGTAGACTGCAGTTAGAGAACAAAGAGAAAAGCTGTCACACGCTGAGTCTCACTCTTTGTCTCCAGCAGTTTTCCCCACAAGGGCAATTGGGCTGGTGATGGAGAAAGAGGCAGGGAGGGCTAGAAAAAAGCCTTTGTTCCAACTCCCATGCCAGCTGGTGTACAAGCCTAAAAAAGCAACCCTGTACCCTGTAAGAGGTCATTGAGTTCTCACTCTGTTTTTCCCCTGGAGCAATTCTGGCTGAATCAGCAAGAATGCCTTTGGACGTTGTCACTGCTGTGTAGTCCTTGTTCAGTTTTCCTCTTTCTCTCATGATGGGTAGTGGTTTCAAGCCATGATTTGGTTTGGTGTTTAGGGCGGTACTGTTGTGGTACTGTGAGTTTTGTAAGTACAGCTGTAAAAGCTTTTTTGCTTCAGTTGGTTTTCCTATATATTTATACATGCCTGTGAAGTAGGGAAAATGCAAAATTTGGAGAGTAAGAGACTTTCAGAAGAGACATGTGGAGGAAGCAAATTAAAATGGGAGCCATGAGCTAAATGCAGCTTTTGGGAGTCATGATGTTAAGGTTTCAGCTTTTTAATTTTACAACTTGAACTGCTTTAAAGCTAATTTATACACTATTTCAAGCCATCAAGGTCTTCCCCCCACCCATTCATTAAAAAGATATACTTCATTTATGTAGATTCCCACATACAGTATGTTGAGTTGGCTTAAAACAAAGAGGCTCTTCTGCCAAATAAGAGATTTGGCTCAAAGATTCCCTAAAGCTCTTTTCCTTAGTGTACATTCAGAAACTGCTATTAAGTTTCCTTCTATTAGATAACTTTACTAATCTGCAAATGCTGAGGGAAATCCATGACAGTGCTCCCATTGTTTCTAATGATATGTGGATTTGGCCTTAAGCATAATTATCAAAGGAGAAAAGACTGGTTTGGGATTTTTTTTACTTGTTATCTTGTTTGTTTCTTTATAATATATAAAAATTCCACAAATATTTTCCCAAACTCTTCTCCTCTAATTTTACAACCTTAACAACTGCTAGGCATGTCAACTCTAGTTTTTCCTGGTTTTTCTGATGTGCTTCCTCAGTTCCCACACCTTAATTAGAAGAGGAGCATGAAGGTTAACAACCAACAATTCTTTTTTTCAAATTATAAAAACGAGCAACTAACCCAATCCCTCACATGATGTGTGAGAACAATCAATACATAGTCTCTGATACCCTGCAACACATCTGCAGGTCAAACCAGGGAAGGCCAGAGCTGCCCTTTTCTGCATCCCCTGAGCTATTGAGAGAATAGCTCTGAGCCCTGGCTTCTCATCTTTCAGGCAGATGTTGGCATCCCTTTGAGAGGAAAGCCAGAACACAGAGGTAGCCTTAGCTATGGACGGTGCTGGTTATCATGCTGCTCAACAAACCAGCCTGATTATTACAGCCCAGGATTCAGGTGCATGGGGGAGGGAAGAAGGAAGGGAGAGGAAGAAGGGGAGGATATTTCCACTTGAATTCTTATACTCCTGCTTTCAGCACATTTAATCATTGATTCTCACAGCTGAGACCTGAACCATCACAGTTTATCCCCCCCCCCCCCCAAGCTCCATATGTTATTAGATTAAAAAAAACAAACTTCTAAATTAGGTTTCAGGACTGGATATCAAGATTTTCTTGGAAGAAATTCAGGCAGTAACAAAGACTCAAATATTTATTTTTAGAGCGAATGCATGTTATTAGAGTCTCTTTCCTTATTCCTGTTGGCTGGTTCAATGCTGTTTAGACCATCCTTTTGGTTTTCAGATTGTTCGGTTACATATTTAGTCAAGGGACAACATCACCACTTCTAGGGTTTTCTCCCAGGCCATGAACATGGTGGACATGTTTCTAGTCATTTGGGTTTTTTCTAAGAAAAATAGTATGGTACTCATGTCCTGTCTATCAGACTCTCAGCCACCCCTTGGACTTCTGTACTGGTACCAGAGAGACTCCAAAGCCACATCTGTATAAAAAAGCCTTTTTTTGTTTGTTCTGTCTTTGTGGTTTTGTCAAGGAAGTTGGCAGTTGTTAATTTAGTGGGGTGATAAAAATCTGATCCCTGCTTCCAACACTCATGCATCCTGCCATGTTACTGAAGATCAGGATCCTAGGCTCCTTCTACACTGACAAATTGTATATGGAACAAGTTGTATGGGGAATATCTTTGTGACTGGTTTGCATTGTGCCTTAAATTGAACATGTAGCTGGTTTCTCTTTTTATCATGCCATTAACTGACTGAATGTGTGGCAGGGTTATGAATTATGCTGCAATTAATAGATTAATCATGTCATAAATGGAGCTGAATCAAAGCCCATTGGAGTCAATGGAAGGGTTCTGGTTGACTTCAGTGGATTTGGGATCAGGCCCAGTATTAACTAACTCACTCCTGTTAGTGCTTCAATATTTGAAAAAGAGTAAGCTTCTATAAGCTTTTCCAGTACGGGCTTGCAACACGCTTACCCTAAAATGTAATAGGTTCAGATTTGGTTTTTGTAAATTCCATCCTCCTACTTAGCACGGACTTTAAAAAAATCAATCATGTTTATTACTGGATACCATGAGACAGTAAGAACTGAACTGAATTGAAACCAGTAACTAAAAGATGCTGTTCAGAAATTTGCTATAATATTTCATAGACATTAGGGCTGGAAGGGATCTCAGAAGATCATTGGGTCCAGCCCCTTGCCCAAGGGGCAGGAAGTCAGCTGTGCTCAAATGAGAGCACAGAGGCAGAAAGGGATCTTGGAGTCATTATTGCCTCCAAGATGAACATGGGCTGACAATGCGAGGTCATGGTTGGCAAGGCTAACTGGACCTTGTCGTGCATCCACAGGTGCATCTCTAGCAAGGCCAAGGAGGTGATCCTCCCCCTCTGTGCGACACTGGTCAGGCCACAGCTGGAGTACTGTGTCCAGTTCTGTGTGCCCCACTTCAGGAGGGATGTGGACAACATTGAGAGGGTCCAGAGGAGGGCCACCCGCATGGTCTGGGGACAACAGGGCAGACCCTACAATGAGAGACTGC
>NW_017729026.1:18317068-18333446 GCF_001723915.1 Gavialis gangeticus | reverse complement strand
ACCATTTCTGGGGGGAGTTTATTCCAGACTCTGGGGACTCGGACCATAAAGAAGTTTTTTCTTATGTCCAGCCTAAAACAGTCTTTCTGAAGTTTGTGACCGTTAGATCTTGTCTTCCCATGCTGTACCCTGGTGAACAGACGTTCTCCCAGTTCCTGATGCACACCCCATATGTACTTATAGGCTGCCACCAATATTGAACTATGGATTATTAATTAATAGGACTATTTTCATTCCATTTTTGAAGATGAGAGTTGCAGGTTTGCTGACTCTTTTTCTTAATGAATTTGTTTAAGTCTCATTAATCTTGGATTACATTAGTCAGCAACCTGTGCATTTGATATACTTTTTTGTTATTCTTCTCTTGCTGTCTTTGGGAAAATAATGTAAATAGACCAAGTTTTAGATGTATGAATATTTTTACAGTTGAGTAGTTATTCCAACAATATAATACTGCATTTAGATTCTGTGTGTTATTGGTCCATCTGAAGAAATAACTTATTATGAATCTTGAAGTTAAAAATGAATTCCTGCTTATATGTCCATTTTCCATTCTTTTCAAAACATTAAATATAACACGGATATTTGTGCATATGGGTATGTTCAGACATTACATTAAGATTGACCTAACTACAGTTAGGTCTAACTAACTGCCAATCTGTGCAGATACTTAGGGAGGTTAAACTGGACAAAAAATGGCTGGCCATCTCTAAATTAATTCACCCTAGGAGGTGAACTAGCTTAGATAAGGAATGGGTTAGCCCAGTCTAAGAAATGTCTACATATATTCAGAGTGCAGCCCAGAGGCTGGGAAAGCCCACCTACTCACCCCATTCATGGGATGTGCTCTCCCTACCTCTGAATCTTGACTGGTTTATTTTTTAACCCATAGCCCCTCCATCCTGTTCACCTCTGGGTGGACACCCCACTACCCCCACCCTACCCATGGACCTATCAACCACTCCTGCAGACCTGCCAGCCCCTCCCGATCCCACCAACCCCACCCCAGACCTGTAAATCCCACCATGGACCAACTAGCTTACCCAATCCCGCCCACCTCCAGGTATATATACTGGGTTCCCAGAGTGGTTCCTGACACTAGCAAATATCTGCACACGCTGCTCCCCATGTATAGTCATGTAAGCTGCATGATTGTAGACGGGGTGGTGAACGTCTGCACATACCTTGTAAGATGGCAAAAAAAACTTTTCTTACGTCTACCAAAGACAGCTGCCTCTTGATCCTAAAATAGTAGTGAAATGAAAACAATGTTAATGCAGCAAGACTGCAGATGAAGTCACCCAATACCCAAAAGTAAAATTTCCAGAAAGAACATTAATTCTGCACATCTTGTGTATTTTACAGTATAAGTTAGGTGGCATAAAATAGTAATATATTAAACAACATAATCAACCAGAAAACCAAGATCAGAAAATATTAAATATATGGGTAATGAGGCTGAGTTAACATTGCTTATGGTACATTAATTTAAGAATTCACTGACATTTCTTTCCAACATTAGCAGTACTAACACGATGTTTTATTAACACAGCCATTTCTATTTAATTTTCTGAATTTTAAGAAAAGAAAGTTTTTAATTTAGTAAAATGCTTACAATGGCTAAAACATCAAGGGGGGGACCTCTATTTAACCAACTTAAATATTTATTGGCATAAATTCACAAACTGCTGATTGGAGGCATAAGATCTCATATTGCCTGAAATCCTTACCATGGCATATGGTATTGTGTCATATTAAGACACAATGTGTGCATCTTCTCATGCCGGAGTTTACTACTCCTGGGTGCCATGTCTATGTGTGCACTTAGGACTATAAGCACTTGAGCCAGGGTAGAGCAGCAGGGGGAGCTAGGGGTTCAAACTGCGACTGTGGGGCTGCGCAGACCTAGCGCAACATGCTGCGCTGAGGCTGGCTGGGCCATGAGGGTGTTCCACTGTGGGGTAGCTAGCAGGCAACCCCTCCACTGAAGCACCCTTATGCTCCAGCCAGCCACATCAGCATCTACACATGCACTGGTGCACAGTAAAAAACTCTACAGTGAGGTAGTACTTCTGTTTAGCTGTTGTGGAGTTTATTAGTTTAATCCAGCCTAATAGCCCTGCATGTGTAGACACTGAGATGTTTACTGAAGAGCTAATTAGTCTACTCTGCAGTAAATGTCTCATGTAAATGCATGCACTTAGTAAATCCTTAAGATGCTATGTACTTCATAGTTTTCAAATGACATCTTTTTAAATAATAGTTAAAATTCAGACTTAACACCAATCATTTAATGTGCAACAATGATTACTCTTTGTAACCAAGACACTAAGAATTCTTCAGTTTATTCTGTCTACCTTTAGCTCAGCTAGTGTTTCCTGTTTCAGTGGCTTTGTGTTCCTTCATAGCATCTGATGAAGTAAGCTTTTTCTTATGAAAGCTTATTTCTCTCAGAATTAGTTAGACTATAAGATGCTACTCTGTCCTGCTTTGTGGGGGCAACTACATTTTACTGTAGAGTTCACTAATTAGCTCCAAGTAAAGTGTCATCACATACATTGGCGATGTGAGATTGGTGGTGCAGCCCCTCAGAGAAGTGCCGCTGTTGCTGTCAGTGGGCGGTTGCTACTCCTCACCCCCCAGCTGCCGATACCACCAGCAGTGTTTGCAGGCAGTTGCCAATCTCAGCTGGCTGATGCTGCTGGCAGCATCTGCAGGTGGTCAGTGCTCACCGCCACCCCCCAGCTGCCGACACTGCTGTGGCTCCCTGCGGGAGCTCGCCACCGCCACGCCACTGCCACTGCTGCCTGCAGGCAGTCACCATGCCCCGCCACCCTCTGGGAGCATGTGTCGTTCATGACTATATATATGTGTGTCATTATTAGGCCAAAATAAATTACTTAACTCTGCCATAGGTTAGTATTGCCTGACACAAGTGCTATTCTACAGTGAAGTTATTTACTCCACTGCAGTGCACATATAGATGGTGAATGGGGCTGGCTGGTGCATGAGGGAGCTATAGTGCAGGGGCTGCCTGCTAGCTAGCTCTACACTATAGGACCCTTGTGCCCCAGCCAGCCATTCGGCAGCATACTGACCTGGGTGGAGCAGCTCTGGGCTGGCAAGCTGAGCCCCCAGGCTCCCTGCCAGCAGAGGCTGCACTGCCCTGGCTGAACACGCTGTGTCCTGGGCACATGTGTAAACACTGTGCCTGGGAGCAATAAACTCCAGTGCAAACTGTGCCAGAATTTATTGCTCCATGCTAATAGCATGTGTAGATGCACCCTGTTAGTGTAAAGCAATGAGTCTCAATCAGGGTGATGCAGCATTCTGGGATGTCTTGAAATAAAAGGATGCTGCGAGGTGCTGTGCAGTATTAAGACTGTTAACAGACTGCGCAAATACGATTTACGAGACAAACCCAGAGATTTTAAAGGAACCCATAGTGCTGAAAACCTGTTGTGGTCTTTTTGAGTTTTTTGCAACAGAAGATTTTTTCTATTACTTTTCTTTAGTCAAAAAACAAGTAAAAACTAGAAGCTGACATTTTAACAAGGGGAGCCCTGAACATGAGGGGTGCCTTGAGTCTAAAAATGTTTGAAAAGAACTGGTGTAAAGCTTGCATAACACCAAACAGGTAGCTGGAGGAGGTTTCACCAGCATAGCGGAATAAGCAGGAAGTGGAGAGGCGGTATAATCCACGTACCGATACTGCATCTTGGACACTGCAGGAGACTCAGGTGTCTAGGGCTTTGGGATCCTGTTGTGCCTCACACATAAACAACACTATGGAAGTGGGGTGTGACCACGGCACCCCTTTGGATCTGCCTCTGTCTCCATTGTATATTGTTGCTTTGCAAGAGTGTAAAGACATATAGCTGTATTTATCTCAGTCGTCCCTCCAGTCTTCAGGAGCTGAATGTTTTGGTTTGCTTTTGTTTCCATTGTTGGAAGGCCAGGCCTAATCACTGGAGTTGGCATTTTATTTAGAGACAGATGTGTACTCATTCCAAACACTTGTATGAGCAACCTTCATAATTGCAGGCTAAGTGTCTCCTGTCTGCTTCATGCTAATGGCAGATGGTTCCCTGGTCCCAACAGAAAGTACTGTTGTGGAAGTTCCTGATTGCACAGGGTGCGGTGCAGTCTTGGGACATTTGGGTTAATTTCATGAAAATTTGAAAGCCTGAACTTTACCAAGCATGGTCCCACAGAACCCACTGAGTTACCAGATCAATGCAGTGATGTGGTCTTTGCTTTCTGTATTACTGGGTAGGAAGGCTGCTGAGTAACAAGTTTCCTACAGTGACATTTCTGAAGTTAGCATGAAATGAATTGGGAGAGTTGTAGATTGGGGAGGAGTGGTTCCAGAGCTGCTGCATCTGGGCCCGGCAGGCGACAGCAGCAGTGCTCCCCCTGCTTGGTTCTGGGCTGGCATGGATCACCCAGGGGGACCAGGCAGAGGGAAAGAACCTGCCTGCTGCTGCTGTCATATGTTAAGCATGGCTGAAGCAGGGAAGGAGCAGCTCTGGAGCTCCTTACCTTCTCCCGCTAATCAGTTGGGGGCAGCAGCAGCAGCAGGGGGAGGAGGGAGCAAGTGGAAAGGGAGGAGACATGCTAATGAAGATGGAGGGCAAGAAAAAGTGTGCCAAGAGTTGGGGTGAGGTGGAAGGGGGGATGAAATTTTTACCTGATTTGAGAACTTAAAAGAAGCCCTCACTACTGCTCCCACCTATAGTGGGGAAAGCCTGGAGCTGGGGCCACAACCTCCCCTGCAGTCCCAGTCACTGCTCCCACACCCCCTTCACAAAGTCTTGGGTCTGCCCATGGTTAATGTGGATTTGTATTAACATTTTTACAGTCATGCACTTTGCAGCTGTAAGTGAAGACTACCCAAACTTTCCTGATGTAGGAAGACTGAGGGAGGCAGAGCCAGGGCATGAGAGGAGGGAAGCTACAGAACACACAAGATTCAGGTTGCAAGTACAAGGGAATAAGGTGGGTCCTTATACTCCCACATTCCCTGCACACACATGCAGCAAGAATGACAGCCTGTGATATCTAGGCATGAGAAAGAAAGGATAAAAAAGCACCAGATTTTAAAGTCCAGATAAATTGAACTTAGTGTGTGAAAATGTGGCAGTCACTTATTAATAAGTAAAAATGTATATATTTGTCATCCACTTACAGCAAAAAAAACCAATTAAAGACCATTGTATCTCATTTTCATATAAAATAATTCACTTGGGGCAGAGGGCAAGCATGAAACATTTCAACCTGGAACCTGATATTTTTTTAAAGTTATAAATGTATAAAAAAACCACAGTGAGTTATAATGTATTTTTATAAACTTCATATTGACTAAAATAAGTCATAGTTGCACTTCATTTCAAATAATTTGTAGTGGAATACAAAGAGACAAAGAATAAAATGAAACATATTGAACACAAGATTTCCATTCACATGCCATAATACAACACATGCCATAGCAATTTTCAACTCACACGTTTCTCCAACATTGACAGAAAATGTCTGACTGTTATTTTTTTAGGTTATAACAAACTTCCATTATTTAATGTATAAGTCAATAAATATTCAGGAAACTTGCCAACCACTTCTTTGTATAAAAAGAAATACAAATACAATTTTCTTAGATCTGGCAGACAAAACCATCCTACCTACCTACTGGAATTTCCAACAAAGTGATACTAGAAATAGAATATTTCTGTCCAAATTGGTGACTCTAAATTGGAAAATCTCCATTTACAAGTCAAAGAAGTGAATACACCTCTGACCACTCACAGTTTGAGTACTGTATTTTTTTAATGAACTCAGTCTATGAGTTCAGAGTTGAGAAATTAAGGTCCTGATCCTTCAAGGACCTTCTATATATGCTTATCTTTAGACGCTCTGAATATTCCCATTGACCACTTTAGGAAAGAAAAACGCCAAGAAATTTTAATAAAACCCATCTTGGCTAAGTACTAGGCCTGTGTGAATGGCGAAGTATTTGATTTGGATTTGGTTGATTCAGAGGACAGTGATTCGATCTGGAGATTTGGATCACTGTCCTGAACTGATTTAGCCAAATCAGCTTCAGAAGATTTGGTGCTGATTTGGAGAGATTCGGTGATGTGGATCGGCCAGGGAGAAGCAGGTACAGCTGGGTGACTGCAGGTTCTCCCGCGACTCCTTCGGCCATGCCTGCCTCATCCTGGGTTGGGGGAGCTGTGGGAGAAGCCCCCATGGCTGCCCTGCCTGGCCCCATCCCCTGTCTGGCCCCAGCCTAGTCCCGGCACTTTAAAAAAAAAAACAAAAAAACCCTGTACTCACCAGCTACAGGACCGGCCACCGGGGCCTCTGGGCACTCATGGCAGAGCTCTCCTACACAGTGTGGGGCAGCAGAGCCCCTGCCCCACTTGGCATCTGCATGGCAGCTGCCTCATGGTGTGGGTACAGTGCATCTTGGCAGGGTGTTGCGCGCTGCCTGGCAGGTGGGGCCGCTAGGGTTAAGTGCTGTTGGGCTCCAGCTGACACGTGGAGCCGCCCCAGCTTCCAGACAGTGCGCAGTGCCCTGCTGAGCAGCGTTGCATCTGTGTAATGTGACAGCAGCCAGGCAGGTGCCAAGTGGGGGGGGGCGATCCCTGCTGTCCCCCACTCTCCTGTGCTGGGTGGAGGGGGCTCTGCCATGAGCACCCAGAGGCCCCAATCGCTGCTCCTGCAGCTGATGATTGCAGAGATTTAAAAAAAAAAAAGAAAGAAAGAAAGAAAAAAGGCCTCACACCAGAGGCCTCACACTCTGGTTCTGGTAGCAGTGATTGGGGGCCTCTGAGGGCTCGTGGCAGAGCCCCCCTGTGCAATGCAGGGCAGCAGGGGGCAGCAGGGATCATCCCTCTCCACTTGGCACTCATGTGGCAGCTGCCCAATGGCATGGGTGAAGTGTGGCTCGGCAAGGCTCTGCATGCTGTCTGGGAGCTGAGGCCACTGGGGCTGAGCACTGCCGGGTTCCAGCTGACTGCTGGAGCCCCCCTAGCTCCCAGGCAGTGCCGAGGCATGCTGCACCTGCAGCATGGGGCAGCTGCTGCACGGGTGTAAATGGGGGGGGGGCGGCGATCTCCACTGGCCCACGCTATGTGGGGGTGGAGGGGCTCTGCCATGAGCCCTCAGAGGCCCCTGACCACTGCTCACAGAGCCAGTAAGTGCAGGGCTTTTCTTGTTTGTTTGCTTTTTCTTTTTTTTCAAAGTGCCAGGAGGCTGGGCCAGGTGGGGGATGGGGCCGGACAGGGCAGCCATGGGAGCTTCTCCCACTGCTCCTTTGGCTGTGCATGCTGCTGCCCTGGCGGGGGAAGCCATGGCTGCTATGCCCTGCTGCCGCTTTCCCAGCCGGTGCGGGGAGGTCGTGATGCAGGCAAGGCTCGCTCCTGGCAGCAGCAGGGCATAGCTTCCGCTCCCAGCGCTGCCATGCCTGTATCAGCACTGGGTGTCTGGGCTCTGCCCTACTACCACTTGCCAGCAGGCATGGGCAGTTGCGGGATGCTGGCATGGCAACAGGGGCTATGCCCTGCTGCCGTTTGCTCCCTTCCATCTGGAGCGAGCTGTGCCCACATCCTGCCCTCCCCACCCCAGCTGGGCAAGCGGCAGCAGGAAAGAACCCCTGCTCCCAGTGCTGCTGCACCCGCATCCTGCCCCTCACCATCCCCTTCCCCGAGTAACATGCTCCCCCTCCCCAACTGGGCAGCTTGTCCCAGTCCTAATCTCTCCCTCCTCCAGATTTACCAGCTGGAGGCAGCTGTCAGCTGTCTGTTTAGACTATGGCCAAATCTCTGAATTGGCCGAATATTTTCCAAAGCTTTTCCAAATTGATTTGGATGCGTCAAATCAATTCAGAGCTTTTACTTGGTCTCCTGATTTGATTTGATTTGGATTCAAAGATTTGGTCCTCTAATTGGGCTGAATCTCCTCTGAATTGAATCAGCTACTGAAGCTTTGCACAGCTCTACTAAGTACAGACAGTCAAAAAGCCTGAGGCTGAATTGATTCAATCTTCACAGGTTAAACTAAGCTGCATAGAATGAAGTGATAAGCAAGTGAACAGACATTCACTTTTGATGTCAGTAATGCAGTCACATGCCTGCAGTGGATCAGGTGGCAGGGGGGTGGTGGAGCGTGCACTATACACCTCCCTGCTCAGCTGGAGTGGACAGCTTGGGGCAAAGCTAGCCTGCCCATTTGCAAGGGGGGAGTTATGGGGGAGGTACAAAGCATCCTGGGATGCTGGGGTCTGAGAGTTAACTTGAATCTGGAGGGGATCTAAGACAGAAGTTCAGTAAACCGATTGAACCTAAATCAGTTAAGTCTGATAATACATCCATTCAGGTTTATCTTAAACTAGTTTCAGCCATTTTGAAAGTGGTTTATGTGCACTGAACTTCTGTTGTTTTACAGGTTTGAACCTGGTTCTGATCACTTATACCAGTTTGTCTAATTTCTGTCCCTAGCCTTTAAAATAATGTTGTTTTAACAGTGTACCCCTCAAAGTCAGGAATGGTATTGTTAAGGTTGTGGTCATTTGTGTGTGCATATAGAAATATTATGTCTGCATTTGTAGTAAATTAGATTTTTCATTTTTATGCTTCTTTGTGCAACCTTAATATTCTTAAAAAACAAAAAAAACAACAGGTCCCTCACTCCGCATAGCTTTCCAAACTGACTTGGGAGAAAAGAGAGAAATGTGAAAAAATAACATTTTTACAATGTCCTTTTTCAGTAAATGCAGCTAGTGTAGTTATTTTCCAGTGATAAAGATGGTCAGTACCACCATTCCTTGTGTGAACTGTCAACTTTTCACCCTTCCTATTTATTGAAATAAGAAGGTTGTAGATCAGTTTCAGTTTTTGGCCTGCTGTATGGGCAGTGCTGCAACATTTCTACCAGCCTTCTGTCTCCACCGTTTTCTCTCTGTCCCCTGGTGACTTCAGTATTACTAAGTTATCTTTTTATATACCATACTGTATAGGAATGCATATTTGCCTTTGAGTAAAAATGTGTACTTTGCTGCAAGCAGATACTGCCTTGCTTTATTACCACTCAATAAATACTATATACTATATAAATCTATATACTATATAAATCTACTGCCTACCTTCCACATACTTAAAATATATATATTTTTTTCAAAATCTACATCTTCCTGAAGTCCACAAGAAAAACTTACCTGCAATTATTTTTTCCTAATTACTTTTTCATATTGCCACTCCCTGTCTATTTATCACATTTTGGACTGATTTATTTAATAACATTCTAAGTCTGAAGGAAGTCACCAACAGGAACTGGGAATGGTTTTGATGCCCATGCTGAGTTGTTCAGCGTGAAGTGCCACAGAAATGGATTAATGTAGCTGGTTTGCTGGGGGTTTCTGCAAAACAGGTATGTGATGGATGGCTACTGAGAAATCAAATTATAGATACATACAGAGCCTTGCTGCAGTTCTCACTACCCCTGCTGCCAACTGGAGGAAAAGTATTTCAAAAAGAAGTACCCAGAAGCATGATGGAAAACATGTACCAGCAGCTCCATCTAAGTAGTCACCCAGGAGGGTAGCTAAAAGTCTGAACAGATCTTCTTATAAATAATGCATGGACATTAAAACAAGAATTTTGATTTGATCTGAGGCAACTCAAAGAGACATCTCCTGAAAGGTTTCAATCTCCTTGTGTATGTTTTTTTTTTTCCTCTTGCAGTTCTCCTTGCATTTAAATTTATGGGTGGAAAAATTCCTGAAGCTATAATTTTAATTTCCATGGGAATTCTGGATGACACATTCATATCTTTATTGGTGTCCAGAGTCTAAAATTGAAGACTCAGAAGGCTACATTCAGGCTGAAAAATTGCAATATCTTTGGTCCCTTTGATTCACCCCATAAGAAAAGATTCAGATAACTTTTAGGTAAGATTTTCATAACTTAAGCATCGTTGATGAATTGTGCAATATTTACAAATACTGATCGGAAGAAAGTGTCAATTAAAATCCAAATTCTGCTATACCCTCTGGAGCATTAAGTTCTCACTATCACTGGGTGCATCTGTATGTGAAATGAATGCGATGCAGTAAAATCCAGAGAAATTTGAGCTGGAGTCAACTGCTTCTGGGTGCAGTGCCTGTGGCAGAATGCCATCTCAGTCTCTCCCCAAACTCTGTTATCAGACTTATTACCTATCTAACAATTTGGTTACCATGGTCACTGCAGAGGGCAGGCACCCCTGCCCTCATCTGCTTCAGGTAACCCCGAGTTGTAACTTGAGGTGGATACATTTCTGAGGGAGAAGGGAACCTGCTCCCTTTGCCTACGTAACTGGCCCCACACACCTGGGTGGGGGCTGAAACTCCCTATTGTTCTAAGCAATGACATCAGGACTAGGAGAGACCCTGCCAGTTTACCTGGCAACCAGTGATGCATTTCAAATTGGTTGGCTGGCAGCCAACAACTGCTGGCCTTCATTGGATCAGGTAAATGAGGTCATAAGGTCTATAAAGTTAAAGACTGCCCTGGAGGAGGGGCAGCAGCCATGATGAGGACTCTCAGAGAAGCTGGACCATCTGAAACTCACTTTCTCTCTTGAAAGAGAACTGCTCAGTGAACTGCTTGTCTCCAGAGGGAATCTCCACCTGCCTCTGGATGATACTTGTGAGTAAGCTACTTGAGATCTAACTAGATATACAGCTTGCAGTAACTCAGATGCATGATCAAAGGCTACCATGCCACTGTTTGATCTAAGGGTTATTCTTTGATATTGCTCTACTCTATACACTATTTCAAACCTACTGTTTGTAATCAATAAAGTTCTCCTTGGTACCTAGCATGGGAGACATATTGGGAGAGGGTCTGGATTATGCCTTGGGGTCCCCTTGTTCTGGCTGACTAATGGAGACCATGATTCATGCTTCAGACTGAGGGAAGCACCCCAGGTTCTTGCAGTGGGTCGAGTACCCTCAAGGACTACTGGGCCTGTGTTTCACAGGGAGCACAGGGCCAAAAACAGTCCAGACCCTGTGTGGTGGCTGTTACCCCCAGGCTTGTGGGTGTGCTCCAGGAAGGGGGTTGGCTAGACATGAGGTGCCCCCAGGGAGGCACTTGGAGCCTAGAAGGTGGTTGGGCACAGTGAAGTGGGTGGCTCAGTGCAGGAGTGTCCCCTACTGGCCTGCCATAGTGCCTACATGTGCACCTGGAACAACAACAATTTGAGCCGGGACAGGACAGGCCCCTTGCTGGCTGGGCTGACCAGGCACAATTTACACCCCTGGTCACCATCTACATGTGTGTTTCAGCACAGTAAAGTACTCCACTGTAGAGTAGTACTGTCCCCAACAGTACTACCCTATAGCAGAGTTAATTAGTTTACTGTGTCCTAATACCAGTGGTTGTGTAGACAGCGATGCTTTAATGGGGAGCCAATTAGTCTACTTCTAAGTAAAGTGCACATGTAGATGTACCCACTATCATTTGCCAGTACTTGCAGTGTGCTTGCAAGAAACAGTTATGGTAGCTCTGAATTTCACTGCACCTAAATCACTAGGGAAAAAAGACCAAAAATAAAGAAAGAACATCGAGAGAAAACATTGGCTGCTTTTAGCTTTCTCCCTATTTATTTGCTTGTGGACCCTGAGTCCACATGGCTTTGTTCCAGATGCTGTTGCTTGAGCTGATGTTCTATAGCAAGGGTGACCAACCTGCAGCACACGTGCCACAAGTAGTATCTGTGTGGCATGTGGTAGAATGGGGAGGGTACAGGCAGCACAGTGACAGGGCAGAAAGCAGAACAGCATATCAGGCAGGGGAAAGGGATGGGAGTGGCACTCAGGGACCGTGCAGGGCTAAGTTGTGCCATGCCTGCCAAAACAGTTGGTCCCCACCATTTTATAGGCTCTTCGTCAGAATGTCCTGTACCTGTTGCCTCTGAAGATAAGTTCCAGTTCTGATAGTTTGAACTATGCTAAAACTGGGTTTAATCTCCTTACCAAACTTCATAGTTAGAACTGAACACTGTCTTTGTGATTTTTAAACTTTACCACATCTCAGAGTGAAACGAGTGCTGGAGTCTGACCTCTCCTCCTGATTCAGGTGCCCTAGCAAGCAATGTAGCCTGAGGAGGTATAAAGATTGTTGCCTATTAATGACTTCAGCATCCTGCAGGTACATCACTCTAGGACCACTATGTAATTTGTTGATTGGGACAGGGAATGTCTTGGCCTTGAGCGTCTCCTTTCTTTTTTTTGTGAAGTAATTCCCTTGTTTGAATATGTTTCCCAAAATTACATCTTTCTGAAAAGTGGGACAGAACAGAAAATGAGAAACCCATAAATGTATCCAGATCGGTTGCTACCACCTCCCTGATAAAACAACCACCTGCCCTGAATTTTCTGGGACAATCCTGAACTTCATGTCTATGCCATGGTTTGCCTAAAAATGTTTCTGGAAGGGGACTTTTGTCCCAAATTTGAAAGAATTTTGGTGAGATTATCTGATTTGTCCCTCTACTCTTCCCACCCCGCCAATGAATGCTCCTGTAGTGATGAGCAGTTGCTTGCTGAGACTGCAGAGACACTGCCTGCTGCCACATGAATATGTATATATTCTGATTTAGGAGGTATCCTTAGGCTAAACAGCTCACCTTCAGCCACAAAGGTGGCTACAGTAACAGGAGCTAGAAGTGATATGGATTACCTCTGGTTTTCAGAAGTATGTGAAATATCTGATTTTATGCTCCCCAAAACTGGCTACTTTTTGGTGTGATGGATGGGCAGATAATACAGGGCTTAAAGTACATATTATTGTCATGATTTCAAGAAGCTAGTAATGAGATGCAAAGAGCACAGTTGAGATTGGAAGAGTTCTGTACTTCCATGGAACCTCAGGTGATTAATGAGTTTAACTTAAGGAGGAAACAGACCTTAATATTGTTTGTATTAATAATTTGTTGTGTGCAACTAATTCAGATTTTAATTTTTCTATAAAATAATCTTGGTGCAGTAAAAGCTAAATAAAGATATATATACCTGAGTATTGATAACACTAAACTGGCTTGGGAATGGCATCCTTTACATAAATACTCTTCCTGCTTGCCCAGCCTTCTCTTCTCAAACTGGTTCTTTACAAAATGCACAACCCCAAACCTAACAGGCATTTGCTTCAAAGAGTCACAGCTTGGTTGCATCTGAGTAAGATCTTGGAAGACTGCTTAAGCCAACCACTTTGTGATACCTCCCATAGAAATGCAAACTGATCTTTTATAAGATATTAGTGGAGTATGGGGACATTGGAGGGTTATTAATTGGTATTTTGATATTTGCCAGTGTAGTTTGACTTTGTATAGTGGGGGTTTTTTGCTTTTTTGCTATTGGGGCTCTCTAAAAACTTGTAAATGTTTTTTCTTGCATGTAGTGGTGGGCAGTTATTTTGGGCAGAGGGCTACTTACTGAGTTTTGGCAAGCCATTGAGGGCCACATGACAGACAGCCACAGGCAGATCAATATTCATTTTCTAAATTTCTTAGGGGCCCCGCAGGCTGGATAGAATGGCCCAACAGACCACATCCAGCCTGCAGGCCGCTTTTTTCTCATCCCTGATGTTGTGTGTGTGTGTGTGTGTGGGTGGGTGTGTGTGTGTGTGTGTGTGTGTGTGTGTGTGTGTGTGTGTGTGTGTGTTTTAGAGAGAGAGATTAAAGTGTTTAACTAGTTTCTGTTTAGCTTCAACACTGGCTTCTGTTTAGCTTCAAATGGTTTTATTGTTAAAATCTCAGAGTGGGACAATACAAAATGACCTGTTGTCCTGTCTAACTGCAACACCCATTCCAATATCTAAGAATCATGGGGGATGCTTTGAAATATTTTGAAGTAACAAAAACAGTATAAAAGATTGCCATTTTTATTTGAGTTGCTATGCTGTTTGTTGTAAACGAATCAGTCCCAAAATACATGCAGGTAGGCCCAAATCTTAGTTTTGTTGAGTTACAAAGATAAATTATAGGCCTGTATAGATCAAAAGTGCATTTCTGATTCCTCTTTCTGTGGAAGCAAAGGGCAATGATGTTGAATAGGGTTTGTGTTTGTTGTTTGTTTATTATGATCTTGAAGTCCCTTGTACTCAGTGTTATAAAAATACTTTGCAGTAATCACTGAAGTTCACAAAGAAATGATTGGGCTGCATGCGCTGTCTCTCAGCTGAAACAATGTTGTGTTCAGGTATAAATAGAGTGTGGGGGGCTGAAGATTTTGCTCTTGTTCTTAAGCTATACCATTTCTTTTTTGATATGCTCAATCACTGCCATGTTTTTGTTTTAGACTCTCTGGCAGCTGCTCTGTTTGTGTTTCCTTTTGAAAGCGCTGCTCTGCACTCAGCCATATACATAGCAAAATTCTGAGAAAACTGTTTACTGTTTTCCATGCCCTGTGCACTATCATAACTAGGGGTGGTTGAGAGGGGCACCTGCCCCAGAAGCCAGCTTAGAAGGGGTGCCAGAATTGTTCCCCCAGTCCTGCAGATTCCTTGATTGCCATGCCAAGAACTCCAAAATCATGCTCAGCTGCTGCCACTAAGAGCAATAGAGCCAGGGTGGGCCAAGCACGTGCACTGGCAGCAGCACACCTGGTACTGCTTAGACATTCCTAGCATTGGTAAGGCTGCCCCCGGCTCTTGGGTCTGCACCCTCCACCTCTTCTGCTTTTAGAACCCATGCCCCCATCATTTCCCACCATGAGCCATGCCCTCTTCCCCACTCTGAGAACCACATACCTTCTGCACACTCCCCTCTGGTTTGCCCCGGACGTCAGCTCGGCTTGCTACACCACTGATACTGTGCCTAAAAAAGCAGAACTGTCGCACTTTGCATGTGATAGATTGCAACTGTAAAAATATGATCATATGCTACTGTAGCAACACACCAACAGTCTCTTTGTTTGTCTCCCTTTCCCATTGTCTCTAGAGGGTGCTATCAAGCAACTGCTTTCAGTAAAGCCTTGAATTATTGGCCATAAAGAACCCAAGTAACTGGATATGATAACAATGTACTTCTCTTGTTGTTCTGTCATAGTAAGTTGGTTTCCCTTCAACTACCTTCTCAGTGATTCCTTTTAAGGAAGCAGGTCTTTGCTGAATCCTTTCAATTTTGGTCCATTGTGTGGACTGGGCAAGTTTTGTGTGGGTCTTGACAGGTATGCAGTAATTACAGATAGTAGAGGACAAAGAGGGCTCTTTGTTGGATCACTTGATTGCCCTTAATGCTGTGAACTAGCGGCATTTTATTGGAGGGATTAAATGTCAGGTTCCCTGTTGTTCAACTGATGCTTGTTGTGTTTTAATGAGCACTACTTATATTTTCTGGCATACAAAAGAGAGAACTCAGAGCACACCAGTGCTTTCAAACTAAATACTTTAAACATGGTCTGTGGTATTTTGAGACTTTTATGATCTTCCCAGTATAGTCCGTGTCACCTGAAAATGTTACTACTGCATAGAGCAGTGTTTCCCAACCTTCTTCAGCCCAAGGCACACTTACGTTAATAAAAATGTTCCGCAGAACACCTGTTAAGGCATTCCCAATCCCCATACTTATGAGCTCATTGTAGCTCATTGCCGCAGCAAAATTCTGCAGCACAGCTGTTCAGAGGCTCATGAACTGCGCATCCCCCACGGCCAACACATGCGCAGTAAATGGATTTCCTTCTGTTCAACTAGTTCTCCCCCACCCCTTTCCCCACAGCCAGCACATGTACAAGTCTTCTGTGCATATCTCATTGAGATGGCTTATTTTTTAGTGCTAGACAGCTGGAGAACTTTCTTCTCATTATTCCAAAATTCTTGCAGCGCACCAGGGAGCTCTTCATGGCACAGTGGTATGCCACGGCACTGGTTGAAAAGAACTGGCATAGAGGTTTCCCAGCATACCAAAGAAATTATCTTCTGCTCGTCAAAAACCCTTGCATTCTGTCAGCGTAGCACTAGGTACTTTTGAGGAGCAAGGAATGATCATTGCTTAAAAACCGCAACATGTGGGAATAAACGATACAATCTACTCCTTGAACTTACTGCAGTAGACAGTAATCTTGCACTAAACAGGAAAATGAAGATACCATACTTACTTGAATACAAGACAAGGTTTTTTCCCCAATCAGCATGGAGGGAAAAGCTCCAAGTCTTACATTCAGATCCAAGGAAACCTCATGAAATAGATTGTCTATCATTATACTGCTGTCAAAGGCAGCATGTTCTCAGTAACAGAAACCAACTAGGAAGTTGATTATATGCAGTCAACACTGATCAGAACATGACTATAAAACATGTAGCCCAAAAGGGGTAAATACACTGCATTTTTTCCCCCAGAT
>NW_017729026.1:18307859-18312068 GCF_001723915.1 Gavialis gangeticus | reverse complement strand
AACAGTTTTGCAAAAAAAACCCCCAAAACAGTATATTTACCCTAGATAGATAGATAGATATACTAAAAACAGTATATTTGCCCTGTGTGAGCTTGGGGTATGTGTGTTATATTCATGCTTAGCATATACCTCTCTGCAACTGCCTCATGACCGATATGGTTCACTCAACAATCCAAGCCACATCTTTGCAGTTACGCTATTTTCATTCCTGTTGCAATGACCACACAGTGCACCTGCATTCCTGCGCACCCACACATCTGCGTGCCCATCACAATCTCGTGTAACAATCACAGTCATGCAGTGCCCCTCCTCCAGCCTTCCCAATTTCCTGCCTTTTCGCTAGTCCTTTCATCTGTTGTTGTAATCGTTGTCCTCACTCTCATCTTCGTCATCGTTGTCATCGTTATTGTTGTTGTTGCTCCTGTCTCTGAACTGTCTGTGCCTGTCTTCACAGTGGTGTTCTCACCTCTAAACAGTCTGTCTCCCTCTTTTCTCTTCCATATGTTCTCTGCCATCTCCTCCCTGTCATATTCAACTGTCTTTCTGTAGTACCCCTGCATCTCGGTCCTATTTTGATGGAGTCCTTGACTGACAAGTTCCTGGTCTTCCACAGGGCGTTCCTGAAGCAGGAGATGAACTGGTTCTAGCGGGCTGTCGGGCTTCTCTACTGCTTGGTCAAGTGAGGGGGGGAGGGAGGGGAGTTGTGCTCTGGCTGCCAGCCATGCTCTTCACATTCAGATTGCCACCTCTGCAGCCCTGGGAAGCCTCCAGGACTCCAGGTAAGGCTCCTGGGGCCAGCTCAGGGCCAGCATCCCCTACCCCACTCAGGCTACTTGCTATGTGCCAGAGCATGCATGCAGGGGCGTTCCCTGGCAACAAATAGCAGTGGCACAAATATGTGCCGCTGCTATTTATCCTCGGGAAACGCATGTTCCTGCTCATGGGGACATGCCCTCAGTGGCCTTTCCATTCCATTCTTTAAGGTTTTTTAGCTTAAATAGTTAATACAGCATTGTTCTTCTTTCTCCATTCTGCAAAGCAGGAGGGATCAAGCAACCTGTAAGCAGGAGGTAGTGACTGTTGGAGTGTGAAGTGGGAAACAGGAACTATTGGCTTTATTCCAGGCTCTGTTACTGTTACTTGCAGTATGGCTTTGGCTACATCATTTACACTAGAATACTACTATGACAGCTGCTGCAAGTGTATCAGATACAGTGCTCTTATCTAGGCCTTGTGTGCTTTCAGCACAAAGGAGGACTAATTTAACACAACCAACATAACTCTGTGGTGCAGGAAGTGTCTCCTAGTAGTTTGAATGTTGTGATTCAGAAGGGCTATGGAATAGCAAAATATTTAAAGTGTTATTAACATTACCAATTTTCCTTTAATTGTAACTTGATAGTCAGTGAATAATTAGCAAATTACATATTGCAACTAACAAATCTGTTTATATATTAAATATCTGACCACATCTGGTTCCATTTGTCCATCATTTGATTATACAGTGCTGTTTTCCTATCTGGGTATCAATATTGCAGTGCTAAAATCACCCAGGCATTGCATGAAGCTAATGAGGGACAGTGTTAATAACTCTGCTATTCAATGTGCCGAAGCTGAAACATAACATACAAGGTCATCGCAGCACTCTAGGGACTTTTTTAAAAACAAATGAAAGAAAAATAGGTTTGACCATCTTTAGACTCTATGAATATAAAATGAATTGAAAGTTCCCAACATTTATTGGCTTCTTGTCCCCTTGATACATGTGTAACTCCCATTTACACGTGTGCATTGAATAAAGAATAAACTGCTATGAATTGAGGCATGATGTTACTTTTGTAGGGAAAAATGCAAATAGATAAATTGTTTAATTTTGGGAAAAGGTGACTCCTTTTGTGCCATTATCATTTTTATAATGATTTCTGTTGTGCACTCCTATACACTTTGTGATAATTGTCTAATATGTGAACATACAATGAATCAAAAAAGGTTGTGCAGAATTCGGGATACTTTAGATTTTGGCATACATTTTTTGCTAAATACAATGAAGCAGAACTTTAGCTTGTATAAATCAGTGTAATGCTATTGAGTAAACAGCATTGAGCTAATTTGGCCTGCTTTGTATCATAGGCAGTGACTTCTATAATTTAGGTATAACCTTATGTTGGATTATGGGAAACAAAGGAAAACAAAAAGGAAAGCAAAAATATTCAGTAAATATAAATTAGCCATTTTTTCTTAAATCTGTTTTGCTGAGGAAGCATAGTACCTACATGCTTTCAACAAAGGACTTGATATTTGGCTGGTGAAAGAGTCTTCTATATTTTCATTTTAAAAAAAGACTTAGGAAATTACATCCAAAAATCCTATGCTAAAAGTAGATGTGTACATGTAATTCACTTTAGATTTTGGTTTGTTGACTTGAAAACAATTTCACAAAAAGTGGAAACTTGGCTGTGTTACTGTGCATGAGGCCAAAAGTATAGTATGGGTATGCAGGGACAAAACCAGGAGGACCAAGGCACACATTGATATATAGCTAGTCAGGGACATGAAGTGCAACAAAAAACCCAATCTTTAAGTATTTTAGAAGAATAATACTAAGGAGAGTGTAGATCCTTTATTGAATGAGGAGGGGAGCTAATCATGAATGATGTGGAAAGAGCTGAAGTGTTTAATGCCTTTTTTTTACTTCAGTCTAAAAAGTCAACTATCAGATGGTGAGTAGAGTTAGTAAGGATAAAAGGATAATCAGTGTAAAGTGGATGGCAAGGTGAGTGAAAGTCAACAGTATGCTATTGCTGCAAAGTTATTGTTAAAAGAACTTTGTATTGTATAGAACTTCACTGATTCATGAGTTCTCAGTGATTTCAGGTGCAGTTTCAGTGCTCAGGACTTCTGCAAAACATCTGTAAATATTGTTACATTTAGGTGCTAGACTTTGGTGTTCTTGTATTGCATTTTTTTCTTGTAATTTGCATACTAATCTTATATGCCTACTGCAGGGCCATTTGTTCTGAGAGGTCAGTGATGTACATACTTGGTTGTATTAACAAGTATCACCAGGAAAGTAAGAGCTTCCATTATATTCAGCATTGATGAAGCCTCACCTGCAACATTGTCTAGTTTTGGGCACTGCACTTCAAGATGTGGACAATTAGAAAAAAGATGGAATTATTTAGGTTAGAAAAGAGAAGACCCAGGGGGATTTGATAGCAGTCTTCAAATATAAAACGGAGTGTTAAACAGAGAATAGTGATCAGCTATCCTCTGTGAACCTAGGCAACAAAAAAGAAATTGTGAGCTTAAATCCTAGCAATGGAGAGCTAGGTTAAATATTAAGTACTGAAACAAGTTACATATGGAGAGTTTGGTAATCTGCATGTGATCCCAGCTCTGCTGCGGGCTGCTTTCTCCCCCAGCACTGCAGTCTCTGCCTTCCATACCTTGCCTCATATTTCAGAGGAGGTTGAGTTTGGGGGGAGATATACCCCTCTGCACAGAGCAGGAACTGGGGTGCAGCAGGGGATGGGTCACTCACAGCACCCTTTGGGTCACAAAAGGTGGCCCATGGTTGGTAAAAGGTTGCCAACCTGTGGACTAGATGACTACCTACAATCCTTTCTCAGCCCTGTGATTCTGTGGTTTGCAGAAGTCTTGAGCACTTACAACTGCAGCTGAAGTCATTGAAAATTCTGTTCTGAACCAGTCAAGTCCTCCATCAATGCTGACATTGTGAAGGAACACCTTGAGAGGCTGGATACCTTCAAGTCAGCTGGCCCTGATGGTTTACACCCCAGAGTACTCAAGGAGCTGGCTAGCATCATAGCTCAGCCCCTGCTATGGATCTTTGAGAACTCCTGGTGCTCTGGTGAAGTGCCCAAAGATTGGAAGAAGGCCAATGTGGTGCCTATCTTCAAGAAAGGGAGGAAAGTGGATCCGGAAAACTACAGGCCTGACCTCTATCCCGGGGAAGGTCTTAAAAAAGATTATCAAAGAATCCATTCTTAACAGACTGGCTGATGGCAACATCCTAAGGGATACCCAGCACGGGTTTGTTGCGGGTAGGTCTTGCTTGATCAGTTTTATTTCCTTTTACGACCAGGTGACCTATCACCTGGACAAGGGAGAAGAGATTGATGTCATATATCTTGACTTTAAAAAAGCCTTCGATCTAGTATCCCATGATCACCTCTTGGCTAAACTGGC
>NW_017729026.1:18302262-18307811 GCF_001723915.1 Gavialis gangeticus | reverse complement strand
CCGTGGTAGGACCCAGAGGGTGGTGGCTGACAGAAGTCAATCATTGTGGTCTGCTGCAACCAGTGGGCTCCCTTAAGGCTCTGTCCTTGGGCCTACATTATTCAGCATCTTAATTAATGATGTGGACATTGGTATCAGAAGCGGACTGGCCAAGTTTGTCGATGACACCAAATTCTGGGGTAAAATGTCCACACCTGAGGACAGGAGGGCGATCCAGGCTGACCTTGACAGGCTCAGCAAATGGGCAGATGAAAATCTGATGGTGTTTAACACCGAAAAATGCAAGGTTCTCCACCTTGGGAAGAAAAACCTGCAGCATGCTTATAGGCTCGGCAGTGCTACGCTGGCTAGCACTACGGGCAAAAGGGACTTCGGGGTCATCATTGACGACAAGATGAACATGACCCTTCAGTGTGATGCTGCAGCTAGTAAAGTGAGCAGAACGCTGGCTTGCATCTATAGATGCTTCTCAAGCAAATCCCGGGACAACATTCTCCCATTGTACTCGACCTTGGTGAGGCCACAGCTGGAGTACTGTGTCCAGTTTTGGGCTCCACAATTCAAAAAGGATGTGGAGAAGCTTGAGAGAGTGCAGAGGAGAGCCACGTGCATGATCAGAGGTCAGGAAAACAGACCTTATGATGAGAGGCTGGGAGCCATAGGACTCTTCAGCCTGGAGAAGTGCAGGCTCAGGGATGATCTGGTGTCCACCATTAAGTTTATCAGGGGTGCTCACCAGGATCTGGGGGAACGTCTGTTCACCAGAGTGCCTCAAGCGATGACAAGGTTGAATGGTCACAAATTCCTCCATGACCGTTTCAGGCTGGACGTAAGGAAGAACTTCTTTCCTGTCTGAGCCCCCAAGGTTTGGAATAGACTGCCACTGGAGGTGGTTCAATCACCTACTTTGAACACCTTCAAGAGACATTTGGATGTTTATCTAGCTGGGATTCTATGATCCCTGCTGACTTCCTGCCCTTGGGGCAGGGGGGCTGGACTTGATTTTCCAAGGTCCCTTCCAGCCCTAATGTCTATGAAATCTAGGAAATGTAAGAAACAAAGTTATTTGAAAAATGAGAACAATAGACATCTTAGTCAGGATGCTCCAAAGTAGTATGATCCCATTCTGTAAAATGGGGCTAGTAACACTGCTTCACCTTAGAGAGATGTTGTGAGGGGGTGTATTAATTCACAGCATATCATGAATGTTTATTGCTCCTGGGTGCATATTTGAATGTGCGCCCAGGAATGCAGCACGTTGAGCCGGATCGGAGCAGCCCCGGCTGATAGTGGACCCAGAGTGTCAGCCTGGCAGACCAGGCCTGCTCCAACCCAGCTCAAATGCTGTGGAGAGGCTGGCTGGGGCATGAGGGTGCTCCAGTGTGGGGCTAGCCAGCAGGCAGCCCCTGAACTGAACCACCCTCACGCCCCAGCCAGGCATGTCAGTGTCTACACATGCATTGCTACTTGTATTTACAAGTACTACCCTGCTGCAGAGTTTGTTAGTTTCCAGTGGCCTAATAGGGCCACGCTTGTAGATGGCAAGATGTTTACTGCAGAGCTAAAAAGGCAACTCCACAGTAAATGTCTTGTGTACATGTGCCCAGGATAAACTAATTAACACTTGTGAAGTACTCAGAAACTGCATTGAGGAACCCCATTAAAAAAAAAAGGGAAGAAATTAATGTTGTCTGCAGAGCACGGGTTGAATAGTGTACAGGAATTAGGACAAGGATCTACAAACTGAACAATGAGGAACAGACAAAATATTAAATATGTATTAGTTCAGTAAGCACAGTCCATCCTGTGCACTGAATAAAGTAGGGGCTTTGTGGATAAAATAGCATGCAATCTTGTAATTAAAGTTTGTATCTGAATACATAGGAACCAGATAAAGGTTGGATGGAGTCTTGCAATTGCTTAGTGTTTGAGTACTAGACTCTGCTATTTTAATGTTCTTGTAAAGCAGTTTATTATGCTATTTGATAGTAATCTGAAGTGCCTACTTCCAGGGCCATTTATTCTCAGAGGTCAGTGATGGACATTTTAAAATCTTCCCTAGTTATATTCACTTTATAGAATTAAGCTGTTACAGGTAAAAAAAATAAATAAATCCATATCTCTATAAATCCTATGAATAAATAGTTACATCATTTGGTTTTAAACTACATATTTTCACAGTATGGACCACAAATGAACCATTAAATCATCTCCCATACTGAGTGGCTATATATATTTTTATAGCTACCATGTAATAATGTTCCAGAAATAGTGGATCAGGGTAATAAAGCAGGCTTTTTGTAAATTGCAAGATATGTTGGGGCAGGAACGAGGACAGAATTCCAGTTTCCTCCCTGGGACATGTGCACTTGGGTTATTTGGTACTAAATGGCTATTGAACATGGCATACCTTGATGGGCACTTGACTTGTGATAAGAGAGGCTAATACCTTAAAGTACTTGCCTCACTCCCTTGTTGCAAAGTTTTGGAAATATATCACCTAAAAAGGTAAACAGGATGTTCCAGAAAACACTAGAAAGATTTTACATTTAACATTTAAAGTCTGGGGACAGGAAATCTAAAATATGGTAAAGGCAGGAAAGTCACCATACAGCATTGAGGCTAGACACAGACATTCAGAAAGCCTGAGTGTAGTGTTTGCTACCACTGGAAAGCATTCTAAGGTGCACAGTTTTCTATAAGCAGCATAGTTTAAAGTGGTAGCAAACAAAACACTGGGTGCAGACAGAAGTGACAATTTTGCCTGATCTGGCCACAGAAAGAAGTTTATAGCTCTGACCAAATGCAAGTGCACATCTACAGACAGCTTTAAAAATTGACAATTGGGTGAAAGTCTGACCCCTCATTCCATGAGGTATCAGATAAAGATGTTCCAAAATGTAGCGTCTTTTGTAACTTGTGTCTGCTGAGCTCCCAGCCTGTTTTCAGAATGTGAGAAGGGGAAAGGGAGCAGAGGGAGTTCAGTCTGGGGGGTTTTCAGCCCCCCCTGCAGAGTGGGGAGGTGTATTGGAGCCCTCCCCTCCCACCCTTCAGCACCAGCTGGGCAGCCCCAAGAGGAAGCTCCCCCCACTGCCTTTCCCCCCTCCCATTCTGAAAACAGTGAGCACTGGTGGAAAGCCCTGGCTATTGCTGTGGGAACCTGCCTGCAGGCTCCCAGCCTACAGCTAGATTCCCGCCCCCTGGAACCAGCAACAAACTTCTGTTTGGTCTAGGGTAATGTTGTAATTCAGACTGCTTTGCAGAAATTGTTCTGAGTTATATCTGGAAGCTCCACTTCTGCCTGCACCCACACATTTGCTCTTTGGTTGGGTGAGGGGAAAGTGGGGGCAAATCTTAGATTGGGTTCCACCATTTTTAAACCCATCTATGTGCACCAAACTTCTGTGCTGTTACTGGTTTCCAATCACTTATCCCGGTAGAAGTATAATGTCCGTACCTGGCTTGCAACTCTAAGAAAGAAAACCAAAAGGAAAATTTGGATGAGTGCTTATTTAAACAAACAGTCCCATTGATACCATTGGAATAAAACTTCCAAATGCTCATCGACTCTTTTCGGGGTTCAAAATCTGGCCCACAGTTTGACCTTTGGCTTCTTCCCAGGACGTTGGTATGTGTAAGGTTTACAGAACTGGGACTTTGAGGCAAAGTTCAGATGCTCATACTTTGAACAGTGCCTAGATTCTGTAAATGGTTCTGTTGAAAGGAGTGGAACCACTTGTGGAATACAGTATTTCCCTGTGTGTTAGGACATTGTAAACTTGTCCTTAGGCAGCAATAACTTGCCCAAGATGAGGCAGGCAGTCTGTGGAAGAACAGGAATTCCAACCTGAATCTCCTAAGGCTTAAGCCAGCACCCTAAATAGAGGGGTATGCTTTCTCTCCTTAACAACATTCCTTGTTTATCCCAGGGAGGGAGCTTGGAAGCAGAATAGGAGGGGGTGGGGGAGTGGGCCTGGAAATGTAAGGAATAGTCTGAATAAATTTTACTGCAATTCTGAAAGTTTATCAGGAGGGAGGAAAAGCACATTTCACAAAGCTTTGAAAAGAATGGGATTTGGGTTTTGGGGTTTTTTAACTTCTGCTTTACACATTTCTTCCGTCACATTTTCCTTGTTCAGGTCGACATTTTCACTGTGTTGCTGTTAACAGGTAATGTTGTGAACAGTTTTGTGATGTGTTGTCTGGCAGGTTTATGTTATAGGTATGTTAGCAGACAGACCAGTTTTTTCAGACTCCCTCAACTCAGTAACACATATAGCTCATTTGTAGAAGATGATAAAAATGACTAGCTGTACTGTATCCCTTGCCTTCCTTTGCCTTGCCTTGCCTTGCCAATGCATGTATATGCATAGGTGCTAATGTTTCTCTGATTCAGTGACTGCTACTTGGAATAAAATAGATGACCAAAGAATTCTTGGTTATCCCTAATATCCGTGATTTAAATGTTCCTTTCTTTTGTGAAAAAATGTATAATGAATAACATAATTAAAACATAAGTTGTCACCTTGCCTCAAGAACCAGGGGGAAACTGGTTCTCCTCCCAAATGGGGAGCAAGAACCAGGATTGATACTGCCTTAAGAATATGCTTTAGTCTTTCTCCAAATGAGAATCTTTTTAATTTCTCCAAATGAGAGTCCTTTAGTTCCTTAATAAAGCAGTTTATTGAGCATTACAAAGTATCAGCTACTGGTATGCATATAGATATAGTTTTAGCAAGCAATCAATTCAATTATATATGTATATTACCAGTCCTATGAACATACTTCTCTGTCAACTGGCCAGGCACCACAGAGGAGGCTGGTTTCTTGAAGGGAGATCAGATGTTTTCAGTCTTCATATACAATCAGGACTGGGGAGGAAGAAGATTCTTTTCTTTTTTCAAGGTGGTGATATTTATAGTTCTTCAGTCACATAGTCCCAATTAGGTAAGTTTTTGTTTTTATTCAAAAGAACTGATTTATCTATACTTTTCTCTTCAGTACCAGGAGCCACCTGCTTCAGATATGGGTGGAGTGTGAGCTAATATGCCATTTTATCAGACTTTTTGCAGAAAAACAAGTTACGTATTGGTATAGCTTATGTGCAAGTGTTAACTCCATAGGTGCACTTATGTCAAGGCTAGGCTTTACACACCTATCAGACCATTTGCAGTCCCATCAAGAGGCTGAACTCTGCACCAAGTTTGTACTTGTAAAAGGCAAGTCCTACCCAGCTGCAGAGTTTTTTTGTGTGTAGTAGCATACATGTAGATGCTGCCCCAGCTGGCTGGGGCACAGGGTGCTTCAGTGCAGGGCTAGCTGGCAAGCAGCCCCCATGCTGAAGGACCCTCTTGTCCCAGCCAGCTACTCTGCAGCATGTGGAGCCTGGTGGGAGCAGCCCTGGGCTGGCAGGCTGACCCCCAAGTCCTCTACCAACCTGGGCTGCTCCAGATGGGCTTCATGTGCTGCACATTGTGGCAGCGCACCTTTGGGTGCTTGCTACTTCAAGGGCTAGAAGCAGACATCCGGCAGGTGTCTGATTAGGGCGG
>NW_017729026.1:18291081-18297262 GCF_001723915.1 Gavialis gangeticus | reverse complement strand
AGCACACCTTTGGGTGCTTGCTACTTCAAGGGCTAGAAGCAGACATCCGGCAGGTGTCTGATTAGGGCGGTCGTTTTAAGACCCAGTTTATATAGAGTGAGGTAGCAGTGTGCTTCCAGTGGCTGAGAGGGAAACATCAGCCGGCTGGGCTGTGGGTCAGGAACATCTTGGAGGTAAGGGCAGGTGCTATGGGGATGGTTTGAAGGCTCCTGGTCCTGGGCATGACCTAAAACTTCACCCTGCCCGGGTAAGGTGGGTCTGGCAGAGCTGTCTGTGACAGGACAGACCCTAAGAAATACTAGACCAGGTACCCCTCCCAATGGAAGGTGGGTAGGGGCACCTTAACCCCAGCCCCCACCATCTGGTGTGTAATTGGTGAGAGCTGTGAGAACAGTGGGGCCAGGCGCACCCATTAGTAGGCACCTGAGCCCAGCAAGGACAAAGGGTCCTGGAGGCCCCAGAGGGGACAGTATTGTTAGGAAGAGTTATGATGAGGGCCTGTGCAGAGTAGGGTGCAAAAAGGGACACTTGAAGGTGTGGGGGTGCAGAGGAGGGCTTCTGAGGGGGGCTTGAAGGGCTGTCCCAAGGGAATACTGAGTAGGGCTGTGAGAGCAGCCTGAAAGACAGTACATGGGCCAGTCCCCATGAATGAAAACAGTGAAGGGGCCTGGTGAGGGGCCTGGGGTGGAGTCAGTCCGGTATTTAGCATAAGGTTAGGCCCCATAGAGTAAGGGACCTCAAGGGAAGCAAAGGGTTTTGTGTGTCCTACCAGAGTGCAAATAGTGAAGCCTGATGGCCCAAAGGGGCCACTCAAGGGAGCAAAGGCAGTGGAGTATAGCCCAGTAATGGGTGGTAAGTTAGAGGCCATCTGTGAGAGGGGGAGAGGAGTGAGTGTGTGTGTGAATGGAACCCAATGGTGGACTGAATTTACCTTGGCCTCAAACCAGGGAGCAATCACAGTCTGGATATCATCTGCGAGGTATGGGCCTCAGTGTAGAGGAGGTACAGAGCCATGGACAGCACCACCTAGCATCAGGGTAATGTAAGGGCAGCCTCCCACTTATTATAGCATATTAACATTCAAGTCATGGCAGGCGAGTTATGGCGGACTGCCATAGGCAGGTGGGCGAGCTGACTGGTCACCTGGCCTCATGTTCGTCCCCTGTCACACACATGAATAAACTCTGGAGCAATAAGTCCCAGAGCTTATTTGTTTGCATTAATTACATGTGTAGATGCACCCACAGTGGCAGGATTTTAAATTCTTTGGTGCAAGCCCTATACTTATAGAACGTTGTATTTAGCCTTTTGATTTCCTTTATTAATACCAATAAATGAAATAAATAGAGTTAGTGCAGTTTTTTTCTAGTCCTTATCAGCAAGGCCTCCAACCCCCTCAACAGGGCCTTTTTCCCCCCAAATTTGAATATTTTGTAAATTTTCTTTCTTTTCAGTATGTTTCATATTTTCAATAAAACTAAAAAGTGAATAATCTAGTCACTCTCATTTGATGTTTCTGTTGGGAAGGGTGTTTTGTTTTCTCCCCCTTCCTCTTTCTCACTTACCGTTTGTTAGGACCAAAATGCAAAGAGAAGGGGAGAAGAATGACAGAAACAAGAGCTTGAGGGTATGAGGATTACTTTTAAAGAGAAATTGTGAAAAAAAAGTTTAAATGAACGGAAAATGTTTATTTCAAAAGTCATTGAATGAGAAACAACCATTTTGAATTTTGCATGAAAAATGTTTTTTGTACCTTGACCAGCTCTAATAATAAATGTTTGTGAAAGGATAAAGAGGTAGCAGGTGCTAAACAGATAGGAAAAGCTGTGAAGGGAGCAGAGCATTATACTCTTGTGATCTATGTGAAGATCTTGTTTTGTGTGGGGGTTCACTACAAGGAGTGCATATTTGAAAAGGAATTTGGAGCACTGGAATTTGTTGGGGTGTGAGTTTTTATTCCATGTGAGAGATCTTTCTCTACAGTTTTTGTTTTTGTCTATCTTCACACTATAATAATTTATGACAAACACTCTGTATTCCCTAAAGAATTAAGTTTTGACTCTGTAAAGACTCTTTTTTTCCCCTTGATGAAAGTTGCAGAGCTGCCTATCATTTTTTGTGCAACTCATTTCGGCTAATCCAATTAACTGAATCTCAGCTGCTGTAGGCTTTTGTTGATAAGAACTCTGAATACGAAGAAGTCCACTTTTCTGTTACTGTCAAAGCTGCTAGTATTCAAGAAATGGCTTCCATTAGATCAGATGAAGAGTGTTTAAGAGTGGAAAGACCATTAGATCATTTAAGTCAGGGGCAAGCAATTATTTCGGGCGGAGAGCCGCTTACCCAGTTTTGGCAACTGTCAAGTGCCACATGGGTAGCCCCACCCCTTAACAGATGCCCCGCCCCGTGGCCATCATCTTTGGACCACTGTCTCAGGGGTAGTGCCAGTGGGGCACAGAGCGGGGCACAGGCCGGCAGGGGTCTGTGGAGCTGGGTTGGGCTGTGCCAGCCAGGAGAGCAGGGAGCTGGCCTGGCTTCATAGAGCCCCTGCCAGCCGGGACCCTGTACTCCTGCTGCCCTGCTCTGGGCCCCGCCAGTGCTGGCCATGGGACACTGGTGTGGGCCCCATTCACCCACTCACTCCCAGTGCCCCCCCAGCCCTGTGGTACAGGTCGCAGGCAGCGCCCAGCCCCAACCCCCATGCCAGGAAACAAGCTGGTGCTGAGTGTGGGGAAAAGTGATCCCCTCGCCCCATGGCTGACACTCCCTGCTGCAGCTGCTCACAGCTTGCTCAGGGCTGTCTTGAGCAGGCACAGGTGGGGGCCAGGGCAGAGGGGCAGTAGATGTTTGCACCTGGCCCAGGTTCTGGGCAGTTACTGACAACTACAGAGCCCAGGCTGGGGGGCAGGGGCTTTGGGTGGGGGGCACAGGGCAGCAGGGCTGGGAGGCAGGCGCTTTGGGTGGGCTGCAAGGGGTGGCAGGGCTGGGGGGAAGAGGCTTTGGGTGTGGGGCACAGGGCAGCAGGGCTGGGGGACAAGGGGCACAACTAGAGTATCCTGCCATGTACCCCCTGCCCTCATTTTGTTTTGAGCAGGCACAGGCAGCCCCAGGTGGGCCGCTTTTCCCCTCTGTGCTCAGCACCAGCTTGTAACCTACCCCCACTGCCAGCCTGGGCCCCATGCTGGCTTGGGGCTCGCCCATCGGGGATGCACGGTGGCGGAAGAAGCTGCGGCCCCCCACTTGCTGCACCGGGCAGAATTTGCCACTGTTGCCCCTGTGTTGTCCAGCACGGGAGCTCTGGGCGTGCAGCAGCAGCCAACACCACCCAGCGCAGCAAGAGGGGGGGCCGCCGCTGCTGCTGCTGTTCGCAGCCCCACAGGCAAGCCCGGAGCCAGCACGGGGCCCAGGCTGGCAACAGGGGCAGGTTACAAGGTGGTGCTGAGCGTGGGGGGGGAAATGTGGCCCCTCGCCCACCCCATGGCTGGTTCCCTGCACTGCAGCCCCACATGGGGCTGCCTGTGCCTGCTGAGGACAGCCCCGGGGGCTGCAAGCAGCTGCAGCCGGGAGCTCTGGGCATGGGGTGGGGGAGGGGCTGCTTTTCCCCACACTGCACCAGCTCCTTCCCTCCCCTCTCCGCCACTCTCCTTAGCATTGCTAATTGGCCAGGTACAGCACAATGTGAACTTGGCTATACTTCTCCCCTTGGGGAGATACTGCTCTGTTGAATGTGCACTGTGTTAGAGTGTGTCGTTGCCCAGCACATTATTTTCAGTATAAACATACCTACAAACAGGACTGCAAACATACCCTATTTCTGATGCTAAATGATTTTTGACCTTGTAAACGACTCGTAATAATGTAATAACAATTCTGTTTTATTGTCTCCTATTTAAGAATGTATTCCTTCTGCATATTTCTCTGAGGTAGGCTGTCCAGTCCATTATAGGAATTACTCTGTGCCCAGATTACCTGGGTGCATGTTAGTACCTTAGTTTCTGGGTCCTGACAACATTGGGTAACTATTGTTTCAGTTCAGAGCAACCGAGGAATTTGATCTCCACTATCTGTCAAGATTTCAGGCTGTATTCCAGTGGTGATTGCTAAATGAACACAGTATCAAGGAACTGGTGATGACAGATGATGATAGTTCTCAATCACGTTACCTTTTAAAGGGTTTCCTTGTTTTTAAGGAACAAGGAATAATGTTCCGTACTTTACTGTTTGGTTATTATTCCAGTAGTGTACAGTCTTTTTTTTTCACTTCAGTAATTTCTAAAAACATTGTTTAATTTTAGACAAAAGGTTTTGGAATATATTCTGCAAGGTTGACAGTTCAGCTATTAACTAACATTGATTACAGTGCTGAATAATTTTCCTGAGATAATCAGAGCAGAACAATTAGTCAGAGTTGTATGCATTTCCTATTACTGTGGCGGACAGGCAGTATTAACAATGATCTCTGAGAGGCAAGTAGAAATACGGTTATTTTGTGCACTTATGCACTAGTTCACCTAAAGCTCTTGAAAAGACATTTTGATGGAAGAGAACAGTTAGATATTTTAACTACCAATCATCAAGTGGGAATGTGAGAATGGCCTACTCGGTAAAGAAAGTGGCCTCATCTGGGCGAGAGGAATTGTGACATTGAAGAAAAACTATGTAAAAGATGGAAAACTAGAAATGTTTTCCCTTCTTTCCCTCTCTCCCCACCTACTTCCTAACTGATGATCCTTGAGTCTGAGCACCCTGAGCTTTGATAGCCATCCAGATATTATGTAGCAGACATCTTTTATGTGATATAAAAGTATGGCTGCTCTAGATTAATTTCATTGCTGTAATTCCCTTCTCTCCTCTCCTCCCCCCCATTCACGTCACTTTGCTGTTTATATAGGTATTTGCTTGTTTTTGATACTTTCATGTTGTAGCTTCTTTTCTGCAGTCTTGTTTTTGTTCATCTGATGCTTTCATATTTTGGGTGTATGCTATGGCTGTTATATTTGTTAATGATCTTACTCTTAAACAGTCCATTAATTAAAATGCTACAATTATATGCTTGGGAGCATTTGATTAGATTGGGGAAGGACAAAATTATTGTGCTTTGTAGTATGTGTATATCTGGAGCAGCAGGTGCAGATAATTTTTTCCGTAGAATGTGCCTTTACAATGGTTTAGGTCTTAACTGATCCTTTTTATTGGGTGAAAATAATTTTAACATATAAAAATACACATGCTAAAAAAGATTCCTGCTCCATACTGTATACAACCCTGCAGCTGCCATTCAAACACTGCAGGATTTAAGTGGAGCATGGGGTCTTGTACAGGCCTGTTGCCTAAATGTGATTATGTTCATACTGGATATATTGTAGTAATTGTGTATTTTAATTTTAAGTGACTTAATTTTCATTATTATTCACTGTTCCAGTTGCAACTAGAAGCCCCAACATGCCTGACGTTGCACATTTGCATAGTGAGAGGCGGCCCGACCTTAAGCAGTTCACAAGTTAAAGAATCAGGGCAAGGCAAAAATGAGGGGGAATATAGATAACTGAATTGCCTAAAATACATAATCTGTACTGCAGTTAGTCTGTACCAGGGGTCAGCAACCCCTGGCATGTGTGCCGAGCATGGCACATGAGGCCGTTTTGCTTGGCATGCCGCGGCCGCCCCTGGCTCCGGCAAGCTGCTGCCAGTGATGGAGCCTGGGCTGCTCCGAGCAGGGCTTGTAGCTGCCTGCTGGGAGCAGCCCGGAATCCCGGCTGGCAGCAGCTCCCCAGAGATGGGGCAGCTGCAGCCGGGAGGCTCCAAACAGCTGCGCTGGGCTCCGGCACCAGCTCTGCACTGGTGCGAGCAGGCACGCCTTGGATGGGTGGGGGGGGGGGGGTCCTGAGGCAGTGCAGCCCTGGTCTCTCCCCTGCTTCCGGCACGGAGGTGATGAGCCCACCGCAGCGGTTTGGAGCCAGCCCAGCTGCAGCTGCCCCAGTTCTGGGGAGCTGCTGCTAGCCGGGATCCCGGGCTGCTCCCAGCAGGCAGCTGGGATGCTGCAAGCCCTAATCAGAGCAGCTCAGGCTCCAGCAGCTACCCAGAGCTGGGGTAGCTGCTGGCAGCCACAGAGCCTGGGCTGGGGGGCAGAGGCTTTGAGTGGGGGACAAGGGGCAGTAGGGCTGGGGGGCAGAGGCTTTGG
>NW_017729026.1:18268510-18291058 GCF_001723915.1 Gavialis gangeticus | reverse complement strand
GGGCTGGGGGGCAGAGGCTTTGGGTGGGGGGCAAGGGGCAGCATGGCTGGGGGCATAGGCCTTGGGTAGGGGGCAAGGGGCACATGCAGGGCATCCTGCCATGTACCCCTTGCCCTCATTTTGTTTTCCTGCCATGCCGGCACTCCAGCACCTTCCGAGGTAGGCATTATGGTGTTTTTTGGCAGTCTGGCCAAAAAATGTTGCCTACCCCTGGTCTATACCATGGCAGGGGCAGGTCCCAGTGAGAGCATACCCTACCCATGTCTTACCCATCATCATTCACAGGCATGCTCCAAACCTGGAAGTTCACCAGTAAGAGAGCCCTGGGCTTGTCCCTCTTCTGCTGTCGAGCTCTGTGTCTCTGGCAGGCCTGCAGTGTGGTCACTGGGAGTCATCTTGGAACAGTGTCACTGGCAAACTTCTGGGTTTAGAGTGTGTTAGCAAACATGGGTGGGTGTGGTATGCCTAGCCCCATCCCTGTTGATGAAATGATCATAGGAACTTTGGGAAAGGAACCAAAGTTACCAGACCATGTGCAATGGTGGGAACAGGTGAAGGCAACATAGTATGCCTTACACTTCATTAGGAAACCATGCTGGCAAGGATAGCTACCTGTATACATATATAGTTTGTATATACCTAAACTAAGTTAAGAAGGTTCATGTTGATTCAAAGTGTCTAGTATTTTATCCAGTGCATGTACTGCAGATATTACAGACAGATTCCTCTGTTCTGTAGATAAGCCCTCAAAGGCAAGGCTGATATCAGACTCAGAGCTCCTGCCTCCTAGTACCACACCCTACTCCCAGGATCACCTCACCTGAAAGTTAAGGGTTACCATGAAAGGGACAGAAAGAAGAGTAGATGATTCCCCTAATTCTGCCTCCAAATCAGCCTGCAGACTGCCTGCAAAGTCTCCAGCCTTCATGTTTCTGACATGATTCAGTGTCCCAAAACTGCAGCCAAAACAGTTACTTTTTATGTGATGATATTGCTTTTCTGATCTGAGTGATTTTCAGCATTATTTTGAATACATGGTGATCTCTTTCCTAGTTGTTAATCTCAGTTTAAAATAATTCAATATTCAGTACAATGTCACACATATCCGTAAAATTAAAACCCAAAGCTATATAGTGAAATGAAAATTTAAAAATTGTTTTGAGGAAGAAGGAAAATTAATGAAGTATTTATTCTTTTTTATATGTTGTAAGTGGAGAATAGATCCATCAGGTTAAATCAGTGGTAGGCAAGACCCATCACACGTGCCAGAGTGTGGCGCACAGGCTTTTTGCTTGGTATGTGCACCACGGGACAGACAGTTGGGGAGCCACAAAGGGCTTGATCCTTGTTGTGGCCTTGCAACCTGAGCACCTTCCCTGCTGTCTGCCTTAAGGCACGTGTATGCACCCACCATCACCAATGAGCTGGGCTGGGACTCTGCAGACCCTGGTGCAGCTGCTTGCAGCCTCCCTGCTGCAAGCAGCCTGGGCTCGGTGGCGGGCAGCAGGAGTCTGTCCAGAGCCCAGGCCTGCTGCAGCAGGCAGCCAGGAGGCTGAAAGTGGCTGCCCTGGGGCCCATGAAGAAGGACAGGGCAGACAGCAGGGAAGAGAACAGGACGGCACTGCTGCAATAAAGCTCCTCGCAGCTCCCCTGATGTCTCCCTCTGGCACATCTTACAAGTTGAGGTTAAGGGTGTTTTTGGCACTCTGCCCAAAAACATTGCCGATCCCTAACTTAAATAAAGATTTGAAACTATTAGCGTTGATAACAGGAGTTAATATTTGGGTGCATATAAGAAAGGAAAATAGAGGGTCTTTATTTATTTCTATTTGCTAACGTTTTTTGTTTGGTAAATCTCTTCACAACTTGTTGGTTCCATTTACATCCTTACATCCATTTTCCTCCTATAACTACAGCTGTAGCCCTGTGATAGAAAGGCTATCACAGCATTGCTAGCATGTATAGGAAGCCTAGAGTCTCAGTTGTTCCCTGCAGGATCAAACAGATATCATAGCTCAGCAGGATGGATGGATATAAATGATTCACTTTATTCTACAGCAAAGACTTCTTTTCTCCTTTTTCACCTGTTAAAGCTGGGAGCAGCTGAAGTTGAGTTTTGTATTTTTTTCCCAGCTAAAGAATTGTGCCGTGTAGATAAGCAACTCATTCGCTGATACTGGCTTTTCGGGGACTGCTCAGTGTGTAGGCCACAACATGGCATGGCTCCCCTAAAACCCCCTGCTATGAAGGCTTTCTCACCACGTGGGCTGTGCAGACTTTGTTGCCTCTGCCCTTTTATATAATGGAAGGAGACTTCATGGTGTTAGTTTGTATGTGAAATAGACTTTCTTCAAGATAAGCCTGCACTGTAAAGAGCATCCTCAGAAAATACAATCAGCATACTTTGATACATCTTCCTCTAGGGTAGCTGTTACTGAAAGAAAGCAAACCCAGACATACTCAAGTTGTTCCAACTTTTCTCTCTATTACTGTTTCAGTAAAGTGGAAAATTTTTTCAAAATTGGAAATATTCTTAATCAAAGCCTGTCAGTTCAAACTCTATTTCTGATGTATGGCTACTGGGTCCCAGCTGAGATCCATATCAGATCTTAATAATAGTTGCTTCATTATTCTTTAATCTGCGGCTTGTAAATTGGTTGTCTTTCTGTGACAGTGATGTATGGTTTTCAGAACCTAACTGAAGTTAACGTTTATATTGAGTTTAGCAGTTTAGCTACAGTTGGATCTCATTATTAGTGCTTGTTTAAAGCCTAAATAAGCTTTAAATGGTCATGTTTTCAGTCCTGGTTGAGAGAAAGCATTTTATCAATTACTGTACAGAGGAAGAAAAGATGCCCATTTTACCCTGATCACAGTAATTTACAATTCTGACTAATAGTAAGAATTTCAATGCATTTGCCCTGGAATTTTGTTTGGTTTTGATTTTTGTTCATAAAATATTTATTGGTAGAAATGATCAAAATAAACATATCTTGCTTTTTGAACAATCAGTGTATATTTCAATAAGAGCTATCAAAGGATCTCAAAGTCCAGGAGATCTATTTTGATTCATAACGCTAATCTCATTCTTGCCACTTGCAAAACAGTGGGCACATCTACATAAGATGCTACTGTGCAGTTGTTACTGTGCATTTATTTAGGACTTGCTAATACAATAGCAAGTCCTAAACAAATGCTCAGTAACTGGGGTTACTGTGCAGTAGCATCAGTGAACATCTTTTAAGTGATGCTACTGTGTGTAGTAGTGTATTAGCGCTGTCTGTGCTGTGATGCACTACTGCACAGTCACCATCTTGTGTAGACATGCCCAATATCCCTGAAACACAAACCACTTTGTTTGTACTATTGCTGTATGTTAAACGAGCTGAGCCAAATCTTGAGGACTTCACTTAGTCCGTACACAAATGAATCTTCAGCTAAAGCCATTACAGGAATTACGCCTGGTAGGCCTGTGTGAGTAGGCAGCTATTTGATCTGGCTTCAGATCCAGCTGCTTTGGATGCCAGGGATCCAATCTGGACCTCCAGATTGGTTTCCCGCTTCGATCCGGCCAAAGCGGCTCTGAAGCTTCAGAGCTGCCTCAGACATCTGGCCATAGGGTATGATGGGGAATCAATGAAATATCTATAACTTTGTTGTTTTTTGTCTGATATGGAAGAAACCTGCAGGGGTGGTAACCTCTGCCGAGAACATGAACCCTACCAAGTTTCAGGAAGATAGGTGCAGGGGTTTGTGGGAAACTACATCCAAATTCCTGAAAGCAAAACTCATGTCACGTGTATGTGTTACACCACAGGGGGTGTGTGAAAACTGCAGGGGTAGTAGCCCCTGCCGACGCCATGAAGTCTGCCAAGTTTCAAGATGATCAGTGCAGGGGTTTGGGGGGAACTGCACCTCAAGCAAAACTCGTGACATGGGTGACACTGTGTGTTAAGAAGCAGCAGGGTGAAAGCTGCAGGCCTGCTAGCCCCTGGTGCGGCCACAAAGCCTGCCAGCTGTCGGGGAGATCGATGCAGGGGTTCTGGGGCCCTGCACCTCCAGCTGCTGACAAGCAAAACTGGTGGCATGGGTGCTTGTGCAACTGTCTCTCTCTTGGGGGGGGTGGAAACTACTGCAGGCCTGGCTGCTAAGCTACTATGTTACCAGTTACCAATCATGATTCACTGAGGGACCAGCTCAATACACAGTAGCTAGCTCTCAATACCCAGTAGCTAGCTAATATAACCAGTTAATTAGCAACAATTAACACCTACAAAACTACAGGCTAAGGAGAAGAAATAATCAATACAGACAATCAACTGCCCCAAGACAGATACAGTCAGTTGCACAAGCACCCATGTCACAAGTTTTACCTGTCAGCAGCTAGGGGTGCAGGAACCCAGAACCCCTGCACCGATCTCCTTGACAGCTGGCAGGCCCGCCGCTTTCACCCTGCTGTGCCTTAACACACACAGTGTCACCCATGTCATGAGTTTTGCTTGTCCACAGCTTGAGGTGCAGTTTCCCACAAACCCCTGCACCTATCTCCTTGAAACTTGGCAGGCCTCAGCTGGGACCACCACTCCTGCAAGTTGCATCCAAATCAGACAAAAAAACAACAGTTATAGATATTTCATTGATTCCCCATTATACTCTGTGGCCGGATCTCTGAAGCGGCTCTGAAGCTTTTCCAAAACAGTTCAGAAGCCCCAAACTGCTTCAGAAAGCCTAAAGAAGCCGGCGCTTTGATCCAGACGTGCTGCTTTGGTGTCCGAAGCTTCTCCAGATCCAAAGCACAGTCTGAAGCCTTGCACAGCCCTAGTGCCTGGATAAGATCTGGGTAGGGCTTTAGAATTCATTCTGTAGTTTTTACAGTAAACTTTACATTAGCATTTCAAGAGTATCTGACCCAAGTCTTTTCATCTGACCAAGATGCAGTATCAGCTATCTGCAATAATAAGTGGGATGCATTTTTGGCAGAGTTGCCAGATCAGTACATGGTGCTCTCAGTGTTTTGTGGGGGTTTTTTGTTTTTTCATTTTTCCCTTTTTTTGAAGATACAAATCGGTACTTATAAAACCCAAAAGCAAAACCACTATAACATGTTAGTGGATGTTAACTTTTCAGAGCCTGAAGATTTATTAAGCATTCAAAGGCATTTGCTTTGGTTCTAAATATTAAATGGGTAATTGTGCTTCCTGAATTGTCCCTGCCTGAGCCACAATTTATAGAGTATTTTAATGCAAGCCAGGTTAATTTGTTACTTTGATTGATTGCATATTTACCAATGAAGAGCAGTTTTTAATCCAGATCAAATGTTAGAGCCAATCTGCTCTTGTTTAAAAATGCCTAACAGTGACACTACTAGCAGAAAGCTATTTTTCTAGATCTTCTTAGCTATTCAGGTATTACAAAATAACATCATCCCAGTCTTTTTTCTGCTTGCCTTTTCACAGACTGTGCCCTTCTGAATTTGACAGGAGAAAGAAATGTATTTACGTTCCTTTTATGAGAGAGAATTTTGCATATTCTTTTCACAGAAATTTTTCTTTAACCAGTTGCATTCTGGTTACAACACAGACACTGAGCCTGTGAAGAAACACTGCTGCTAGTGAACGGTAAAGATAGCTTTAGTCCCTAGTGCTTCTGGGGGCTAGGGAACACAGTCAATTTTGTTTTCAAGGCACATCTTTCTTCATGAAGCAGCTAAGTTACTTCCCCCTTTTCTTGCAAGGATCAATCAGACCGTGAGCACTGCTTCCTGCTCTTTCATGATATATGATTCCAACTAGAGGCTGATCTACACTAGGAAAGTTGTATCTATAAGTTTCCCATTGGCTTAGAAATGGATCACTTGGTAGTGCTCAGCATCTCCTACTTGAGCCCAATCAGGATTCAGAAACCCTCCTCACCTGCCTCACCTCCACAGTCCGCTATGCATGCCAAGTATGCTGGCACACATGAAAACCACACAAAGAGGAGAAAGTGAAGGTGTTTGTGATGGTATTTAAGTATCTTAGCCAACATTTAACATAAATTAAATAAGCATTCATTGTAACACACTGGAAGCCAGTTCTCTCCCCCTCCCTTCAGTGAGTGCTGTAAACCCCTGTGCTCAAGAGTGATGCTTAATTTACTGTTCCTCTCTATCTATCCATCCAAGGGAATTTATAATTATTCAATGTAAAGTAAAAGAGCTTCAGTAGGAAAGACTGAAAAACAAGTTCCCAATAGCCTGTATCAGGACTGTCCAACTTAGTGGCTGGGGGCTGCACCAGTGCAGACCGTACACTGAGGGGTGGCATACTTGCAAGGGCTGCAATCTGTGGCGGCTTACTTCCCCTTACTTCCCCCCATCACCTCTGCTGGCCATGGACTCATTGTCTGCATTGCGCAACGAGCTCTCCTGGCCCCACGTGTGTGCCCCCCCCGTTGTACCACGTGGGCAGCCCCCACTCCACCACTGCTGCACTGTGCTCTGAGCTCCCCCAGCAACACATGGGTTCCCCCCCACCCCGCTGCACCACACAAGTTGGCAGATGCCCCCCCCAGCCCAGCCCCACACTTCCTTGGTAATGTGCTCCACCGCTGCATCACGCTGCAGGCTTCCCCAGGATTGCAGGCTGCATCACACCACCCTGTCCTACTCTGCCTTCTGAGCCAGGGAGCCCAGACACCCCAGCTGCATCAGCAAACAGAGGGATGAGGGGAGCAGCAGATGTGGGGAGCCCAGTGTCTGCAGATTAACCCTTTGTGGGCTGCATATAACCTGGAGGCTGCCAGTTGAACAGCCCAGGTCCAGGCTGCTCTCAAGTAAGAAATGTGAAATGCGGGTGTCCACTATTCCACACCTTAACCACAGGGCTTTTCTTCCTTTGTCCCAGGTATTCAATTGGTGCACAGTTAGTGGTCTCCCTCTAGCCACTGAAGGGAGCTTGTGGTTTCCTGGTTGGTCTAGGCTTGCCATTCCTATATAATTAGTAGACTTGTCTCCAGTGGTGTAGTTTCTGGTGGGCCTAGGGCCACTGTTAATGCATAAAAATAGGCTTGTCTCCAGTAGTGACGACTAATAAATGCTTTAGAGGAAGATTATGAGAAACAGAGTATGTTAGGGTGGTCATACTGTCCTAGTTAGCAGCATTAGGTTTAGGGTGGCCACTGACATATCCACCAGAATACAGGACAGCCCCTTGGTGAGGGGTGGCCCCCCTCAGCCAATCAGTGGTGTGGGGTGGGGCCACCCGGCCTCTTGGCCAGTCAGCAGCAAGGGGCAGCCCCACCACCTCTCTCCTTCCCTCTGTCTCCCCTGGCTGGCTTGTAACCCCTTTCATCCTAGCTGTGCACTGCCGTACCTCAAGGCACAGACAGTAGAATCATGAGGACAAATGATTGACATGTATTTTCACCAGTGAACTGAAAAACAGGTCTCTTTGCTGTCCATTTTCCATTTAAGACTGGAAAGGGGACAAAGAGTTTAAAAACAGGATGGTCCAGTACAAAACAGGACCAGTGGCCACCCTAAGTAAGTTACATCCTTAACTGTTATGTTTAATGGATCCTGATGAACTCATGCTCCTTAACTTCTTCTAATTCTTTTTTGAACCTTGTTTATTATTGGCTTACACAACATGCTATGATAATGGATTCCACACATTAGAGTGCCAACAGACATAATGTTTGGGACAAATTGTCTTAGGGTTTGAATGGGATCCAAAATGTATAACTTATGGTTCAAACAGATATGCCATTTCCAAGCCTTACTCAGTGAGCAGCAGCATGAAGTGGCTGGCAAGAGCATGCATCCCTGCAAACCTCACATTAGCCTATTCTCTGGCGGTTCCCAAGAACTCTGTAATGTGGAGGAAAGCACCGATTGCCTGGCTGTCCAAAGATCCTACTTTTTCCCTTAAGCTAGTAGTGCCCAGTCACTTTCTGCTCTGAATGGCTTCTCAGTTGTGCTGCTAATCCAGAGCATGTAGAATGGATTCATACCACCTCCTCACCTTGCAGGGCCTGATCACCCAACACCTGGAGCTCCTGATTTTGCCGCACTACTGAGGTGTGTCCACACATGCAAGCACATGTGCTTGCAGCAGCTCAAATAGAAGCGGTGCAAATTTGAGCCAGGGCTTTTTGCTTCAGCACACGTGCTTGGACATGCACTTTGTTGTGGAGCAGCTTGGGCCACTTGGGGCAAAATAACCTTGCCTGGCTCCTCCCAGATCTTCAGCCAGGGGGAGCTAGAGCCCGGGGCCAGCACCTGTGCTGTCCCCAGCAGTATAAATAGCTACCCTGCCCTGTCCCCAGCACCTGTGCTGTCCCCAGCAGTATAAAAAACTGCCCTGGCAAGTAGCTCAGGGCTACTAGCTCTCAGGAGCTTCTGGGGCCCAGCCAATTGGTACCTGGGGACACTACCCCTTGTGCCAGCTGGAATGCTGAAGCACCCCTGAGAGTTCCCTGCACCCTCTACCCACTGCAGCAGTCTGGCAGTGGGGGCTGATGCCTGGCTGTGACCTGCTGTGCACCTGCCAGACTCAGATGGGGACTGCAGAGCCAGTAGAGGCATCTCCCCCTCTGGGCCAGCTGCCAGTGGACTGCGGTTGCAGGGTTGGCCTTTGTATGCCACTACTGCCATTTGTGCCCCCTGTCCGGCCATCTGGGCAGCTATCACCTGGAAGGTGTTCCGGGTGCAGTGGCCTGCTTTGAACTGTCAAAGCATGTGTCCTCCTGGCCCCATTTGGCCAGGAGGTCAGCCACAGCCAAATGGGTCCAAGGTGCCAGCGCTGAGCAAGCAGGGTCCTGCCACTTATCTCCCTAGCAGGAATTCTGGTGTTCCCTATTGGAAAACTGAAAAATCCCTGATAAAAAAAATCTCAAAGTCACTCTGTAAAATACCCCCAAATCCATGTTCCTCCACAAGTAAAACAAGACCACTATAAAGACAACGAGCAAGACAGAGACAGCGATCAGTTTGACAGTATTTTACTGATATATCTTACAGTGTTAAAGCAAGTATCTTATCATAATAATAAAGTGAACTGTAATACATGTTTCATGAATTTATGAATACATGTTTTGCTGTACTCCCACAGGGCAATGCCCCCCAACAGGGGATTTGGCCCCCCAACAGGGGATTCAGCCCCCAAACAAGGGTTTTGTTCCCCCAACAGTGGGTTCAGCATTCTTACAAGGATTACAGCCCCCCAATAGGGGGTTCAACCCCCACACAAGGGGTTCATCCCCCCAACAGAGGGTTCAGCCACCACACAAGGGGTACAGCCCCCCAATGGGGGGCAAATGGCCCCCACAGGGGCTACCATCCCCCTTGGAAGGCCCGCATGTCCCACCCTAGCCCCTTCAATTGTTGCCCCATCCCCCACCAGTTCTTGCAGCCCCCTCAAAGGCTGCCCCACCCAGCTCCAACCCTGCACCCCCAGACCCACCAATGGCTGCCCCACCCAGCCTCACCCCACCAACTTGCACCCCCAGGCCCCCATGGCTACCCCCACAACCCCAGGCACCATCACTTAAAAAAAAAAAAACCCAGAAAAAAAATGGACAAAAAAGACTCTGCTTACCTTAGAAGCAGGGGTGGGGGCCTCCAGGGCCTCCTGGCAGAGCCCCCCGGAGCAGCACAGGCCGCAGGGGGGCAGCAGGGCCGGGGCTGGGGCCACTGGGCTGTCAGCCTGCCCCGCACTGTGCCTGTTGCCTAGCCTCAATGGGGTTTGAGGCAGGGCAAGAGGGATGTGCACACTCGTGTGGACGCGCCCATGAAGTCTGTGAATAAGGCTCTGCAACTCTATGATGGCTACAACGACCCACTCTCTCTATTCCTTGAGTCTGTCAGGGGTAGCAAGCTTCCAAGATGATAATGACATTTTTCTGGGGATGTAGATGGCACAGAAAGGCACCTCCATAACCTTCTCCACCTCTTCTTCTTCAGCAATGCCTTCATGACAGATGAGCCTAAGGCTGTATTGCACATCACAGAGTCTGGGCTGTTGTGGTAGCAACTCCAGACCATTTACCAGTGTTTCTGGTCCAGAAAGATGCACAGCAACTGGTGAGAGCATATAGTCTTGCCACCTAGCACAACAAGCAGTAGTGGGTGAGCTTCAATATATCCCAGTTTAGCTCCATGGAGAACTGTGTTGAGCTGGCCTTGGGTAGCAAACCATGGAAATTAGGGAGTGGAGCCCCAGACTATGCAGAAGCACACAGCCCTGACAAACTCAGATAATGGAATGGGAGCTGCCAGTTGGCACAGGGCCCACCTTCTTTGTGTGAGCTAATCTTTTCTGAATTAGATGTGGTTACTCTAAAACATTCAGGAATGCTGAGTTGTCTCATATCCTGTCTGGAAAAGTGTTTTTAGCTGGGTTGGCACGTAATTGGCTTTTACTGTACCATGCAGTGAGCATGGCAGTTTTTCTGCAACTTACTCAGCATCATGTATGTGCTTGGGTGATTCTCTTGCAGATATGCAGCCAAAATGCAGCCTACTGAGCGTAAGTGTAAAAAACTGCAGTTAGGTGGTCACGTGAAGTAGGAACTGGCCCTCTATTTCGTGACTGCTGCCTGTATTGGTATTTGCAGTGTATGTGCAGTGCTAATGTATTGATTATAGTCTTTGCATGCTCAAGGAGCTGGGAAGTCCAGCAGAATGCCTGTCCCATACTTTATTCCAGGGACGGTCAACTTGCAGTTCATTGGCCACATACAGCCCATAGATGCAGGGCTCACCTGCAAGTGCTTTCTCTATGCTGCAGTGTGGACAAGCGCTGGCTGAGGGCAGTCTCCCCGTATCACTGGATACAAATGGCTGCAACCAGATCCTAGCACCTGCCTACCTGCCCACCTCTGACTTGTTGTGGGTCATTCCATCCTGGAGCCAGAAAACATTGCCTACCCCTGCTTTATTCAGTTGTGGGTCCACATTGGATTGGTTGTGGTTTAGAAGCCCCTACTGAATAGGTACATCCTTCTGTTCTTGTGGCGCACTGTTGAGGGTTCACAGGTGGAGTTTTCACATGCAGCAGATAGACACCTCTCTTAAAAATTGAAGAGAAACACTATGCCCAGCTGATGTTAGCAGCAAAACTCCCACGGATTTCAATAGAGCCAGTCATCAGTGCCCAGAAGGCGCAGGAAAGAAGATAATTGATAGAAGATTTTAAGAATTATATTAAAAATTCTTATGCACCAGCTATGTAATCCTTTTGTCTCATGAGCTTTACCTTCTAAACAAGATGAAAGGATGTTCTGAGGAGATTAAAAATAAGTTCCTATCATAATACAGGAAGTCAGATCTTTCACTGCTAGAGTTCATTTTTCATACATATGGATTTAGCAATAATGTGGTAATTGCATTTTCTGGTGATTAACATTACCCTAGTATAATATATAAGATCTACAGTATCTAAGAACACTGTCTTCCAGAGTCGTCATATCATATGTCCCATTGGCAAAAGCAAATGAAGTAATTAAATTAATTATGATTAGCATTTAAAGCTACCTATTCAGAGACCTATAGATAGGTTCATAACTTTACTCTGTGTAGTTATTCTCTGTCAGAAGCCTCGGAAAATAACTTTACTCATAACTTTGCTCAGCTAAGGATTTTATAATGCTAAGTAGAGGGCGGTGTGCCTTGGGGGAGGGGGGCAGTGATTTAATCTGGACAACAATCACTATTGTAACTAGAATGTTATACCCCTACTGGGTGGCTTTTTACATGAATGTCTGTAAGGCAGTCACTTTCATTCAAAGCTGACACACATTGGGAATATAATATGTAAAAGCTTGCTTTGTTGCTGCCCTTGCTGTCTATTTTCCTGATAAACAGGGGACTCTGTTTTTTGGGCTGTGAATCTGGCATCTTTCAGGGAACTTGATTCACTTGAGAAAACAAACAAACAAACCAACAACTCCCTAATGACATGTGGAGAGGGACATGCCAGTGGGCAGATAACAGGGCATTTATAGTCGAGTTAAGTAAGTAGTTACCTTAACCATTTTCCTATGTCCAGGCCTGATCCTTTGCAGAGCAACAGGGGAGGCTGCATTGCTTGGAGGCAAAGTTTTAGGTGTATGTGTACACACTAGCTGTATAAGTGTATGCAAAGGCACAGTCGCACTTAATGACACACAAAATTAACATTGATAAATACATTTCTATATTTTAAGTGCTGTGATCATGGCAGAATCACAATACAAAGGGTCAGATTACTTAGTTTCTTTTTCTCTGCCATTGATGTCCTTTGAGACCTTGGTAACTGGGTGCATCTACACATGCGCTTTACTGTGAAGGTAACTAATTATCTCAGCGGTAAAGTGTCATCATCTACATGTGTGCCCCTAGTAGGGTGTAGTAAATTAATTAACTCTGCTGTACGATAGTACTGTTTGGGACAAATACTATCCTATGGTGGAGTTACTTATTTTGCCAAAACACACATATAGATGGTGACCAGGATTGGCTGGAGCACAAGGGTGGTACAGTGCGGGGGGCTGTAATTTGACCCCAAGTAATGAAATCCCCAGCTCATGCATGGCTCCCAGGGCTTCTATGCTCCTGGATCTATAGCTGCCTTAGCAGATTTTTAGGGACATGAGTGTCTGGAAGCTCTTGGACTGCCACTGAGTCAGGAGCCTCAGAGACTCCATTATGGTTTCCAAGCTTTGTGACAGGGAACCTGGAAATGGTAAGAGCTCAGCCAGCTGCAGAGCTGAATCTAACCCCCAGCTCTGCAGTACTGCCTGTGTGGCAGAGCTGCCTCAGGACAACAGGAAACCTGGCTTCTGAAGCCCAGCAGGAAACTAGGCAGGTTCCCAGCTGCAGCTGGTGTCAGTTCATTGACACAGATTTTTCCCACAACATTTTAATTTTAGAAAATCAACCTTTGTGAATGGCCTGGATTTGAAAGCTTGTCTAAGGCTATCCCAAGTCTAGTCCAGTAAAAGACCAGCTTGAGGCCTTGTCTGCACTAGCCTGAACTTCTGCTGGCAGACAGCAGCCATCACAGGGAAACCACCAGAGCACATTCGCTTTTCTTTGGCCTCTGGCAGCTTCATAGGGTTAGTTCCAGCTCCCTGTCATTTTGTTTCAGGAGTTGTACCAGCAGAGACAGAGTGCACCATAAGAAAGCACCAACTCCGGAAGAGACCTTTGCAGCTCGCAGAAGGTGGGGGTGGCCTATAGAGACCTTCTAGTGGCTTCTGGGAGACCTGTAGAAGCCTCCTTTCATCTGGAGAAGTGGTGGTACCCTGCCAGGAGAAGGCAGGGGGTGTCACTGCCGGAGAGTTCTGGCTGTAGAGACACTCGTTGTTCTGGCTCCAGAACCAGTGCTCCACTGGCCTGCACAACAGGGTTTTGCCAGGCCTAAATTTCAGGTTTGACTGGACACACAACTCCAAATAAAACTTGGACAAAACCAGTCTTCACTGGATTTTGCATCCCAATTGTTGCATAAATTGCTGATTTTATCCCCTGGAGGCTAGTCCAATTCACCTCTAGAAGAGAGTCACACTTTCAGGCTGGGTCCAACCCTATTTTATTGCTTGCAAGCAGGCCGACAGAGGAGCTTGTTGCTCAAATCAGTGTCGACCCTAAACAAAGCGCGCGCACTGCTTTTATTGAGCTAGCAATTTTTAGTTGGCGTGTTACATTTTGATTGGTCATTACAAAACAAAACCTGGGCAACATGTAAGACATGCGTAGTGGGCCATCCTGTACCATGTGGGTGGAAAGTTACAGAATGCAGGCGTTAATACTAAAATAAGGAACAAAGAAGCATAGAGAAAAGTATCTATTTTCTCTACACAATGACATACAATTTTTAGTTTTACATTTTGACAGCAAACCATAAATTAGCCCAGGTTTGCTGAGAAAGTTCTTCTTCCTCAGTGAACTTTTTGATGGTCTCCCACTGAGTTTTGCATCTCTTGTGAAATCTAAAACCACATGAATGGTTTGATTCATAACAAAAGTCTTGCACCACTGTATTTGTAAACCATAATAAAACTTGGTAGTTACTATACCAATGAATCATAGACAAGACCACCTCACTGTCCTGCAATGTTCTTTTGCCTTTCTGTCTGCTTACTGCAGACAATATTGAGATACAAATATTTAATACTCTGAGGTATTTAGCTGCAATAATCACCCTTACCAACTAAAAAAAAAAAATAAACTGCCTCTTTTTTACATTTTGACACAGAAGAGGGGTATTCTAAGGATGTTGGCCAATGTTGGCTTTTCTCATCCACTAGACCATGTGCAAATACCTAAAAGAATGAAGTCAGTACAGGTACTGTAGGTAGATCACAGAACCTGGACCCAGACTAGGTCAAGCCAAATGGATTGAAGGTAATGAGTGAAGCAGGAACAGGAACAACTCATCCAGGGCTGCCATTTCTGATTGTTTTGCTGTCCTTTGAAAGGTTGGTAGCCCTGAACAGTAGTATAAAGCCCTTCTGTAGCATTGCTTACCTAAAGGAAAAGGATTCTACCATTTAACACCTCTAATGTATTCTGCTACACTGCCAGGCCTGCCTGAAAACACCCTTTCAGTAGATCAGTGTTTTAGTTTATAAGGGCTATAAGTAACGTTAATAGTTGACTTACAGAATGTGCCATTTGTCTTTGTAATAATGCTTTCCTTTTTAATCATGTTCTTACTTTGCTATTTTTCAGCCAGCCTCTGGCAACTGTTGGTTTTTAGCTCTAAGTGAAAGAACAGACTCTTAAAATAGAATGTAATCCTTAGCTATCATTTGATCAGGTTTAATTTAATTTCAGTGCAATGAAAACATAAAAGTCTGAGCTCCAGAATATAAAATTCATGGAAACTCACTGTCAACATATAGCATTTGTATTCAGTCGTTTAAACTAACCTAAGAATACAAACCAAACTGCTTTTATTGAGTGGTCTGTAACTGTTCACACACAAAGGGTATTTATTTATGACAGATACTTAGGAATGATGCATAGTGGCCCAATTTTTTTTAAGTGGCCTGTGAATTCTGTCAGATTTTCTTTTTGGATACTCAACATTAGATATACTGGATGAGATTTTTTATGTGCTGAGCACTTAGTTCTCAATGACTTTAGGTGATAGCAGTGATGTTCTTTGCATTGAAGACTTTATCAAAAGCATTTACAGACTCCCACTGAATTCAGTGGGCTTTGGATCCAGCAAGAAGTATCACTTGCAGATTGCTGAAGAGCCAGGTTAATAGCTCCTCCCCCCCATTATTTTATTTTTTTAGCTTAGTATACTTGACAAAACTGTCTAAGTTTTGATGCATCTGCCAAAAACTGAAGCCACTCTTTTTTCTTACCTTACCAAGGGCTTATGGTGATTTCCAGCACTGTAATATTTTGTTTTGGCATTGCTATTATTAGTCTATCTGATTTATTTTGTCTTCTACACAGTTTTAACCTGTCTATTATTCATCCTTTTGGATTCAAACAGTCTTTTAGTTCTCACTTCTCATAGAACTTATTTGCGGAGCTTTTTAAAGATTCATTTTGTAATATGTACTGTTACTGTGTAACTGCAGTCAGATGGCTGTTTTGGGATACTAGCTTAGAAGGACGAAAACAGTGACAACACCATCCTGAAACAAAGCCAACAAATGCATTCTTTGTATTCAATTTTAATGCATGTATGACTTCAGAATAAGAAAGAACAGCTTTAAATTATTACTATTGTTGGCATTGTTCCATGGTCCAGTTGCAGATGGTGGGGAAGAACTGGGTTTGTGCAGAGAATTTAGACTCCATCCACAGTCCAGAAATAACTGAAGGCTTCCATTGAAAGGCTCAGAAGTGTAGTTAATGTTCCCAAATTGTTGAAACTAAGTCATCATTAGGTTTAATAGTTAACACTTGACCTAGAGGTAGAGGTAGGTCTCATGTTTTCCAAAAGTATTGTTTCATTTTACAGATTCAGAAAATAATGTATTGGCTTCCCCATGTGGAGGGTTATCTTCACAACCACAAAAAAAGTAGAATTTATTTGACTTAAACTGTGACATTCTGTAGAGAACGTAACAGAAAAGGTCCGTCCTAAAAGGGCTTGGGCCTTCCCCGGCATTTGTACTTCTACAAGCAAATTTATGTTGAGATTTATTGTTTGTAAGAGAGAGCATATTTACAGACAAAAGTGTAATGTGAAGTGAGCAGTTTTGTGCACTTCTCTAATGCCTTGACATTTTCAGTGGCATATGGTGTTCATTTGATTCTTTTTTTTAAACAACCCACACCAAAAGCCATTTGTTCTTACCCGGGTTTTGGAGAGATTGATTTGATATATGTGATAGCAGAATTCTGGACTTTTCCATAATTGTAGTAGTCATGCCTTTAAAATGAGACAACTAGATTACTACTGGAAACCACAGTTTGTCATGCAAACAAATAATACACGCATAAAATTGGAAATAATAACATGGGAACAGGTAACTGAAAATACTGACTGGACATTGAATTAATTTTAAAAGTAGAGAATAATGAAAAAACAAATAATTGTTCAACAAAAGTATATCCTACAAGCCCCTTATCTTGTGCTAGGACTTCTATTAGCTAAGCAAGCTTCTGCTTAGTTACAGATCTCTGATGGGAGATCTTTGTGGAACTCCTGAGTAGCTACAGGAAGTAGGATTGAGCATGAATTAATTATCAGTTTTCCACGTAGATTAGTACATCTAATCCTGTCTTCCACTGTTACGTTTTCACACATTCTTTTTCTGGAGTTGCTATCCTTCACAAGATGTATTCTCAGTTTAAGGCCTCTTGTGGGAAGAATTAAAGGGAAAAAAAAGATGAACATATTCTACCTTTAACTTCTCAAGCACAGTGGGCACCAAGATGAAGGGGGATATTCCCCAGTGATACTTTGATAGGAGAGTGTTCCAAAAACCACAAGGTTTGATGCTTCCTCCCAAAAGCAATGTGCTGACTGACCACTTTCCCTTGAAAACATCAATGAATGTCTCCATGTTTCCCCTCTAATGGTGCAGTTGCCTTACACAGATGCATAGGTAGGCGTGAAGTGGGTATAATGCCTATCATACTAGAAACAAAGGGACTATTTTGCACAGGGTAGCCAATGGCAAATTCTTCATAATATGTCCTATTTTTACTGAACTGGGTTATGACACCTCTTTTAATGGCAGTGGCATTTTGCTGCAGCAAATCACATGATATAACTTTAGGGCATCAAGGAATCTAAGTGCATCTTCTCCCCCTTGCTTAGTCAAGCTACTTGTCCCCAGGGAACGCCGGTGCTTTGCCATGCAGCAAGTTGCCCTTGCAAGTTGCCCGAAGTGGGGTAGGGGAGGCTGGGTTCAGCACTGGGCTGGCCCCAGCAGCCTTACCTGAGGTGCTGGAGGCCTCCCGGGGTTACAGCCGCAGTGATTCTGCCACATGGAGCCTGGCTAGCAGCGGAGCACGGCTCTGGCCAATCCAGCTCTGCTTTTCAGCAGCACATGCTGGCTGAGTATGCGTTGCTCTGGGGCTTTTCCACAGGTTTTTTTGACTCCTGGATATCCAGGGGTCAAAAAAATCCATCACAGCACGTGCTCAGCCAGCGCACACTTGAAGTGCAGAGAACACCAGCGGTATGTGCTGTTTGCAGCGCCACATGCCACACAACCATGCTTGTCTGATGTGCCCTATGTATTGAGATGGCACCAGGCAACAGTAGTAATCAGTTGTGAGTTAGCTGGCAGAGTTGTGGAATTGTCACAGGAATGAAGGTGTAGAGACCTAGTCAAAGCGAGAAACAGAACTAATTGTTGAAGAGGAAGGGGATGAGGGTACATGTTATTAAATAAGCCCATTAATATATCTTATCATTTATTGTCTCCAGTACCCCCAGAAACTCAGCTCCCGTTCCATTCATCATCCCCCCTGTCTCAAGATGGTGGCAGGGGAATTCTGTCGTAAAGTAACTGTTTTATTTTAAGAGTTAGACAAGCAGTGCTATACAAAACAGGTAACATAAAAGCAGGAATAAAGCAGTCAGAAAGCATTCCCAAATGCATCTTTTTGCAAATAGCTTTGATGCAGTCAACATACGTACTTTTGCAGGCAATATCACCAAATAAAATTTGATGCTTTGCAAACAGGGAAGAAAAATGCTTTCAGCAGCTGTAAGCTATAGGCATGACAATAACTGAACACTAAAAGCATGTACAGAAATAATTCCTGCCTGCTAATAGGTAAAAAGAAAATTGAATGTATAAGAATAGAATATAGTACATGAAGACAAGCACCCAAAAGCTGCACCGCTGTAGCTGTTACACTGCAGGGACTACAGTTCCTTCATCCCTGAGTCAGAGCCAAAGGCTCCTCTTGCTTCAAGGCAGCAACATTCCCAGTGACGTTATTCCTCACACTCAGCTTCAGCAGAGAATTAACAACCGCTGTGAAGACACCCACTCTAATCTGTGCCATAGCCCAGAGCAGCACCTAGCACCATTTTTCACAGAACTGCATATTGCTCATTACTACACAGCAAAGTTTGATTTTGTCAAAACGGATTTATTTTGCAACCTTCCCCACCCCTTAGCCCCCCACAGTAAAACAGATCATCAGACTGCTGAAAGTATTGTGCATGAACCAGCCTGCATGTAGTAATACAAAGGAACCTCTTGTCAAAGGTGTTCCTAAAGCTTCCTTCAGCAGTTCAGCCCTTTACTTTGCTCTGGTAACTGGCCTTATGCCCGACTGATCAAAATCTTTGGGCACCCTGTGGACCAACACCAGTAGCGTAATGTGGGGTGGGCGAGCGGGGCATGTGCCCCAAGCACTGACTAAGGGAAGGGGCACCAGAAGGACAGGGAGGGGGCGCCATGCTTTGTCTTCAGGGAGGGCTGCAGGAAGCAGCAACATAGGCAGTGTGTCAGGAGCACAGAGTATTCTGGGACTTGTAGTTTTGTAGAGTTGCTGCTAGAGGGAGAATTGACCCTCATTTTTTGCTGCTGAAAGCAGCGTTTTTTGCCCTCTCAACTTTGGCTTCAGTGGCAAAAAATAGGTTGAACATTTCCCCTCATAGCAGCAGCAGCAAATTCCACTGCTATTCTTCACTTCCCAAGAACTCTACAGTTAGGGTTACCATATTTCCAGTCCCAGAAAAGAGGACACCTGTCAGTGGAGCACCTCTCTCCACACTCACAGCCCCGTGGCCCTGCCACTTCCCCTCACTCCTGACCTGCAGCCCTTCATCCCTGCTGCTGACCGTCACTCCCAACCCGCAGACGTCTGGCCTTGCTGGTGCCCTCATTCCTGCCCCACAGTCCTTCTCTCCCCCAGGCTATGCTGCTGACCCTCACTCCCAACCCACAGACCTCTGGCCTTGCTGGTGCCCTCATTCCTGCCCCACAGTCCTTCTCTCCCCCAGGCTATGCTGCTGACCCTCACTCCCAACCCACAGACCTCTGGCCTTGCTGGTGCCCTCATTCCTGCCCCACAGTCCTTCTCTCCCCCAGGCTATGCTGCTGACCCTCACTCCCAACCCACAGACCTCTGGCCTTGCTGGTGCCCTCATTCCTGCCCCACAGTCCTTCGCTCCCCCAGGCTATGCTGGTGCCCCTCAGTCCCAACTTGCAGCCCCCAATCCTTGCTGCTGACCCTCACTCCTGACCCGCAGCCCCCTGGTCCTGCAGATGCCCCTCACTCTCAACCCATAGTCCCTTGCCCCCATCCCCTGGGCCATGTTGGTACCCTTCACTCCTGACCTGCAGCCCCCTGCTCCCTCCAGCCCTTCAGGAGGGGGCCTCAGCTGCCCCATCCCACCCGGGCTAAAGCACAGTGGCTCTGATTCATGTGGGCACCAGCGGAGCAAGTCCAGCCCCAGCACGGGCTGGAGGTGAGGAGGCCTGTGGCACCCCCTGCCATGGGCTGGAGCTCTAGCACTATGCCAGGCAGCCTGGCCATGCCCTCCTGGGCAGTGTCTCCCAGCCAGCCTGGCCCTGCAAGCACGGGCACCAGCCCCAGTGCAGCTGGCCCAGCCACAGACCTCCCCACTGCCCTCAAAGCCCTCCCTCCACCCCCTTCCCCTGCAGAAGGGGCAGGTGCCTGCCTCCCACCTCCCTGCCACAGCCCAAGTCCCCAGACACCATGCTTCTCCCAGTGCCAGCAGGCATCCACCCACTTCACACACCTCTCCCCCCTCACACACACACACAGCCTCCCTGGACAGTACCCAAGCCCTGGCCCTCCAGCTCCCTCCTCCCCATAGATTTATCTGCATGCAGCTGCTGAGGCTGCTCCCACAGCCCTGCTAGGCTGCATGCTGGCTGTGTGTGTGCACGTGCAGACGCATGTGTACCCGCTGCGTCCAGTCACTGTCCCCCCACTCCCACCACCTGAGCAGAGCAAAATCCTGGACATTGGATCAGATTTCAAAAAACTGCCCAGACAAAGATTGGAGGGTCCAAAAAGAGGGCATGTCTGGGAAAACCTGGACATATGGTAACCCTACTACAGTTCCCAGAGAACTGCAATTCCCAGAAAATGTTGCACTTCATGATGTACTACCCAGCCATGCTTCTGCACACTGCCTCATGAGGAAGCCAGAAGGAGAGGGGGAAGGGTGAGAGAGGACTGCCCTAGACATGTTCTTTGGATGCTATGCCTCTAACCAGCACCTTGGTGAGAGCATTTCCTATCTTTGCTTCACAAAAACTGTGCAAAATACAACATGCAGCAGCAACATTTGACTCATTCAGATCCAGTCTAGTCAAAAGACACCTCCAACAGCCCTTCAGTCTACCAAAACACACACTTCATAGTCATCCTGCCTCTCCTTGGGTAGTGAATATATCTTTCCATGTTTCTGTCCAGGAGTCCAGTTAACAGCATTGTAAACCATGGAAACAAAGAGCATGCTTGATTTGCAGGAATCACAATTGTCATTATAACCCCACTAATTTGAATGTGCCAGTTGGATGAAGCATGCTGGTTTCCCAACGATCTGAGTGTCAAGCAATTTCCCTGACCACCCTACTGAAAGTGAAATGTCCTCAGTGACTCATCACTGCTTTTCTAATAGTGAAATGTACCCAGAAGAAGGAGGTAGTGGTTTGACAGTGAAACCCTGGCATCCCCAAATCCATAATCTGTCCTAGACCTAAATTACCAACTGGAAAAATTGAGATAATCTTCTTCCTTGCAGGAGCATTAAGAGTAAAATTCATTTAAGTTTGTAAGTGGTCAGATGCATAGTGAAGGCCAGTTAATTATCTAGATGCAATTAATGAAGTTTTGCTAGGCTAAAATATGGGAGATGGTAAAGTGAATTTAGGCAAACTATACGGCAGTCAGTTTTCAGTAATACTTTTATTTTTATTAATCTGTTGTATGGTGTGGAAATACAATTTACTGTGTACAAAATACTGTGCTACTTCTGTAAATGGTGTTTATCTTGCTTGCACAGAACAGTGCACACTACTGGATGATGAGCATCTACCTGAAATACCTGATACAATGTCTAAGGAATAGCATGTGATCATGTAGTTAACAGTTATGGCTACTAATCAGCATCCCTGTTTAGAAAGGCTGTTCAAGCATATGCTTGACTTTAAGCTTGTGCTTACATTCTTTTGACTTCAGTAGAACTTAAGTACATGCTGAGGTACTTAGCTGAATTAGAGCCTGTGCTGTAATGTATATGCACACAAGCAGAGTTCTGCAGAGGACTCTTCAGAGGAAATAGAGTTAAAATTACAACCCTGGCATTTTCTGACTTTTGAGTGCTCATTAGTGCAACTGTAAGGTTCCCTTAATATATATTTTTAATGTAATTCCATTAACATTTTTAAAGGTTAGCATAGTCTCTATCCTTGCAGTTATTTTTTCCCCTCTAGGAATCTACAGTGCGTGTATTCTGTAAAGCGCCCTGAGGCTTTGTAAAAGTCTACAGTCTAATAAAAGAAGTTCCCTCTCATCTGTCTGCCTGATCAGTTTGTGAGCTGTCAGCCAGCAGCTGGTAGATGATCTCAAAGTGCTGGCCTTGGCCAGGCACCAACAAAGAGTGCTTGCCTTTTAAAATTCAAAGTGCATATGGAATTTATATTCATTTGCCACTAGTGTGGAATTTAGCCCAAGTTGTACTAGGAAGCTGATGTTATCAGCTAACAGGTTTTACATTCTAAAGCAGAGTGTAAATAGATGAAGGGGAATCAGCCTTCTATTCTAGACTGGCTGGAGGCTTGCATCATCTACATTAAATTACTTTTCTTTGCATGCATCAATTGAAATTGCTATTGCATAGCAATTAGATTTAATGAAGGGAAGCTGCTGATAGTTCAGACAGGCTGACAGCTCTTCTGTTTATTATTTTTAAGGGAATAGATTGCTCAACCTGTTGGTTTGATTTTTTTTGCTTTGTTTCTTTTAATAAACCTGTTTTTTATTGTTTTTTGTTCTTCTGAATGAAAAAGCTTATTTGGAGGGCTTGTCTACACTGGTAATTTGCTGCAAGTTAGTTTGAGACATTTTGTGTTCCAGAGACTTGCATCCACAAATGCATTATTTTTTTG
>NW_017729026.1:18255556-18263510 GCF_001723915.1 Gavialis gangeticus | reverse complement strand
AGCTTATTTGGAGGGCTTGTCTACACTGGTAATTTGCTGCAAGTTAGTTTGAGACATTTTGTGTTCCAGAGACTTGCATCCACAAATGCATTATTTTTTTGCTGAAAAGCATGCTGGGATGCTGGGGAACTATGATTTAACTTGAACCAGGAAGGGGTTTGGGACAGAAGATTCATAAACTGGTTTGACCCAAATCAGTGAAGTCTGATACTGCATTCAACCATGTTTATCGTAAATCAGTTTAAGCCATTTTGAAACTGGTTTATGTGTACTGAGCTTCTCTTCTGTTACAGGTTTTAACCAGTTTCTGATCACTTAAACACGTTTATGTGTAACTTCTGTCCCTAGGCTGAGAGCTTGCAGGGGATCTGCAGCTACTGTGGTGAATTGAACCACATATTTACAAGACATTCATCGTGCTGAAATGTGGAAGGTGATTTCTTCAGACCACTGCATTTTCTGGATATCACTAATGATGCCCTGGCCACTGTTGATGAGCATGCAGACCAACAATGGCTTAATTATGAAATCCCCACTGTCATCAGCCTTGTGAAATATAAGGCAGACAGTCCCAGAAACATTGGAGACCAAGAAATTGCAGCCTGAGAAACGATTTTGATCACAGAGACCCAACCTGCAGAGACAAAACAACTGTACAGGGGAGATTTAAACAATTTAGTTTGATGTGTAATTGGGGTAGTGCCTTGTTGATGGAGCCTCTCTCCACTTCCTAAGCTTTTTCAAATCCCTTTTTCACATGGCTCATGGTTTCATTAATGCCCTCTGCTCCCAGTTATTGCAAGTCAAAATAATGATTTCACCCCTCCTTTGGCAGAGCAGTCTAGGTCTCTCAGTAAGGTTCATGGCATAAGTTCAAGCCCTTCTACAAACTTTAGTAAAAGCAGCCTTTACTCGGATACCTGAGGTTAGCTGAATGTGGTGGCTCTCTGGTTAAGAATTGCGCTCCAACCCACAGAGCCGCCCCTTCACTACTCTACATCAGATACCTCTGCATCCTAAGACCAGTCATGGTAACTAATCCCATAAATGGGCTTTTATGGAACATCTAGTGCCATAGCACAACAATGAAAATAGCCAACAATGGGAATTTTGTTCCATTTTCTATGTTTTCTCCCTTGGTCTTGTGAAACCTATGTAAAACACAGCAGCAGTTATCGTAAGAAGCAGATATGTATCTACCTCCTAATCTTCTCAGTCCACTGGCACTCTTCAATTAATTATAATTCAGCAATTCCTTTCTTCCATTCACCTGTCCAGTAACTGTCTTCATATAACTCCAAAGCCCAGGGAAGCAGAAACTAAGTTGGCTCTCCCAGAATGACTAGAGGAATGGCAAAGTCCATAGGGACCATATAAGCCAAAAAGTTATACCACAGGTGTACCAATGAGGCAGTAGTACACTCAAGTTGGTTGCACCACTCCTCACGTTCTGCCTACTGAGCTGGAAGCAGTATAGACATATTGGTGCAGTTCTGCTCCCAAGGTTGTTGGTTCTGCTTCTCAGCAGTGTTAATTATCATGCTTCCAACACTACACGTACTCAAGCTACATTTCTAGTTTGGAAGTTATAGTGCATGCAGCTGTATGGCATGTCTGAGTATGCCACTGCCTAGTGTAGTTATCAGTCAAGTCTGCAGTAGTGAGAACTCCTTCCTGTTCATGAAACCCCAGGTCTGATGGAGGCACTATCTGCTTGTGAGCAAGGACATTGTGGGATATCTAACCAGATGGTTGAGCACTTTATATAAGCCATAGTGCTTGGAGCTCAGTGCTCAGTGACAACAGTGAGGTAAGGTGGAAAAAACTTAATAAAATTATTACATTGCTATATGAACTCACTGTTCATACAGCAGCTGTTATGGATCTTTAACATGTTACACGCAGCCCACAGCTGGATTCAGGTGTAGACATTTTTCTACTACCACCTGCTCATTAGCTTAGTAAATGGAGTCCGCTGCATGAACTGGAGTGTATTGTTCTCTGTTTGACCCATTGGCTTATTTCATTCTTAGTTATCATAGTTGTGAAGGTACAATCTTAATAATGAACCTGAAATTTTGCTGAGTTAGAGTGCAAACTTGCTGGGCTTAAGTTTGCTGGGCTCTATTAAATTATTTTCTTTTTTTTTATTTAGAAAGTTTAACAAGCTTGTAGGTCATCACAATTTAAATATAATGGCAGCCTTTTTGTTTGTTTGTCTAAAGCAGATGCAACAAACAGATGTTCTGCAGGCTGGATCCAGCCTGGTTGGCCACCAGAAGTGGGGGCATGGAAGAGAGGGTGGGACATGTCACAGAATCTGGGGCTTCTGGGCCCCAGTGGAAATGGCTAGCAGTGGCAGGAGGGTAAATGAAGGTTGTGCTGACAGCCTTCATTTGCCCTGCAGCCACTTGCCCCATTGCTACTAGCCCTATAGCCACTGATCCTGCTGCAGTTGCCTTCTTCCCTGCCATCATTCCAGTGGTCCCACTGCTGGTTTTACCATATTTGCTGCAGGTGCCTGCTATCCCTGCCAGTTTGGATCTGGTCTGTGAAGGAGCCCTGTGGTCTGAGACTCAGGCTGAGTTTGACACCCCCGAGTTAAAGCAATATTATACAGTGATATAAATACCAGATCTCCCAAACTAACCGGCTATCACCGCATTACAAAGTAAGCCTCTGTATAGCAGGTACGACTTTTTGGTGATTTTATTAAATAGAGTGAATTTACTCTGATGTATCAAACCAGGCATTTCTATTAAATGTAGAAGTATCTACTAGTTTTGCTGCTTCTCATAAACACCTTTGCACTTAGATACTTCCAGCTTTGATGTTACTCCAAAATATCTGGAAGTTACCGACTTGCGAAAGGTGCACAAAATTAATAAGAAAATGTGAGATAAGGACATTTATAAAACAAGAAATATTAGAGGAAATAGCTACTATGAAAAATGATAAAACTACAGGACCTGGTGATTTTCTAGCTGAATTTTACAAAGTATTTAAGGAGATGTTAGAAGATTCCTTGAGGGATACCTTTATTATCGTTCTTTCAGGACAGAAACTTCTCCATTCTATGAAAGAAGCTACTGTTATTGTTTTCCATTGAGACCCTCATCACTGCTGAATCATGATGTAAAAGTTTTAGCAAAATTACTTCCATTGCAGTCCAGGCTCTTAATAAGATGTAGATGGTCAAGTAATATTGGCAGAGTACCTGGAATCATTACTACTATTTTTATTATCCTTTGATACAGAGAAAGTTTTTGACAGACTAGAGAACTGCTATTTAAGGTCCTGTCAAATATGACAGTGGACCCCAGTTCCCTTAATGGGTATTTGCTCCTTATACCACTTGAAATGCAATTGCGTTAATTACTAGGATTAAATCTATTGTCCTTGAATTACATGGGGAATGAGGCAGGGATGTCCATTTTGTTCTTCACTTTTCATTTGGCCATAGAGACTTTCTCATGGAAAATAAAGATACAGAATATTGAGTTTAATACAAGAATAGCAAGAATGCATCAGAAAATAGCTGTATAGGTTGATGATGTAATATTATTTTTATGTAACTTGAATGTTTTTCCAAAATCAGTATCTAAAAAAAATCCAGGACTTGAGAAAACATATGGCTTTAAAGTATACTCTGCCAAATCTGAAATCCTAGCTATACATTGCCAGACTCTGAGAAGTCACCTCCCCTCAGCCCCCCAGAGAATATCCAGGTGCAAATGGGCAACAAATTCTATAAGGTGCTTGAGAATGTGAATCTCAGACAACCTGAGACAGTTGCATGAGTTTAGCCTCAAACCCCTACATCATCAAATGAGAAAAGATTTGGAACACAGGGGAAGTGTCCTGTTTTTTGTTGGAGAATAGTCACAGTCATAGGATTTCTTTCTTGTTTCACATATGTCTATTATCATTCTAGATATAAATCTAGCAGGAATTCAGAGGATGTTGTTAGAATTCATATAGACTAAGAAAAAGCCAAGAGTGAGAATACAGGTATTTTTATAGAGCTGTCAAACAGGGTGGATTAGCTGTTCCAAGTGGTATGTGATAATGTTGAGCCAGTCAGTTCAAAGCAATAATAGATCCAGACAAAAACACCGAACAAAAGAATTGTGGCAGCGTAAATTTTCCTAGGCTGTTGTGGAGTAATAAAAATATATGCCCTTTAGAATTCATATACACTCTCTAGCAATGGCTTGTTTTTTAGATTTGGGATAAAAGTTACTTTCTTTCACCACTGATGCTCATGACAATAATCCAAATTTTAACCCACATCATGACCAAGAGCTTTAAAGACTCAGAACCACTTACCACAAATGGTTTTGCTGGCAAAAACAGCCCCTCATCCCAAAAAAATAATCAGTCTATCCTGCACAATTCATAGATTGCCTAATATCAGGTATATTTAATATCTAATATTGTTCATAATTATCTTTGGGAAGTTAAGGGACCTGTTGTGATTCAATTCAAAAGAAACTGAATGGACTCCTATCACCACTGAGAAGGAAGTGTGAACATAAACCTGAGAAGTAGGATCCCAAAGTCCAATTCTGTGCTAAGCTTCCAGGACAATATCATGGGAGGCACATCTGGAGGCCAAAACAACCTCCAAAGTATGTTAGAACAGTCCGCACCTACAGTCAACAAACAACTGTGGTTTACCCTAAGGGTCAAGCTAACTACAAACATTTAAGTTGTCCAGACTTGCCTTTATAAAGATAGCTCAAGTTATTAGCTCAAATTAATCGCTCAAGCTGATTGGAAATCCATTTATTTGAGGAATGAAAACTGAGTTGGCTTCACCAAAGAGCTAAGGGTATTTTAAGAACTAGAGATCCCAAAATGAAACTAGTAGGTAGTAAGTTGAAACAAACAAAACGGAGTTGTTTTTCACACAGTGGATATGACTATATGTGTCCCTGTGGTGCCATTGTTACTGCGCCATCATTTAGTACTACCAAAAGGAAGTATTAAATGATGTCACAGTAACAGCCCATACTGCACCATGCTGGTGGCGCACGGTTATGTTTAGCTGCTACGTCACCGTAGCAGCGTATTATAATGGGGAAGCATGTTGATGTGGCGATGTAGCTGCAGCATCATGGTTTGTGCCTGCCAACGCTACTTTGCTGTAGTGCATTGCTGCGGCAACGTAGTGTCACGTGTAGATGCGCCCAGTGTTTTTGAGAGAACACGTTGGAATTTCAAGGTTAAAGATTATATTCTTGGCTATTTAAGCAATTTAGAGGCCAATCCTGATGTCTAGCCACATGAATATTTAGACAATAATTTGGGGGGCAAAAGCTTTCTGCAGAGCCTGGTCTTCCTTCTGCAACATGGAACTGAGGTGGGTATATTCTGGGCATAGTTAGTAGAACTGTAACGATATAGAGGTGCAGCTACTGTGGAAGTAGCAGTATCAGCTTCAGAATAGCTCAGATGGCCATACACACCAGGAGTGGGAAGAAGTAGAGCCATGGAAAAGATAAGAGGAGAGCTTTGCCTGCTGAGAGAGATCTGGCCTTTAGTAATTATATTTCTTGATACCCATATTCTTTGGAATTGTTTCTGTCCAGCCAAATGGTTTTTCCTTTTCTCTGAGTTATACAAAATTAACAAATGTGGGGGAAAACATTAGCTCATCTCCTCTCACTGCCATCTTTGGAAGGCAGGTTTTTACCAATAGTATGCTTATTTAAGGCTGGGACGCTGTTTCGTTTTTTTCAAGTGTTTTGTTCAAGGGGGAAGAAGGGAGAAGAGTATTGAGGTACCAGATCTTTTCTCCACAAATGACTTACAGTGATTTCTCTGTACTAGTAGGGTTTCATATCTGACTATCAAGCTAAAATGATAACAATGAATCTATATAGAGGTAAAATATTTAATACATTAAAACATTTTTAAGCCTTCCTCTGAAGCAGTGGGTGTTGGCTGCAGCTAAAGCTGAGGATTTTGACTCGGGTATGCCAAAGCTCCTGCTGGGACCAGACCCAGAGGTTGCTGGCTAGAGGGTATTGCCCCTCCTTTCAGGGTCAGACTGATTGCCATATTTGGGGTCTAGAAGGAATTCTACCTGATGGTCAGATAGGTATGAACTGTGGGTGTTTTTGCCTTTCCCTGTAGCAGGGGCATGGTCTCTACCCAGGATCTCTTGAGCATACATTGAGAACATTTCATAGAATCAGGAAGGTGGCTGCCATAGTTCCCTTGCTTTCCCTGTGGCGGATTAGGGTGTTATGCCTGTGTGGTGTCAGGGTTGACACTAGTCTTATGTAGAGTTTAGATTATGGATTGTACAGGATGGTTTGGATAGGGATGATCTTGCCTCAGGCAGGGGGTTAGACTAGATGATCTCTGGAGGTCCCTTCCAGTCCTGCTTCTCTATGATTGTAGGATTCTGTGATTCTATACCAGACTGTTATACAGCAGTGCAACCAACCCTTCATGTGAACATGTCTATATCAGTATAATACTACAGTATATATATCTTTTGAACCTGGTTAAAATATTGGTATCTTGTAGCACCTTGTACCAATATGTAGCAAGTCAATATGTAGCAAGTTGTAGCAAGTTCACACATTGTGTGAAAAAGAGCATCTTTTTTTTTTAGTGTTACACCTGCCTCCTACTAATTTCCTTGTATGTTCTCTAGATCTGGAATTGTGAGAGAAGGTAAATAGTAATCCCTATTTACTTTCTGCATACCATTCATTATTTTATAGACTTTTATGGTTTCCTCCCTTTTTCCAAGCTGAGATGCCTTGGTTTATTTAGTCTTTCTTTGTATGAAAGTCTTTTCATGTCTCTGAACGCCCTTGTAAACCTTATCTGAGCTTTTCTGGTCTAACATATCCTTTCAGGGGTGAGGGGGGACCAGAACTGCATGCAGTATTGAAGGTGTGGGTATACTGCTGATTTACTGCTGATATACAGTGGCATAATGACATTTTTCTTTTTGTTTTCCTGACATCTTATTTGTCTTTTTGCCTGTTGCTGCTAATGTAGAGCCCACCATTGCGTGCATGCATATCAGGTTTTTTCCCCATGCACGCCAGTTTGACTTACCAACATTGAACTTCAACCCCCATTTTGTTGCTCAGTCTCTAAGTTTTACAAGATCCTTTTGCCATTTTTCAAATTCAGCTTTGGCTTTTACCACCCTGAATAGTTTGGCGTCATCTGCAAATTGGCCATCTCACTATTTACATCCCAGTCCTCTAAATCATTCATGCGTATGTCAAACAGCACAGGTCCCAGAATAGGCCCCTTGAAGGACCCAACTGCTTATTTCTCTTCATTGTGAGAACTTACCGTTTATACCTACTCTGTACTTTCTGTCCTTTATCCAGTTATCGATCCTTGCCTCTAATTCCATGACAGCCTAATTTCATTAAGAGCCTTTGGCATTTTTGTCATAAGCTTTTTGAAAATCCAGATAAACTATATCAGATACATCACCCTCCCCCTCCCCTGTCCACAAGCTTGTTCACAGCCTCAAAGAACTCTAGTAGATTTGTGGGAAAAGCAATGCTGTTTCTTTCTCAGTGATACTGGAGGATGTTGATGACTGATTTGGGAGAATGTATTTATGACCCTGTTAAGTTATATAGGTGTGTTGGTGTTTTACTATACCATTGCGAGGGCCAAATGAGAAATGCAATCAGAAACCTTTTGGGTAGGCTCCTCTATACCGCACACCCATGGGAACTGTTTACAGAAGGTTTTGTCAGAATAGGTTTATTGTTCAAAGCTGGACTTCTGTTCATGCCTTTAAGTCTTAAGCACCATTTGTATGTTATGCAACCAAATGGCATGTTGGGAAATTGCAATACATGGATGAACACTTACAAAAAGACAAACAGCAGAGAGAAAACATCTAGCAATAAAAGTTGAGCTATTGTAGTTTCATAGTTTCATAGTTTCTAGGGTCGGAAGG
>NW_017729026.1:18230038-18255545 GCF_001723915.1 Gavialis gangeticus | reverse complement strand
GGTCGTCGCCCGTGGCCAACACCAAGTCCAACAAGGCATCCCCCCTGGTGGGGCTGTGCACCTCCTGGGTTAGATGAAGGTCCTGGACTCTCTCCAAGAACCTACGTGAGCGCTTGGACCTATATGTATATGTTATATGTATATAACATATATGTAGCCTGGTATATAACATATATGTAGCCTGGTTCTTTTTTTTGGTCATAACTGGTATCTTTGGAATTTCAGATTGGAAAAATGATGTTGAAGCAGTATCTGCACCCCTGGGTTTATAAAAGAAAGGCCCAGAAAGCAACATAGGCTAGAGGTTGGATCGGGCAGTGAAACAAGCTATGACCAGGTTTCCACTCCTAGTTGGCAGTGAGCCACTGCATAGCTATGAGCCAGTTTCACTTGAGCCACTATGTTCAAAAGTGGCCACTTATATTGGGCTCCTGACCTGACCACTCCCACTGAAGTGACGGAGCTGAGAGAGCTTGCCAGGGTAAGTACTGGGTAGCTGGGATGCTAGATGGACAAAGCACCTACCCACCCATAACTCCAATTATGGATCTCTTTCCTCTGTTCAGGCTCCCTTCGGGTTCTATTTGCCTTCAGGAGGAGATGAGTAAGGGGGGTTAGGTACACTATCATATACATTTAAAATTCTCATCTACACATGCAATTAACACAAAGCAATAAACTCCGGCGCGTATCATGCTGGAGTTATTGCTCACGGGTGCCACATTTGAACGTGTGATCAGGACTGCTGAGCTGTGTTAGAGCAGTCCCAGCTGGCAGGGGGTCTGAGGAGTCAGCCTGCCAGCCCAGGGCTGCTCCAACTCTGGTCAACATGCTGCAGAGGGGCTGGCTGGGATGTGAGGGTGCTCCAGTGCAGGGCTAGCTGGCAGGCAGTCCCAGCCAGCCCTATATGTTTCAAGATTAGGAAAAAATGCCATACCTTTCTTTCTTTATGTCTGGAACTCTTTATTGGACCACTGGGACCATTCTTTCTGTTTTTCATTCCTTCCGTTTTAACTGGGCCCCCATGACTAAGCTACATGCAGCAGCAGGGGATACCATACTGTCAGCAGTTTGGAGACTGGATTTTTTATTCTGTTTTGTACCACTCTTATCCCATCCTCATCACCATACTATCTGAGCAGCTCCCAGTAGTACATTAAGCAAAGTGATTAACATATCTCACATGTAGCTTGTTCTTTCTCAAACCCTTCTTTCCAGAGAGAGAACTGCACACTGTAGTATAGTGTTGAGATCTTAGCAATCCTTAAAAAAATCTTGAGTCTTAGGTCAAATGCTGAGTCTAATTAAGTATAATGTACATCTGGCATATAACAGGAATTCTCGCTATTACACCTTACGCATACATTTTCATACTTACCTTTACACTAGCTGTTTGTCTTGGGGAACTCATAAAGCCTTCAGGCAATCTCACGTGGCTTGTAGGAACCATGAGCTTTGCTTGAGCTCTCCTAGAACTTATAACTGTCTTATTTTATTGCTAGAAATTTGTGTATGTGGAAAGTAAGGCTTCCCTCCTGATTCATATTGCTACGATCTGCCATGAGTCACTAAACAAACCACAAATGGTTATCTATTTATTAAACTCAGGCAACAATTTAGCAAATAAAAAGCAGATTGACCACTAATTTAACCCACCTCATTCCCAAACTGCCATATCTAATAATTCATTCTAATATCTATATTCAGGATTTTACTGAATAAATTAAAATACCATCAAGAAACAAAGAGCACAGTCTACGTTTTGTGCTATGCCATAATTGCTTTGTGTTATGCTGCTGGCCCAAAGTAACCCTGAAGTCAGCTGAATCAGCTGTGGTAGGGCCACCCAGGATAAGGGAAGTCTCCCATGATTTTGAGTTGGAGTTAAGATCTTGGCTCTTAGGTTACATCTTTTCCCTGTGACAGGCATAGGGGCACAGATAATACAGAAAGAAGCTAAAGCTGAGGCTTCCATAGACCCTGGTTATTTCTGTCTGTTGTCAGACAGCCAACTGGGCTGTACTCATAATTTATGTAGAGATTACATAGACAACTCATGATGAAAGGAAACTCCACTCCAAATTATATGGTAAACTACATTGTCACAGTCCAGACTCTGGCTCTCTATATACCGTATTTATCGGAATTTAAGGTGACTCCCTAATAATTAGATTCTATATATGGAAAATGTATACAATTGTTATGATTTTCCAGGTATGGAATCTAATTATTGGAGGTTTGCCTTAAATTTGTCCCCTTCCCACTGCTACAGCAGGGAAAATAAAAAATGGGGTAGGTTAAAAAAATGTAGTCTTTTTCCATCGGTATCTCCACTTTTGGTCAAGATCAGTTATTTTTGGCACCAATGGGGAGGATGTTATGGCTGGCTCTGGCCCTCCCAGCACTGGTCTGGTGCTAGTTCCCTGTGATTAACTGCGGCCAACTCTTGACCGCAACTAAAGCACAGGGCCCAAATGGGGCAAACATACTGACGGGACCTTTTTCTCCCTTTTTGTTACAACCATCAGTATGGAAAAGGAATAAGACTTAAGGAGCTCTATGGACCAAAAGGAAAAGGATTCTTTATGTGTTCTGTAGAAGAAAATAGCAAAAATTAGACATGGGCTGGGAAGGCTGTAGTGATGGGGATGGGTAAGTCAGGAATTGCAGAGGCTAGCAAGAATACATACTGAAGTATATTTCCATGGAAAGGGGAAATGATCAAGCTGGAGTAGAGACAAATTGGTAGGACAATGCGGGGAAGCTTATATTCCCACAACTCATGCAGAACCTCTCCTTGGGGTTGTAAAAATTGCATTTCTCAAGATTCTCACCCCAGCACTTCTTACAACCACTCAGAAAAAAGAAAGAAACATATTCCCAATTTGTAAAGCAATCATCCTTTTTTTCCTGGATTATGCAAGATAGTAAGCTTTAAGTAACACAGGTCAACAGCCTTATAATGTTTGTCTTTTCTTTCTTTCTTTCTTTTTCTTTTTTTTTTTTTTTTGAATTCTGCTGATGCTTATGAGAACAATGGATGAAATGTAACACATATTTGCCCAGTGTGTTCCTGAAGAATTGAGAGCCCTATTTCCCTGCTAAGATCATTCTGACTTTTGTTATTGTTCTGAGAATAGATTGCTTTGCCCTTTAGTTGGAGCGCTCACCATAGCAAAGCCAGCCTGGGGATTCGCTGCAGCACTTTTGACTTTTTGTGCAATTGGAAGCACCAGTGTGTGTGTGAGCTACTTTTCTGATGCTGGGTGTGTAGATGATGAGGGTTGGTGCTGTCTGGAAAGCTGGTGGCTTGCAGTTAGTTGGAATTACTGAGGTCAGAAGCATTCACTTTGAACAGAAAAGTAACTAAAGTCTGATTGAATTTGTTTCCTTCAGGAGAGGTTTTGTTGCACTGACTGAACACGTACTGTCAGAAAATAGAACTGACATGTTATCAAGAAGAGTTTTACTTTGTCATTAGTATTGTACTAAATTGAAGTCCTTCAGATCTTACAAAAAGCTGCATTATATTAGTTTTAACAATACAGTAATAATGGCAAAATGCATGCTTAAACCCCCATTCAAAGTGGAAATGTGATTCTTCCACAAAAAAATTCTGCCATTAATTTTATGGTGGTATCTTTTTTTACCTTTATTAGATAGTAGTACACTGGAGGCAGTGGTCACATAAACAATATTTCTCCTCCAGGAACTGTGTGATTCACATGACTGCAATCCAGTGCACATTAGAGAGAGTAATGAAAATATTAAAATGACTAATACCATAATTAGGTGGGCAAACAACACTAACAACAAAACATGGAATAATGTAGTGTGTATATGTATATATAAAACAGATTCATGTGAACGTTTGTTTATTTGGTAAGAAACCGCTAACATATAATTATAGGGTTTTTTAAACCTAATATTGTGATTTTTTTATATATCCTCTGCTCTGTACCAACACGGGTCCCTGGAATGTAGCTAAATGTAACAGTACTGCCTTGCACCCAGGGGCCTGTATGAATACTCAGACATTGCAGACACAATCAATAGAAGAGCATAGTTTATGTACTTTACAGCTAAGTCTTACCAGCTTAATTTAAATTGCTCCACAGTAAACTGAGACAAAATAGGGCATTCTAAGTATTTAATATGCAAATGAACAGACAAATAATCCTGCCTGCTTTGGTATTCTTTTACCTGATGCTGACACAAGCAGCATTTTTTTCTGTAATAAGAACTGCTCAGTCAAGTGATTCAGGTACTGATAGCTCAGAGAAAACTGGAGAGCCTGCCTGTATGTACATTGAGAGCCTACTTCAGCATGGTATTTAAACATATGGGTTGCCTATATACTTGCTCGTTGACGTTTTAATTAGAACACTGCAGCATTGCTGCAACCTTACGTGTATTAAGCCCCCATGCATTTTAAAATGGCCATGGGTCACTTCAATTAAATCTTGTTGAGTGTGGTTTAGATAAAGCATCCCGGGGCCATTTTTAAACATGCGGGGGCTTAATACACGTGATGGTGAGGCGTTTTATTTAGAACAGCTGCCCAGAAACCACTCTGATTAAAACACCCTCCTGCCCACCTTTGAGGATGTGCATAGACAGCCACAAGAAATTACTTAGCTGCATTGGAACCACTTACATACTTTAGCTTGCACATATGTTAAATATCAGCCTGTATCAAAGCCTGTATAAGTACTCCTACACATACCTTCATTAAACAGCAATATATGTAGCAAGGATTACCCATGCACAAGACATTTGTGCTACATTTTACAAAAAGGGAACTTGTTCACAAGCACAAAACATTACTTCAAACCATTTATCATGAAATTTATAAATGTATTAACTATCTTTTGGCAACACAAGCTATCTTGGGTAGTTTAAACTTGACTTACAGAGTGTAGAGCAATGGGTAATGGAAAGCAGGTGTCCATATTCAACTGAAGTCCAGGAGAAGACTGCCAAGCAACACTTGCTAATCTGAAATGCTTAATGAATGCCCCTGAAGTCATCTTAAAAGTGGTTAGTCTTTTCCTTTCTTGAAAAGTTGTCTTTTTTTTTGTTTTCTTAATGAAATGTTACTGCAAAATCCCTTTCCAAGGCCAAGAGCTAAATAGCTTATTCTTTACACGAGTTCCTTTTAACAGCAATAAATAGGCAAGAGATAAATAAATATATATTGTTCACAAAGAGAAAGCCAGAGACCAGGTTACAATCAGCTCTCTGAAAAATACATCTAGACTCTGTAGAATGCAATGAGCAACAAGGAACTATCAGAATTGTTGGTTGCATTCTGGACACCTAGTTTAAAATCTTGTCTGGAGATTTGAAAACTAATGTCTATGAGAAAAAGCATAGCCCTGAAGAAGACATAAAGGGCGCGTCCACACGTGCAGGCACATGTGCTTGCACCTGCTTAAATTTGAGCTGGGGATTTTCACCTCAGCACACATGCCCAGACATGCACTTTGGTGTGGGGCAAGTTGTGCCACTTGGGGCAAAATAACCCTGCCCAACTCCTCCCGGATCTGCGGCACTAATTTGTGCTGCTGCTTTTTCCCTCCTTGAAACCGCACGCCCAAGCTTGTGGGGATGCAGCCAAACCATCTTGCACATGGTCACTAATGACATATGACCTGAGACAGCTACACTTACATTCTGTATGTTTCTTATAGCCAGGCTAGTATTCATAGTCTGAAAATGAATGCACAGATTTGGACACGTTTCCAAGATTTTTCTGTACAGTTTCCAAAACCACTATTACAAAAGGCTTTTCTGCTTCTTGACTATTTCAGTATGGGGATGACAAAATATGAACAATAAATTGGACACCTGCTGGAGGTTCTGTTGAAGTCCATGCTGATATTTTTTGTGATTATTGACTTTTAATGGCTTCGTTGGTCTTAATTGAGCTATTAGAAGCCCAGCCAGGTTTGAAATGGAAAGAAAATGCTTGTAGCATATGCCAGTGCTTGCCTATGTTGATTGAAATGGTGATTGAGAAGATAGCGGGAGCCTGCTCTGATTTGCTTGGACATGGTGGCTGCTGGGCTCAAATGTGCTGCAGCCTGTGAATCAAAAGCCTGTGTGCAGCAGGTGCACCACTCCATCCTTTTATACCAAACAGAAACAGTTGCTGCCATGGGCACTAAGGAGGAAGAAAGGTGCATTGGCAGAAAAAGGTAAAATGACAGAAATATGACAACAGTTTTGATAATAACTCTAAAAGAAGGTGCTTTACTTTGGCATACAGGTGAGTTTCCTTCCAAAAGAACATTGATAGACACAGCTAAAAAGTCTGGACTCACTTGTTCTATACACTCAGAAAGTGTGAGAACTAGGTTTGTTCTTTTTTTCTTTGGTTGCTACAAAATAGGACTCTGCCCATGGTTTTCACTCATTTGCATCTGCCCAGGACCAGCCATAACTTGACCCTGAGTCATTTGACTTGCGTATACAGACATTGTGCCCTCTTCTGTGTGAATTATATGGCATTATGGTAGAGCTGGTTAACAGTTTCCCAACAGAACATTTTTCCATCAGATGATTCCAGTTTCACAGAATGGAAACATTTTATGCGAAGGTATGGACCTCATTTACATCATTGAGAAAAAATTATTAGAATACTTCATTTTTGATAGGGTTGGGACCTTTCATTTGGTCCTTTTTAGCATATTACTGGATAAGACTGGGTAACAAAACAATGAAGTCCAAACAAAGGTTTCAACTTTATCAAAGTGCAAACAATTCTTAGACTTTGACATTTCTTCCAAAATTTTTCAAATCTCAGAATTTCACACCAGGCAGAAATTCTTGTATTTAACTGGGTCAACTCTGTATTTTACCCACATAAAGAATAGTCCTGGTATAGTGTTGAAATGGGAATGATACCAAAATCTCTCTCTCACACACTCACACCCTTTCTTTGCTTCCTGTAATGTAGATATACTATTAAGAATGAATAGTTCTACTTCGTGTGATTCCATTGCTTTTCCTCATACAGCTAAAAACGAAGGCCTATAAAAGATTACTCTAAGATCTATTAAGTTATACATTATAAACTGTAAATATAATAATCCATGGTGGGTGTGTCCACGTGAGACACTTACTGCAGTTGCCTAATTAACTCTGAAGTGAACATCTCAGCATCTACACTTGATGCTATTAGGATAGTATACAAGTACTATCATGGGATGGATTAATTTACTCCACTGCAGCACATGTATAAATGCTGACAGGGCTGGCTGGGGTGAGAGTGTGACACATTGTAGGGATGCCTGCCAGCTAGCCCCTCACTGGAGCACTCTCATGCCCCAGACAGCCCCTCTGCAGCATGTTGAGCTGGGTTGGAGCAGCCCTGGGCTGGCTGGCTGACCCCCCCAGACCCTTTGCCAGCTGGGCCTGCTCGGACGTAGCTCAACATGCTGCGGTTCTGATTGTACGTTCAGATGTGGCACCCAGGAGCAATAAACTCCAGCATCATATGCGCCGGAGTTTATTGCTTTGTGCTAATTGCATGTGCAGATGCGTTCACTGGGGAAGTAACTCAAAAGAGTACCCTCCATTTATTTATCTTATGGATCACTGATTCTTTTATAATTCATTCTTATGCACAATCTCTGTGTTATTTGCCAATTCTGTGAGGGTGTTTCAGAAAGTAATGACAGTTTCAAAATAAAAACATTTGTATGCAGTGAGTGAGAAACTACACAGCAGTGGAGAGCACTGATGGTGGCATTGTTGAACACACCCGTTGTTTATGCCTACGTAGGAAAGTGATGTAGTCCAGTAAATGATCAGTGCACACAAAATTGGTTTATTTTCAAATGCTTTTTACTTTCTGAAATACCTTTGTAGAAGGCTTAGTTTCTATAGTTCAACCTAATTCAGCAGAATATTCAAATGCATGCTTAACTTTTGGGCCTGTGCTTAAATTTGGTAGGATTCAATCATATGAATTAAATATGCCTTTTAAGTGCTTTGTTGAACAAGGATGAATGTTTAAATGCTCCTTTGTATTTGTGCTGAATTGCTTAAGTTCTATAGTTGTTTTAATCCAAGAGTGTTGTACTGTAATTGTTGCTTCACAATAGTGCTTCATGGTTTTTTTCAGGAAAAAAAAGTATATGGAAGAGGTAAAGGTAGCCAGAGATAACTGGATAAAGTAGATATCAACTGATACAGGATTAAGAGTCTATACTGGATTGTCACTGAAGGAAGCATTTTGTAAAATGGGTTATGGTCACAGAAAATTGATTGGTTTACATTAGTAATCTGCATGCTAAAGGTAGATTTTATATTTCTCTCTAAAGGCTTCTAGGATTTGTTGGAGTGATGGTAATTTTGTTAGTTACATATTTTTGGAAGCTCCTACATACGATGAGTTAGCTTGCTGCTACTTCCCACATCTCCTGTGTCTGTGCAAATTTCCTTCTTTTTTAAGGAGTGTTGTTCAGACAGTTTGTAATTTGATCAAAACAGTAAAAATAAACAATCAAATACTGCAGACAGAAACACCATCACACAGCACCTCCATGTACACAGGGCCAGGTTTTGCCATTTGCAATTTGGCATGTTTTGATGGTTATATTTAGTTTCCACAGGTTTTAAGGAGTAAATTGTTCTTTACATACAGTTACTTGCACTGTTCTCACTGATACAGTCTATCAGTCCCCTCTTCTGTCTGTGTGGGTCTTTGGCATGTTAGCAGGGGACATAGGGGTAGCTGCAGGGTCTGAACTCTTATTTAACTTATTCTGTGTAATTGGTTAGATTTATAGTTCATCGTGTCCCTTTAAATGAGGATATCAAGGCAGCAAAATTGATTGTTCAGCTCTGAACACAAAAATTATATTTTATTGTCAAGCCAGTGCCTTGTATCAAGAGGTCTGTGAAATGTGGTAAGTATCTAAAAACAGTTTGGAAGTTATTTCACAGAGAAAATCCTAACAGAAAAATTGCAGATCTTAGGTTTGGTTTTTGGCCCTACTTTTGTTAGCCTTGAGTGTAGACTTGTGGAACCGGACAAGCCTGGTCTCCATTCTGGGGAGACCCATTTGTATTTCCATAATGCACACAAAATGTTGCAGGTTAATACCACTCACTAGCCAAATCTGTCAAGTGAAACTTCATAATTACCACAGTTAAAAGCCCATCTGCTCTTCAACTTGCTTGTTCTTTAGCAGCTGCCTTGCAAATGGCAATAATAGTCTCAAGCTTAGTGTTGTTTTATTTTGAGGAATCTGAGGTCTTGGACAGAATAATGATTCCTATTAAGTAAGGAAAGAAAATCAAGAAGCATTTGGGCCATGAAACAGGCTTGCCATCTCTCGTAATTAAATATTTGTGTTTTTTTTCTTTAAAGCTCCAACTCCTGGAATCCTGGGATTGTGAGAGAACCTTAGCTTTCATTAAAAATATATATTCAGGTTTTTACCTTTGTGGTTACAAAGGAAAGTTGAAAAATGTCATGTGATAGCATTTGTAATAAGGGTAAATACAACTAAAAAGGCAAATAACGCAAACTATTATTATTATTTTTATTGTTGTTGTTATTGCTGTTATTATTTATAAATCATAATATGTTTAACTTAAGGTCATTCTGGAGGCTAGATTCATGATTTTGAATGCTAGGATTATAAATACTATAGTTACTTCCTAAACCATCCCAAAGCATTGCCGTATATTTCCTAAACACACAAGTAAATAATTAACATAAAAGAAATCTTTCTTCTTAAACCAGTAAGTGATACAGTTGTGCAGTCACATATATAAACACAAATGCTGGTCCTGAGAATGTAATGCCCAGCATCTCATATTCTGGGAGACTGGTCCAGAACTGTTACACTGTTAAATTTGATCAGAAACTGTCAACAGTATTGTAAAAATCTCAGTACTAATGGTCCAGGTATACTCATGTACTTAGAGTTCCAGGAATAGCCACATCTCTGTGTGTCTTTAACAAGATTTCTCAGCAGACTGAATCTAGTTTCTATTCCTTTGCCCTCACTGCCTGGTATAGTTTCTTTCTCTGACAAAAAAAATAGTGAGTGACTGTACCAGATTTCTGACACTGCTATCAGAATCAGAATGATGCAGGGTGGCCTTGCCTTCAGGGGATGATAACTCTGCATATAAAAGTCATACTACTCCATACGGGGAAGATGAATATAGCTTTATTACCTAATGATGTAAAGATAATTTGTGGACAGATTGAGTGCCCATACACGAGCACTGAGGAAGCTGCAATGTGCTGGAATTCCAGCACGTTGGAGCTGACTCAATCAAGGTGATACAGGAGACAGGGTGGTGCTTTAATTAGAACAGCTCTTGGAGCTGCTCTAGTTTAAGTGTCCTCCCCACAAGCCCCAGAGCACATGTAAAAGTGCCCACTTCTGTGAGTGTTTTATCTAGTAGGGCTTCCTATGAAACCTGGGTGATTGACCACAAGATGAACATGAGTGACCAATGCGATGTCACAGCTGGTCAAGCATACAAAACCCTGGCTTACATCTATAGATGCTTCTCAAGCAGACCTCAGGATGTCATCCTCCCGCTGTACTTGGCCTTTGTGAGGCTGCAGATGGAGTACCGCATCTAATTCTGGGCTCCACAACTCAAGAATAACATGGAGAAGCTTGAAAGAGTCCAGAGGAGAACCACGCGCATTATCAGAGGGTAAGAGAATAGGCCTTATGAAGAGAGGTCATGGGACTCTTAAGCCTGGAAAAGCTCAGGCTCAGGGGAGACCTGGTGGCAACCTATAAGTGCACAAGGGGTGTTCATCAGGATCTGGGAGAACATCTGTTTACCAGGGCACCCCAAGGAAAAACAAGGACCAACGATCATAAACTCTTTCTGCCCCTGGGGCAGGAGGCTGGACTTGATGATCTTCAAGGTCCCTTCCAGCCCTAATGTCTATGAAATCTATTAAATCTATGTGCACAGGACTGCAGCACATTGAGCTGGGACAGAGCAGCCCCAACTAGCAGGGGACCTGGGGGGTCAGCCTGACAGCCTGAGGCTGCTCCCCCTGGCTCAGCATGCTGTGGAGGGCTGGCTGGGGCACAAGGGTGCTCCAGTATGAGGCTAACGAGCAGGCATCCCCCTCACTGAAGCACCCTTGTGCCTCAGCCAGACCTGTCAGCATCTATGCGTGCATTGGTGACATAAATAATGCCACCATAGGATAGTACTTGTGTTGACAAGTACTATCCTATGGCAGCATTTATCAGTTTATTGAGGCGTAATAGGGCCACACGTGTAGATACTGAGATTTTACTGCAGTGCTAATTAGGCAACTTTGCAGTAAATGTCTCGTGTAGATGCACCCTCTGTTTCTTACAAGTAGAATTTGAACATTTGGCAAGATTGACTTGAGAGGTGACAGGTGAAGAGGTATCGCAGGACTACAGGGATGGAAATACACAGGAAGACGCAACATTTTTCTTTAAAAAAAAATACTCATCGTTCAGGTACCTGAAGAACCCCAACAAAAGGAGGAAAAGAATGAAAGAAGGAAAACTGCTTGCCACAGCTCCTCCAGCATACAGGGAGCTGAGAGGAGCAAGGAAATAGTAGTCTGCCCAAAGTGGGGCAATTTGCCTCACACCAAAGTGTACATGTGGGAGCATGTGCTGTGGCAAAAAGTAGCAGCACAAATTTGTGCTGTTACTTTTTTTGCCGCTGAAGGCCCACGCCACTGCATGTGGGAGTGTGCCCGATGAGGGCAAAATGAGGCATGAACTCTCACTATAGACTGATCAAATTTCTGATCAAATTATCGTTTGTGCCCTTGCAATATATAGGTAAGAAGCAGTTTAGGCGAATTGCAGAAAGTATGCCAAGGTGTAGTCTTTGTAGTAAAGGAAGAATTGGGAATCTATGGAAGAGGACATAAACCTCTAATACTGAAAAGGCATCTATTAAAGAACCAAAATAGCTGGCAGATCCCATAGTTAAGGCAAACATTAAGCCAGGTGGATGAGTGAAGAAGGAAAATTGTAGATCAATAATAATGGAGCTATAGAAAAATTCTGACTCTCATGTTTTAACAGTGCAGTAACTGAAATGTTGAAGCAGAATCTGTGGGTGCAGTCAGCAAAACTAAATAAATGAACAGAGAAAGAACAATATTACTGGAAAAATAAATTGTCTGAAAAGAACCTGAGGTAAATTTTTAGACAGCTGCAGCAGAAGGATGAGAAGAATATAATGATAAATGGACAGTGGGATTGATTTTTGCAAAGAACTATGGGAAAGGAAGGTATCATACAATCCTTTGGCAAAGTGGATTGAAAAAAATGAAATGTGAATGGAGTGGTGTGATTAATCAAAGTGAAGTGCAGATCACAGATGAGGATGTATAAAAAAAACTGAGAAAAGAATCTAATTGGAAACACTGGGAAGGGATGGAATCCACAATTATGTCTAAAAAGCTTAACAAACTTATATCCTCAGCTCAGAATATAGTATAAACAGTAGAAAAAGTTGTACCTAACTGGATAGTGGAAGGAAGGGACTATGATCATTAAAAAGAACCCAGAAAGGAAACAGCTGACTCTGAAAGCTTAAGACTTGCTTGCTGATGATCTGGAAACTCTTTGCTGGAATCATTAGTGAAAAATTGGTCAAGCTTGTTGAAACTAATGATACGTTTTCTTAGGAGCAGGAAGGATATTGAAGATGTGCTGTGGGGGCAAAGAATCATCTGATGGTAACAAACTATACTAATGGATGCCAGAAAAAGTGTAAAAGAACCTATATGTAAATTACTCGGATTATGCTAAAGTACATAATAGTCTGTCCACATGCATGGATTATAAAACAGTTTGAACTAATGAAAGTATATCTTCTGTTGGTGGAATTTATATGAAATAACTTGGAAAGGTATCTCCTCTACCTAGAGTACAAAGGTGAAATAGTAGACAAGCTAAGAGTACATCACAGGATCTTCCAAGGTTACCCCATGTCACCTTTGCTCTTCATTATATCCCTGTAACCATTACCAAAGCATGCAAGGAAAGGCTCTTAAGTGACTAAAGAGGAGAAGTCTATTTCCAGTGGGTTTTGTATGAATTACTTGAAACTATTTGAACAGAATGGTTTTGAGCTTAATTTGCTAGCTAAAACTGTAGAAACTCTCTTGAAAGATAGAGGAAGGGCATTTGATTTAAACAAGTGTGCATGTGTATTTATAATGCTAAAAGAGCTGCAAAAAAGGTCACAAAGAAAATAATTAAATAATGGGAAAGTAGAAGACAGCAGTAGTGTTGCATATTATAAATATTTAGGAGTTCTTCAGAGGGAAATAGTTTGTGATGAACAAACAGGGAGTATTGAAAAAATATCAGTAAAACTCTTGAAGATTAATTAAAACTCTGGAAAATGAACTTCAAAGCACAAAATAGTGTTAAGGCAATAAATATGTGTAACATTCTAGGTATGCCATGTTCCACTACAGTAGTAAATTAGATAATGATTGAAGGGAGGTGGGCAGGGGGCTAGGAGAAAGTTAGCAATGCAGAAGTTCATGAACATGAACTCCACTGTACTTGAGGTTTATGTTGACAAGACGGATAGTGGAAAAGGTCTGAGAAGAGTCAAAGAAGTTTTGAAACAAGAGGTTGTAGACTCATAAGAACTTGGATCAGATTCCAAAACTAAACAAGGATCATGCTCCTACTAAGGGTAAGCCATTAGACACTAAAAGAAACGTAGACAGAAATGGATGGGAAAAGAACAGCATAGAACTTTTTAAGAAAAAACTCATGAAGAGAAGGTGGCCAATTATAAGTAACTTTGTCAATGGTGGATTGAAAAGGAAAAACTGCAAGTTTAATTATGGGTGCATGGGAACAGATTAACTGGACAAGATATGGTAAAGCAAAAATAGATGGTAAGAAAGATGTGGCCTGAATGTAGGGAGTGCAGCCACATCCCAGAAATTATCAGTGGTATTGAAATGGTTGCATCAAATTGGCTGGAAAGTACTAGAAAATAAGAAATTGTCACTGTTTTGCACTGGGTGCTCTGCAAGAAATATGGACCACAAGCTGAAGAGAAGTGTTAACCCCATTGCCCAGAAAAGGCATAGAAAATAAGATTGTGAAAACATTAAGAGATTTTTCAGCATTTACGGTGAGAAAAATATATGCTAGAACAGGGGTGGGCAAAATACGGCTCGCAGGACAGATGTGGCCCACAAGGCCATTCTATCCAGCCCATGGGGCCCCTAAAAAAATGTAGAAAATTAATATTTCTCTGCCCTTGGTTCCTGTCAAAAATGTAGGAACCAAGGGCAGTAGGACCCAGGGGAAGCCCGGCAGGCTTCAACAACAGTGGGGCCTGCCCGGCCCTGCCCCACAGCTGGAAGTCCCAGCTGGGGTCTGTGTTCTGGGACCACGTGGCTACCCTGGCGTGGGAAGCTCAGGTAACTGCAGGGTGGGGGGAGCCCGGGCAGGGAAGGAGCACGGGGGGGGAGGAAGTGCCCCTCCCCACCCACACCCAGCACCCCTCACTGCAGCTGCTTGCAGCTCATGTGGGGCTGCCTGTGCCTGCTCCGGACAGCCCTGTGCAGGCTGCAAGCGCCTGCAGCATGGGGCAGCAAGCTTGGGGTGGGGGAGGGGCCGCTTCCCCCCCACACTCAGCTTTTGGCTGGGCTCCTTTCCTGTGCAGAGAAAAGTGGCCCCTCCCCTGACCCACGCCTGGTGCCCCACACTGCAGGCACTCACAGCCTGCATGGGGCTGTCCATAGCAGGCACAAGCAGCCCCATGCAGGCTGCAAGCAGCTGCAGTGTGGGGTGCTGGGCATGGGGCAGGACTGCTTTCTCCCCTGTGCTCAGCACCAGCTTATAACCTGGCCCCACTGCCAGGCTTGTGCTTCCGGTCCACTTTTGGGTCTGCCGCCAAGCATGCGGGGGGGGGGGCCCACACTGCTGTGGGATGCTTCATCTGCTCCACCATCTTGGCGTTCATGAGCACACCTGGTACCTTGAGGTATGTAGAAAAAACATTTAAAGCTGTGTCTATGGCCGAATTGCTGATTCTCTGAACCAGCATCAAATCAGGACAGTGATCTAAATCAACTAACTGAATCACTGTCCCCTGATTTGAGTGGAATCAAAATCAAATATGGCCCATTTCGCACACCTCTACTCAATATGTCTCCCCATATCTCATTCTGATTGGCTTTCTGCTGTAATGTAAACAATGGTGTGCACGTTCTCCCAAGATGCAGCTCACATCTCTTGCAAGCTTCTGTCTGGAGGCAACAGCCATTCCACTCCTGAATATCAAATGTGATATTCATGTATAGATAAAGTACCCAGCTAGGATTAGCTTTAATAGAGGGATATTTTTGTATGTAGATTTACTTACATGGGAGAGTGTATTCAAATCACAGATCTCATTTAGAGAATGATTTGGCTGGCAGGAGCAGTAGCTGATAATGGCACAACAGAAATACTTTATACCAATTAAACAAATACATTAATTTGTAAAATAAACAAGTAACATTCAGCTAAAAGCTTTAATAAGAATAAAAAAACAGTTAACAATTACGGAGTAATTATTCCACAGTTCATATTTAAACCCAACTGTGACAATTTGGGAACTCTGTATATGTACAGCTTATGAAGCTGAGGTTATGAAATTGCTATATCATTGAATGCCTCATTGGACAGGGAGTCAGCCATATGCTGTCAGGGCTATGTCACATATGTCCCATAGTAGAGATAATGACGAGCCATTAAACCTAGTTGGTTCCCATTCAAGTAAGATCACCTTAGGATAACTTTTGTCTGAAGCCTAGGGAAACCCATCCGGCCAAATTTATCTGCGGTTTAGAGCACTAGAATTTTCACAGAGTAGAACAAAAAGATCAGGGTTAACCCTGGATATGAAATATTTCAGAGCCTGAGCAACCTGTAGGGGACAAATTTGAGGACATATCCATGTTAACCATGGAGCCACATAATAGCTGGGCCAACCCATGAAACGAGGCACATGCTGGACCAAAGGTTTTGCACGTGCCTGGATACAGGGGCTCCAGTTATCAGGGATGTTGTCCAGAAACTTCTTTCATTGAGGTTTCCCCCTAAAGGCACAGATCTCTGTCCTCCATTGCTCCTGTCAGGGTGATGGGCCAGCTAGGCTGGTCTGCCCCTGCAGACCCATGGAACCGATGGGATCATTCTCACTGACATTGATAGCTGTTCTATCGATGACCTGATTGATCTGTGGAATAGCTCACTGAAAAAAAGCGTTGGCTATATCATTTTGCTAACAGGTTTGACAATGATTTGTTTAGTGTGGTTTGGATAATGATGATCCTGCCTAAGGCAGGGGGTTAGATTAGATGACCTGTTGAGGTACCTTCTTTCAGCCCTACTTCTGTGACCTTGGCTGTAGACACAATGGCACCCACACACGTGCTCCCACCACTGCAGTGGCACAGGTCCCTCTAGTGCACAGGGAAACTGAAACTGCTAAGCAGGAGGGTAGGCAACTGGAGCATGTGGCTCTCGATCTGTGGTAAAGCTGAGCAACAGCAGCATAGCTCTTTCTTAAAGGACTATGGCATGACAGTGGCACCAGCAAAAAAGTGTTTCTTCTCCACTGCCATTGCATCTGCAAAGTATTGTCCAGTGGAACTGTTACAGGTAGTGAATGGCCTGGTTGATCGGGCTTGTCTGTGCCCAAAACCCAAGTCATCTTTAGCTCACTTGGATGGATTTGCCACATACTTTGCAGAAAAAAAGATCCCTTGTATCTGTCAGGGTTTGGAGACCACCATTTTTTTGCTTCAGAGTCAGTTTAGGAAGCCTGGTCTTAAACTGTTCATATGGATCATTTTAAGTTTCTATCACCCACTGATGCAGGGGATATGCTTGGAGGGATGAAGGTGACTAGCAGGGAACTGAACCATGTCTGTCTTGGCTTGTAAAAGCCTGCCAGGGGAGACTGGGATCACTGCTGGCAGGGGCTGTCAGTGCCTTCCTTCAGTACTGAACACTCTTAAGTCTACATTTGTCCAGCCCCTGTTCAAGTAGCAATCAGTTTGATGCTTAACTCCCTCCCATTATCACTATGTCTCCAACCTCCCCTTTATAGAGAAGGTCATTGGAAGGATGTTTGCCCAACAGCTCCAGGCACATCTGGATGCCATTGGTTTCTTGGACCCTTGTCAGTCTGGCTTTCATCCTGGATGTAACGGAGAGACTGCTCACAGCCTTGGTTAATGATCTTCGCCTAAAGATCAACAAGGGAAATTGTGCTCTGCTGATCTTACTCATTCTGTGGCCTTTGATACAGTTGACCACAAGGTGCTGATAAAGCTTTACCTGGTGGGTATTTGTGGGACAGCTTTGAATTGGTTCTGCCCTTTCCTAGAAGGGAGGTCCCAGAATGTGGTGATGAGTAAGTGCTTGTCATCCTCCCAAGGCCCTTCCCTCAGTGGTCCATCTTGTTTCTCCCTCCTGTTTAATGTGTATATGAAGCTGCTGGGTGAGACTGCATGGAGATCTAGAGTGAGGTGCCATCAGTATGCTGATGATAGTCAACTTTACCTCACCACCTCTTCTGACCCTGGGTCTGCAGTCTCAGTCCTTTTTCCCATGCCTCATGATATTTGGGGACTGGATATGAATGAGTCAATTTAAACTTAATCCACGTAAGACAGAGATGACAGTGGTGGGCAAACCACATAAAGAGTGGGGGACTAGGACACCTGTCACTGGTGGGATTCAGCCTTACTTGATCACTCACATAGGCAGCCTTGGGCCAGTCCTGATCCTCTGCTGCACCAGGATCTTCAGGTGGTGGTGGAGGAGGATACGAGTGCCTTTCTCCAAGCCTGTCTGGATGCAGTTCTTTCAGATTCCAATCTGGCCACCATCATCCATGTCTTCTTAATATCAAGGCTGGGCTATTGTAGTGCACTCCTTGAAAACTGCCTGGAAGCTGCAGCTGGTGCAGAACACAGTAGCCTGACTTCTGATGGGAATGGGTCACCAGGACCACATACCCCCAGTGCTCCAACATCTGCACTGGCTCCCAGTAGCTTTGCAGGTACAATTCAAGGTGCTAGTTTTGACCTATAAAGTCCTAATTGGCCTGTGACCTACATACCTAAGGGATTGCCTTCTTCTCTGTGCTCTGTCCTGGTTCCCAAGGTCAGCTAAGATCAACCGCCCACAAGTGCCATCAGTTCAAGTGCCATCCATTTGGCAGAAACACACGGCAGCTTTTTCTCTGCAGTCATTCCTCAGCTCTGGAACTCCCTCTTGAGGCTTGCCAGAGTCTGAGCCTCAACATCTTTACAGAGTCTTTTATGTTTGGCCAGGCATTTAGCAACTAAATCTAGGCTAAAATGTTGTTTAGTAGGTCTCTGCTTTGTTTTGTTTTATTATATTTTGTTTCATTTATTCTAGTTGCTTTTTAAAGTTGTTTTGCCTCCCTTGCTGTAAGTCACCCTGAGCCTGTTGTGGGGGAGATGACATATAGGTTGCATAGATAAATACAATCTAATAAAGTAAACTCTGATAGACTTTCTGATTGATTAATTTAGACCTCAAAGAAGGCCTGACTGCAGTTTTTTTCCTTCTGGTAGAACTCCAGCAGGGGAGGAAGTTAAAAAGTCTTTTGTGTTTTTTGTTCAACCACTGAAAGTCAGTAGAATTGCATTAAAGATAGAACGTGTGGATGAGCTCTCTCAGTGGAGTGAACACACAGCATTACCGGCTTGAAATGTTTGTGTCTACAATTAGCATAGGACTGCTACTGAATTGCCTGTTCTAAGGGTACATATATGGCTGTGTTCTGTCTGACCTGACCCTACAATGAAAGGCTTCAGATGGGAGCAGCATTCAGTCCTCCGTGGCTGTAAAAATGTTTCAGCAGGGTAAATTGCTTCTCAGCAGTTTCTATTTTCATCTATGAGATGCTGAATAAACATTTCAATATTCAAACAAATGGTCAAACAGCAGGAAAAAAATAGAATCTGATAATAATGTGATGTGGCATGCTCTTAGTGTAATATGCAAATACTAGTACATAGCATACATATTTGCACAGCAGCTTCCCTGTTAAAAAATGATAATGTGAGCTCCCTACATGGGTGAGCACGCTATGATTCCCATCAGGATTACCTTATCATGTTAGCCTTGCCTCTTTCAATGTTTGGCAATTCACAACTTATTTTGATTTGACTAAACACTTAAATAGCCATTGGAAAGAGAGACTTCAATTTGCATGCAGAAGGATTCATCACATTTCCGGTTATTCTTCCAATTTGGGTTTTTTGGGGAGGGGTTTGGTCTCTCCCATGTCTGAGAATGCCAGTCTAAAGCTCAGCAGTAGGACAGCTCTCTGCTTTGCCACTGCAAATGCTGTTTGCATCCCTTGCATACAGAAAGGAAGATGGGGAGTGGTAATGCATTGGCTTTGGAGTCAAGACTCAGGCCAGTTTCTGAGGCCCCCTCTATTTGTTACAGGTATTGCCCAATTACCTGGAGACAAGCTACATGTGCAAAGGAGCTATCACACAATAAAAAGCACCAACCAGTCATAAAGTTAGACCTAAAAACTGTGTACTAGCTATGTAGCTGGTTGCTACTGAGCTTTAATTGGCATGTGTAGCAGGGTCTCCCTTGCAGCTGGGAGCCTTGTGAGCAGATGGGGAGGGTTCTCTCGAGCTCCTCCAGCATCCAGTCCTCCTCCAGCTGCTGCTGCTCTTCCTCTCTGACGCCCGGGTGAGGCTTTGCAGGCACAGCTGTGTGGCCGCCGGGTCCACCAGCTTCTCAGTGTAGAGCTCCCAGTAGAAGGCAGACTGCACAGAACTCTGCCTTGCACTCCTTTCGCAGGTGCCCTTCCTCTCCACAGCAGCAGCAAATCCTGGGCTGCCCCCAGTAGATCAGCCCCTTGTGGCGTCCCAGGGTCAGGGAGGCTGGTGGATGCACCAGGGCTCCTGCCTTCTCTGGGTCTTGCTTTAGAATGACTGCAGCAAGCCAGGCCCCAGTCCAAATGCCTTCGCCATCTCTTTCTTTCTCTGTGGTTCCCACAGCTTCACAATTCCTGCTCAGCCAAAATTTCAAATCTTGCTCCCCCGCCTCTGTTGTGCAGAGCTGTATTCTGACTCTCCTTTGTCTTCCCAGCTTGTTCTGGGTGTTGCCCCCACTGAAGACAAAGTCCTCCAGCCTGGGGTGGTTAGCCACACTCTGGAGCTGCTGCCAGAAGCCCTGCCTAGCAACAGGGCTCCTGAAGCCCACCTCCCAATCAGCCGAGGACTCACATTTCCATATGTAGATGAGGTCCTCCTTCTTCATCTGGAGCGCCTCTCACAGGATCAGCCAGCAGAAATCTTCCCTCCTCATTCCATTCGGCAGGTGCTGCTCCCTCTTGTCCGATCCTTTCACATGGCAAGCTACTAGATAGGCCCTCACCTCCATCCCTGGTGTACTTCGTGGCGGTTGGGGTCCCCCGGCTGGCAGCGCTCTCTTTGCCATCTCAGTGTACGTCACCATGACCTGGTCTATCTGGAATCCTCGGACACCCAGAGCCCAGGCAAAGAGCTCGCTCTCCCCACTGCTGTGGCGCCAGGGGAGACCACATGGGTCACCGGCTCTGTAGAGACACAGATCCTCGATACTACGCTTGATACTACTACTATCTGTCGCACACAGGCATTCACATTACTCAAGGGGAAACCTCCCAAAGCCAGCTTTCCAAGTGGTTTGCAGAGCTAGAGTGGCACAAAGCGTTCTGTGATTGTGGTGCTCTTTACATACATAAAGTAGGCTCTTTCCTATTTTAGGCACGACTCCTATGTGTGCATGACTGACTGCTCAAGGGAAGCATACAATAGCAGCCCTGTGCTCTGGACAGCACAAAAACTATTCCTTTCTGCTCCTTCCTGGAGAGGCAGAACCCAGGGAGAATGAAGCAGGTAGGGTCACAGCCGTGTTCCCTCCTCTCCAGTTCAGCTAGGTGCCATGCACCGCACACGCATGCATACACATTATCACAGTGCCGGTGAATTGTAAACCACTCAGGGCTGTCTGTTTGCCTTCTCACAGGCAGCCCTTATTTTTGCAAGATCCTTCCTCCCCTACAGTTGTACACTGTGAGTGCTTGACTGTCTTAATTTATTTGTCTTCACAGTACTCCTGTGAGGTAGGACAGCGCCTATCATTCCCATGGGAAACTGAGTCACAGAGAGACTAAATGACTAATCAGATGTCACTATTCTCCCACTTCCACTATTGATCTAAACAGAGAAGATGCTTTTGTCAATAATATTGAGATGGTAGCAGATTGAGCAAGATGGCCCTGGGACATTTCAGCCCAAGAGTGGTTTCTCTTTAACTCCTGTGGGACAACTTCGTGTCTTCCTGTGGATATATGAACTGGGAGTGGAAAAATGTGTGAGGATACTGCAGGAGGTTGGTCCTGTGGAGTTCCCTACGATCTCACCCTAAAGACGGGGGAGGCAGTATCCCTTCTAGACAGTGTGCACGAGTGATACAATCCTGCTTCTCTTCACTCCACTTGGATGAGCACCCGTGTAGAAAGAAAAGAGTGTGGACTACAAATGAGATAGTAAGTGAAGCCTCCAGATCCTGTGGAATCTGGTACTGGGAGGTCCAGAGTTTTAGGTCTAAAAACTACCCAGCTGTGTGAATGTTTTAGAATAAATACTACATTTGCAGAAAATTGTGGTTGTGGTCATTCTAAAACCCTTCAGAATTTGAAGTTGTTTGCTGAATAATCTCAGTTTGGAAAAAGTAGGGAAGGGGAGATTAGAGTCACAAAATAGCTGAAGGGGATGTAAATTCAAGTCCTCTCCAGGCTGAGGCCAAGGTCTCCTTATATCTTGGGTGAGTGCTTTAACAGCTGAGTTAGTATTTAAAAGAAGACAGCTGCTTCTTCCAGGGGTTTCATGACTAGCTCTCCATTTCCTTTGCTTTCCTCACTAATGCCCAAATTCAGTGTTTCAATGTTCATTTCTTACTGAATGGAACATTTCAGCTGGCACAAAATAAAATGTTTCAGTTTTTAATTTTGGTGGGAACCCTGGCCTCCAAATAGTTCAAATTTGGTACCCTTCTTTTTTGATTCATTGGCTTAGCAAACTTATTTTCAAAGCGCTACTAGAAAGGGCTGGCCTTTCTACACTTCTTCTTCACTGAGTCTCCCTGAACCCTCATCCTCTTCTTCTTAAGGTTAGACAGGAGGAGAGCCTAAATAACAGCATTGCAAGCAGCATTTACCTAAATATGAATACCTGAGTAGGTGTGCTCCATAAAGTAGAGAATGCCCTGAGAAAGATTGTCTTCATCCCCCTCATTTTCTTTCCTTCTACAAATCTGATCCCTCTTGAGTATCCATCAAAGACCTTCTGTGTGGCACTTAAGGGGGAGACAGTCCAGGAGAGAAGTACTTTTCTCTTCAACATGTCTTGGATGACTTTACCTAAATGGTATTTCTTGCTGCTGAAGCAGAGAGAAGAAAATCAAGCCTGTATATTCTGTTTCTTTGCCTTCATATTAAATGTGTAGAACAAAACTAATAAGATTTTATGGTAAATGATCAATCTCTTTGAGGACTTTAAAGGCCCTGCAGCTATCATCAGATTGGGGTTTACAATAACAGCTCATAAAAGTATTTTACACACACAAGATGGGAAATGCTTTTTCATGCCATTTGATGCACAGATGAAGGGGCATCTGGCTGCTGAGCTGGTGGAAATATCCTCTGCAGAGTTCAAGTTACTTCATTCACTTGTGCACTAAAACATGATTTTTAACTCCCTGCATCAGACACAGCCTTGCAAGGAAATATCTTAAGTTTCTTGCAGAAGTCGTAGTCTTCCTGCAGGATCTCAAAGCCAACAGTTTCTTGCTGAATACTTTTCAGTGTTTGCACATCTTCACGTTATTGTTTGCACTCTTACTGGTACATCCAGAACCACCTTCATCTGAACTGTGACTTGGTCTGCTCATTGCTTCTGACTTAGGGTGGCCATCGTAGAGGACAGTCTGATTGTCCTCTGTCCTTTATTGATATGAAACCAGATGCCTTTATGCCCTCTATTATTTTCCTGAAGAGAAAAATAGAGGACATAAATACATTGGGTTTTGTATCAATAGAGGACAAAGTAGCAGAAAATTGGAATGTCCTCTATGATGGCCACCTATTTTGACTGCAGTTCATTAGGGCTTGGGACAGATGTTACACATAAACTGGTTTAAGTGATCAGAAACTGGTTAAAACCTGTAACAGAACAGATGTTCAGTGCACATAAAACAATTTGAAAATGGTTGAAATTGTTTTGAGATAAACCTGGTTAAATGTAGTATCAGACTTAACTGATTTGGCTCAAACTGGTTTATGCAATGTCTGTCCCAGACCCCTTGCTGGTTTAAGATAAAGCAGACTCCCCCAGCATCCCGGCATGCTCTCTGGGCTGGGCGGGGCTGTCTGCTTCACAGCAGGGCTGACTCCTCCTCTCTGCTCCGTGGCTGCAGCTCTGGCAGAGACTTGCAGGCTGCTCCCCACCCTCCCCCTCGCCACTCCCTGCTAAGCAGGAATTCTCCCCTCCCATCTGCCCTGCTGAGAGGTATCTGTGTATTAGCTAGCAGACCACATGCTGGGTCCAGTCAGTGCTGTGACAGGCAGAATCAACAGGTAGCTGGTAATATTCCTCTTGTTTTCTGCATGGAGTAATAAACACTGTTATCAATTCCCTGCTGGGCTAATCAGAGCATCCTGCCAGGGCCTGGCCATGCCCACCCTCAGCTCAGTACTGTAGAGGGTAAGGGAGGGCTGCTGTAGCTCTCCTTGGCTTGTAGCCTCAGCCACTGTAGGCAAGTGCCTGCATTTCTGAAAATGGAATGTCTATCCACCTCCAAATTGGTTCAAGCTTTGCAGGTTAAACTAACCTGCAAAGATTGAATCAGTTCATACTCAGGATTTTTGAATGTCTGTCTCTAGCCCAGGATGAGAAAATTAAAAGCAAAACATGGCTGAATCCCAAGCTCAATCTGTGCAAGCAGTATTTTTCCTCTTTTTTGCAAGCAACTGCTAACTTCACATATGCTGCACCATTAAAGTATTCAACCACTATTCTGGCTCTTGTGAGTGGTATAAAAATATTACTTATGGCAAAGCCAGGCTTTGCCAAGTTTTCTTCATTACAAATCAAATCTGTTGCTCTCTTAAAAAGAAAAATCCCTACAAAATCACACAGCAGGGAGCTGCTACCTTCTCATCATTTCAATGAATCAGAGGTAAAGCAGCGGGTGCAACTGTGGTCATTCTGATTCCATCCATCTTAAGCCACTAGAGTGTCGGAGAATGGCAGATGTTAGATTTCTTTGTAGTACGTGCTGCATGAGAAGAGGAAAACCCAGGCAGAACAAGCCTCTAGAATGTGCTTACTGATCTGTGAAAATACCAACCGTTCCTAACAAGGAAGGCAACTTGTCAGCCATTATTGATAGGGGATTTTGAGTGGGGAGGGCAGAGGCATTTTTATTTATGTATTTTGTCTTTGTTTCTCAGGTTGCAAGAATCTCATTGTGCTCTAGAATGCATGTTGCTGAATGACTTCCAGGCTTCTTTTGTAATGCCCCCCTTTTTCAGCTGTTATAACCATCTTTCTTCCTCCACCCCCAACCCTGCCCTGACTTTTTAAAGCTCAGAGGTGAGGGGGAATGTTAAAGCAAATGAAATAGCTGTCTGAATATAAAGAAAAAGTGTGAGACAGGATTGTTCAGGAGGAACATTTTTCTGATTCCTGAGAAATTAATCTCTGATGTCTGCTGACTTTTCTGGCAGCTAGAAAATTAGAAATTTCCTTTGTTTGAACCCATAAGAATACTGCAAACTCAGATAGTGTTGTCCAGTGCTGTAAGGGCCTGACCCAAAGTCCATTACATTTTACCTGTGTGCTTAAGGTAACTTCTCACCTGGGAACCAGATTTGCCACTGGTATAATTTGGCACTACCCTGTTGACCTCAGTGGCACTACACTAACTTTTCCCAGTGGATAATTTGACCCATAAGAGATTTTTAGTAAAAGTAAACTGATGATCCTGACCCTCTTGCCTTAGGAACAGACATTGCATATAAACCAATTTAAGTGATAAGAAACTGGTTTAACCCGTAACAGAACATATGTTCAGTGCACATAACCCAGTTTCAAATGGCTGAAACTGGTTTAAGATAAACCTAGTTGAATGTAGTATCAGACAGGTTAAACCAGAACCCCCCAGCATCCCAGATGCTTTGCAGCCCTAGGCTGGGCTGGGCTGGGCTCATTCCTCCAGAGAACAGGGCTGTCCCTGCCCCTCTGCTCCCTAGTCAGAGTTCCAGCGGAGACTGCAGGCACAGCAGGGTCTGCCTGGCTTCCCCCAGCCCCCCCCCCCGCTGCTCAAGCAGGGATCCCCCTCTTGCTCCCTCCCATCTCCCACAGCATGGACCCTAGGCA
>NW_017729026.1:18228176-18230021 GCF_001723915.1 Gavialis gangeticus | reverse complement strand
CCCCCCAACTTGCTGCTCAAGCAGTGATTTCTCCCCCTGCCCCCAATCTCCCACAACATGTACCCCAGCCCCATGGACCCTAGGCATGTGGTGTGCAACCAATGCTGAGAGGTGTCTGTGTGTGTGTGTCTCCAATTTCTCTGGGAAAGACAGACAGAATAGTGTCTGCTTAGGGCTTTTTGGAGCTAATCAACAGGTCAGCTGGTAAAGTCCCTCCATTCCTTCTGTGGAAAAAACTGTTTAAGAAGAGCTTGAACTAATGAGGGAGCCTCTTGTTTTGTTGATGGGCTAATAAATGCTGTGCTATCAGCTCCCTCCTGATTCCCTTGCCTGTCAGGTTTCCAGACAGTATGAAGAAGCAGGGAGAGGGAGATTGAAAAGCTCAGTATCATCAACAGATGCATGCGCTGCACACACACCCCTCTGCTTCAGAGTGCTAGCCCAGGGCTGGGGTCTGGCAACACTCCTGCCCCTTGAGCAGTGAGCGGGGAAAATCCTGGGATGGTGTAGGCAGGGTGGGGGTTTATACCCCTACCTACTCAGAGCAGCCTTCCCCACCCCCTTCAGCTCAGCACTGTGGAAAGGTAGGGAGGGCTGCTCTAGTGCCCCCCAGCTTCTAGTCTGAGCCGTTGCAGGCATGTGCCTGCATTTCTTCAGTTCAGGGGGAATGTCTATGCAGTTGCAATATGGTTAGGGACAGAAATTACACATAAATTACACATAAGTGATTGGAAACCAGTTCAGATCTGTAACACAACAGAAGTTCAACAGTGCACATAAACTGCTTTCAAAATGGCACAAACCAGTGTAAGATAAACTTGGATGGATGCAGTATGTGAATTAACTGATTTAAATTAAATTGTGTTTTTGAAATTCTGTCCCAGATCCCCTCCAAATTCAACTTAACTCACAGTCCTGCAGCATCCCAAGATGTTTTGCACCTCCCCCACAAACCACCCCTTACAGGCCCAAGCTGCCTGATGCAGCAGAGCAGGGAGGCTTGCTCTAGCACCCCGCAGCTTCTGGCCTGGGCCATCACAAGCATGTGGCTGCATTTCTGGAGTCAAAAGTGAATGTCTGTTCACTTGCTTTTCAGTTCAATCTATGCAGCTTAGACTAACCTTGAAAGATTGAATAGATTCAGCCTCATGCTTTTTGACTGTCTGTACTTAGCCTATAAGGAAGTGGAGAATCAGGGTGAATGACTCTTTAAGCATTTATATTCTAAGAGGTGTAGTCTTTGCTGGAACATGAATTGATACATTGATTAGTGAATATAGACATTTTACAGAGGCAGTGACCTATTAACAGCCCAAACCAAAGCAGGCCTCAGTAACAGAATGAGCATTAGACCTTGGTGGCTGGGAAACAGACTATATATGGCCTAAGTAGAAATTCTGGGAAAGTTAGGAGTATTATTTGAGTACAAGACACCAAAACAGAGTTCAGTGTGTCCTAGTAAACAGGTCCTCCTATCTGGTGGGAAGGTCACAATTGTGTCACCTAAAGATGTTTTTAGTATTTGGTGAGAACTAGGATATGTATTCTGTAAACATGAAGTCATTTTGATCAGTGTATGAAAAGGGCCTGGGAACCCTGAAATACTTCGCACTGAGCTAGGGACTGTTTTATGCTGGTGCAATTTTTGTAGATATCCTGGCTAACACCATGCCTGAATGGTGCATGGATGTTAAAGCCTAGGCTTGTTTGTGAGCAGTAAACCTAGAAGAGGTCTTTGTTACTATGACCTGTGGCCTCCCTGTTAAAACTAACGAGGTATTTAGCTGCATGCGTTCCAGCTCTGTTCAAGAGTCTGCTCTCTCCCTCAACAGTGGAGCCTCTGCT
>NW_017729026.1:18225790-18228165 GCF_001723915.1 Gavialis gangeticus | reverse complement strand
TCACTTGCTTTTCAGTTCAATCTATGCAGCTTAGACTAACCTTGAAAGATTGAATAGATTCAGCCTCATGCTTTTTGACTGTCTGTACTTAGCCTATAAGGAAGTGGAGAATCAGGGTGAATGACTCTTTAAGCATTTATATTCTAAGAGGTGTAGTCTTTGCTGGAACATGAATTGATACATTGATTAGTGAATATAGACATTTTACAGAGGCAGTGACCTATTAACAGCCCAAACCAAAGCAGGCCTCAGTAACAGAATGAGCATTAGACCTTGGTGGCTGGGAAACAGACTATATATGGCCTAAGTAGAAATTCTGGGAAAGTTAGGAGTATTATTTGAGTACAAGACACCAAAACAGAGTTCAGTGTGTCCTAGTAAACAGGTCCTCCTATCTGGTGGGAAGGTCACAATTGTGTCACCTAAAGATGTTTTTAGTATTTGGTGAGAACTAGGATATGTATTCTGTAAACATGAAGTCATTTTGATCAGTGTATGAAAAGGGCCTGGGAACCCTGAAATACTTCGCACTGAGCTAGGGACTGTTTTATGCTGGTGCAATTTTTGTAGATATCCTGGCTAACACCATGCCTGAATGGTGCATGGATGTTAAAGCCTAGGCTTGTTTGTGAGCAGTAAACCTAGAAGAGGTCTTTGTTACTATGACCTGTGGCCTCCCTGTTAAAACTAACGAGGTATTTAGCTGCATGCGTTCCAGCTCTGTTCAAGAGTCTGCTCTCTCCCTCAACAGTGGAGCCTCTGCTCACTGAATGAGCAACTCCAAATTGTAGTAGCAAAGAAGATGGCATCCTGATAGCATGCAGACAGACCACCCAAACTTAGGGAGCCTGATGTGACTGGTATTACTTAAGCTCACCTGACAGTCCAACAGGGTATGAGGCAGTCCTCAGCTGCCACACTGAAGCTAAGCAGAGTCCCCTTATTCCAGAGGATTTTTTTGTGAATATGTGCAGCCAAATTAATCCTTTTATGCATCCTGAGCAGTTTAAAAGGTGCCATAAACTGAGCAGGGAATCCTGACGTACATAGAATAGTCATTATGTGAACACAGTTTAATTAAACAAGAGGTATGGACAGAAGAAACTCAGTTGCCCTCTTACCTTTGTGAAAGAAAAGAAAGTCATTAAAAGGTGGTAGGAGAGCAAAGTTCAAGAGCTTTACACTGTGCAGTGGGGGTCATACTTTGAGAGAAAGCAAAGACACCACTCTGAAAGTACATCTCGGCTTTTCTGTGTTAGCAGTACTGTATTGTGTGCCATTCAGAAAATGAGGCTCAGTAGAGATATCACAGCAACTAAGCTACAATTTTTTCACCTGTGATGACAAAACAAAAGGCTTGCTATTAGTATTCAGTACCAACTACCATCATGACTACCCTGTAACTGAATGGTTTACTTATGGTGCCTTTGTTTCCCTTCCTGTTTACCGAACAGATGGCACCTGTCATTGACAATACACTGACAGATATCATGGCTTTTACTGACACCTTGCTTTGTTCTTTAGGACAAAGGTGCCCAGTGTACAAGTGCCTGAAAAGGCCAGTACACACTGTGCCAGAAGCCTGCCGTATTTACTTTGTAGCTAGTATCTAGTTGTCTATCTTCTAGCTGGGCAATACTGTTTCTTTTCCTCTCCTCCTTCCTGTCTCTTATCAGTCACTAGTTGTTCAGCTTAAAGTTTCGCACAGAACTGTTTGTTTTTTTATGGTTAGGCATCTACCTAAGTCATGGTTTTGCAGATTTTTCAGAAACCACAGTAAACAGCATTGTCTGCAGTGGCCATGATCGCTAGGAAATCTGGCATTGGCAGCAATTTCCAGTAAAATCAACCCAAAAAAACAGTAGTGAGGCAGACTGAGTGAAGGTGCCCTCCACCAATCAGCCGTGAGGGTAGAACCACCAGGGCCCCTCTGCCAATGAGTGGTGAGGGGCTGGGCCACCACAAAATGCCCATGAAATTGGCTCTATACACTGTGAGTGGGCCACAAAAAGCCTGTTGTCTCACCATGATTTAGATCCTTATTTATGGTCCTCTCTTTCTGTGGGTGCTGGGGAATATTTGGCCTACTTGAACTGGCAGCTGAAAGGCTTCCTCTTGTCAAGCTGGACTGTCCATATTTCCCTGCTTCCATGTAGGGTTGTTGTGTAGTTCTGAGCCCTTCGCAACACATGCTATATGCAATTGCATTTGCATGCCTGTTAGGTGGGTAGCTAGAGGAAACTATCCCATCTATCTATCATTTCCCTTGCATTTCATTTTTACCTCAGAAGGATGTTGGGACCTTGGAAGCAGGCAGATTTCCCTGAAATGGCTGTGTCTGCTGTTTAGCATTTCTGAGAGATCCAAGCAAGCCC
>NW_017729026.1:18176780-18225779 GCF_001723915.1 Gavialis gangeticus | reverse complement strand
TGCTATATGCAATTGCATTTGCATGCCTGTTAGGTGGGTAGCTAGAGGAAACTATCCCATCTATCTATCATTTCCCTTGCATTTCATTTTTACCTCAGAAGGATATTGGGACCTTGGAAGCAGGCAGATTTCCCTGAAATGGCTATGTCTGCTGTTTAGCATTTCTGAGAGATCCAAGCAAGCCCAACAGCCTTCCAAAATTCAGCTTCTTGCATGATTCAGGACTAACTAAAGGGATGGTCATTGGGGCTAGGGGCAAACATTCAAAAAGCCTGAGCCTGAATTGATTTAATCTTTGCAGGTTAGTCTAACCTGGCTAGGCTGAACTGGTTTATAAATGGACAGACATTCTCTTTGGACTGAGGAAATTCAGGCATATGCCTGCAGTGGCTCAAGCCAGAAGGCGGGGAGTGCTAGAGCAGCCCTCCCTTCCCTTTCATAGCACTGAGCTGAGGGGGGTGTAGCCAGGCCCTGTAGGTCCTCTGATTAGGGGTGTCTGCCTCCACCATCCCAGGCTTTTTCCCACTCACTGCTCAAAGGGTGGGAGAGTTGCCAGACCTCAGCCCCCTGCTAGCACTCTGAGGCAAGGGGGGGTGTGCAGTGCATGCATCTGTTGATGATATAGAGCTTTTCAATCTCCCCCCTGCTCCGTCATACTGTCTACAGCAAACTGACAGGTGAGCAAGCCAGCAGGGGACTGATAACAATGTTTATCACCCAATCAGCAAAGCAATAGCCTCCCTCCATTGCTTCAAACTCTTCTTAACCAGCTTACCAGCTGACCTGTTGATTAACTTGAAACAGCCCTAAGCAGTCACTGTTCTGTCTTCCTGTCCCAGTGAAATTGGAGACACACACGTCTGCATTAGCTAGTATACCACATGCCTATGGTCCATGGGGCTGCGGTCCCTGCTGTGGGAAATGGAAGAGACAGAGAAGGGGATTTCCTGCCTGAGCAGTGATGGAGGAGGGAAGGCGCGGGTAGGGCAGGCAGGCCGTGATGTACCTGCAAGTCTTTGTAGGAGCTCCAGCCAGGGAGCAGCGCAGAGGGGCAGAGAGCCCCACCCAGCCCAGCGAGCATGCCGGGATGCTGGGGGTATATGGTTTATCTCAAACTAGCAAGGGGTCTGGGACAGACATTGCATAAACCAGGTTGAGACAAATCAGTTAAGTCTGATATTACTTTTAACCAGCTTTATCTCTAATTGGTTTCGTCCATTTTCTCTCAAACTGGTTTATGTGCACTGAATATCTGTTCTGTTACAGGTTTAAACCAGTTTCTGATCATTTAAACTGGTTTATGTGTAAAGTCTGTCCCTAGCCTGGAAGTGAGGTATACCTTCTGTCAGAATGCATTTCATCAGAGTCACCTCTGTTTTTTAGGCTGAGCCAGTGCTAAGTAACTGTGGAGTTGTGTACAGATGCTGAAGGTCCTCATACCTGGACTGACACAATGAAAGCAGAAAATAATAGTCTCTTGCCTATATTGAATAAATTGTCCATGTTCCTTTATTCCAGTCTATTTCTCTTGCCCTGTTTTTATTGCGCTAATGGATTTGTGGATGGTTTCTTTGAAAATGGTTCTTGATGTATTATTTTGAGTTAAGGTCAGCCTGTCCCTTGTACTGAAAGTATGGCATCACAGACTGACAATTTTTTGGTGGCTTTGATTTTGTTACTGCTGTTTTGTTTTGTTTGGCTGTTTTTTCCATGCGTTGGTGGGAGCAATTATAAACACTTTCTCTGCTAGCACAGGGGGATCAGAAGAAGCCAAAATTACAAGTGAGAAATTATTTATTCCACATGTTTTGGCATGTGTTTTCTTTGGCATGTCTTAATGATACCTCAGGTATAATCTGGAAAGAAAGAAAGTGGCTTTTTCAGGACTCCTCTAAATCAATCAGTAATTTGGCTACAATTGCAGTTTTTCTTTGTATCTTCAGCTGTTTGCTTACACTATGTTTTTTAATCCTTATGCGGAAAGCTATCTTAGTTTTATGCTCCAGCATTACTTTATGTATTTTTGGCAAATCCCCACCATAGTTGGAAGAATGAGTTTTGCTTCTTACATGATAATGAAATCTTGGTATTTTGTCTCACACTGTGAAAATTAAGCTTCTCAAAGTGTAAAATTGAATACATTGTTTATTTACCTCAAGTTTTTTGGAATATGATTTCGTTTCTCTGTATGTACTAGCTCTCCTAAGTGGGCATTTCTGCAATTGTTGAGTGCTACAGCTTCTACAAGCAGATGCTGGAATAGCTCTTGGTTTCTCTACAGCAAGCACATAAATGGCCAAATGCACTAATGGCCGGTCATTAGGATACTTCATCTCAGTGCTGACAAGTACCATCTTCTGTGGTACTGCAGTATCTTCTTCAGGGCATGCTGTGAGGACAGGTTACAGTGAGTAGATTGGGCTATCAGGCTGAGATACAGGTTGAAATGCAGTTTCCAGAGCAGTCCACCAGGTGGTGAAAGGAAAGGAGAGCAGCATGCAATTAGCTCAGCTGCAGTTCAGAACTGTGAGAGAAGATGTAGTGGATACGTTGTAAAACTTCCTCCGAATAGAGGGAAGGTGTATAGGTTTCCAAAATTAATGATGCAAGATTCAGGATCTGGAAAATGTAAGTATTAACAATGTGTTGGATTAAAAAAGCAATAAAAAGCAGATGCAGTCCAAAATCGTAAGTGGAGAGGGATTTCTGCCAGTGAATGAGTGAGCAGGATCCAGTGTGACCAACAAATAAATAAATAAAGAATAGGTTTGAGACAAGGATAATCAGTGGAAACCTCAAGCATCATGAGTTTTGTTAGAGAAAAAATATGCTATAATTTTGGTTTGGCATGAATTACTGACTGTTTTCATGTTACTAAATTAAAGTCTGTTTTTTTTTGTTTTGTCCAAAAAAAAGTTTTGTCCAAAAAAAAAAATCAGCCTTTTATTACCACACTTGTAGCAGCTGCCTGCCCATATTGGCCTCTTGTACAACAGCATATCCTCTGATTGCTCATTGGTTGTGCATTCTCTACTATGAGCGTGACAACGGGAAGAATTTAAGAAGCAGAAATGAGGTCTTATCCCTTACAAATAAAACAATGTTGTGCACACTGGACTTTCTAATAATGTGACTGGTCTCAAAACACAGTTTTATAAAAAAAAAAAAGAAAAAAAAAGACGTCCTATTTTTCTTCCTAGTTTATTTTTTTGCTAAAGTTCCACTCCTGCCAAGAGATTCAGTTCTGACAGGAGCTCAATTTTTCCTTCAACCAGGTTTGATCTGCAGCTTTTCTTAAACTCATCATGCCCACTTTTACTTAGCATGGTTCATCACATGTGATTAGATCCAGCATGGCTGCTAAATCATCATCATTCTACAAAGCTGGAACTGCAAAGCTAACATTATGGAAAACACAAGATGATGACAAAATACCTCTAGTTCAAATCAAGCCAGGATGCTGAAAAAAAATGAGGTTTTTATACTGGCCACAAATTAATGCTAAATCCAGTTCACCTGGCCTCATTTTCAAAGGTTGAGTGGTCAGCAATTACTGAAAATCAGGCCATTTCAAGGTGTTTCAAAATAGACTCCCAAACATTGGCCCAACTAAAACTCCCAGCTGTCACATATAAGAATGTAGGCCTAGTCTGCCCTTGCTGATATGCACACAGGGGTTACGGTCTTCCACATTTTCCTTAGTATTTGTAAATGCCATTTCATAATAATAGCAAAAGACATCTCGGACAGTATTTCTGGACAACCATAGCACTTCTTGGGAGGTTATAATTTAACGCTTTATAATGCCATCTATGGTGTGATATAATCACCCAGAAATACACTCCCTGCCATGTCTCATTGCTTAATTATAACATGTCAGCAGAGGATCTGCCAGAAGAAGTAGCACAATGGAAGCAGAATTAGCCCTTGATTTAAATCAATACAGAGTTAGATAAAAATCAGCTTTTGACGCTCAGTGTCTTCTGAGCCTGTCTAGTCGTTCACAAAGAACAAAAAAAGAGCATAGGCCAAAAAAAAGTCAATTAAAAAGTTAACTAAAGCCTCCTGTGAAGAACTGTCAAAGTACTGGGTTTCTGAAGTTAACCCTTCCTTCTTTCACATCTTTTATCCAGCTAATTATTTTGGCTTGTATCTCCATATCTGATTAACTGCTTCAGTGCTTCATAATGTAAGAGCAACACAATGCAAAATTCAAGTTGCCTTGCTGCTTCGTATACCAGGTGTGTTTTTCTTCAGTATCAGTACTTGACTCAGTCATCTTTGAGTTTCTTTGGAAGTGAGATGCAAATGTAAAAAGGGGACATAGCAGTTGTCATTAGAAATGGGGCTAGAGAGTTGAAGGATGGTTGTTTACATTGTTCTACTCATTGGAAAATGGGTCAAGTAGGAGCATATGTCTAGGAAGAGGACTTGTGTAGCCCTGTAGCGCAGTGAGGTATAATATACATTTTTATGCTGTTTGCTTTTTGAGAGGATGGGCTATAGTATTAACACATGCATGCCAGGTGTACTTATAACAGAGGGGAAGCATGATCTAGGCATATTTTTAAGATGGTGAAGACATTAATGAAAAGCCCACATACAAATTCAGAGTAAATATGGTTGAGTGTATGGTCTCTTGTCCTAGGTTAAAAGGTCAATTAAGTGGAAAAAACTTACCAAAGCCTCTGATCTCATCCACATTCACTCAGCAGAAAAAGCATATGAACTGTAGGTCACAGTGAATAAGGAACTTAGATGTCTAAAAATTTAGTTCTGCTGTGACTAACTGTTAGTAGTCTGCCTCATGAAACACATTCCAGAGCCCAAGTGCCCAAGCTCCTTGTACAGAGCATGGCAAGAGTTTTCTACCTCAGACCAGAGATCTAGACCAGCCAGTACACTGAATGGAAAACCACCTGGCAGTTGGAACAGTGAAAAGAGGGGTATGTTCTACCACTCACTGGAGCATAGGTGCCCCCTGAGTTAGACACCTCTGGCAATATAGGATCCAAAGACAAGAATCTTCCCATCAGGGTAGGCATTTACATCTACTCTTTCAAAGAATTGAGCAAGGCTCACTCTTTTCTCTTAAAAAGATGCAGTGGTGCCACCTTTCAGATAACAAACTAGGGCGTACAGCACCTGGCTAGGATGTAGGAGACCTGCATTTAATAACCTCCTCAGCCTGAGAGGGTTCAGTTCACTTCTTTCACGTTCCAGGACAGATTGCAGCCTAATCTGGATATATACATACAGCTCTCACCAACCTTCCTAGTGAAGTTATGCCACTCTGCAGAAAAATAAAATCAAAATTTATTTTGTGAAAGAGAAAGAAAGAGAAAAGGCGAGAGATGGAATGGACTTAAAAGCTAGCAAGCTTCCACAGTTGTGTGGAGAGCATACTGGGAAGGAAGAGCCGTAGGTTCCCTGACCCAAGCAATGTTTCTGTATGTTTTCCAGTGACTGGATTTTGTCCCTTTGGGAACTTATCCAGTGACCATGAGATAATAGAATTCACTATCCATCATAGGGCAGGGAAGTCAGCCAGTAGGGCAGAGGTGCTTGACTTCAGGAAGGCTGACTTCAGTGAACTTAGGAGAATAGTAGGAGAGATCTATGGGAAGAGGGACTGGAGGGGAAGGGAATTCAGGAATGGTGGTTGTTCCTCAAAGGAATGATCTTCAGAGCACAGAAAAGATCCATTCCTGAGTGCAGGAAAGGTGGTAAAGGAGCCAGGAAGCCATTTTGGCTTACTAGAGGAATCAAGGAGTGCTTTAAAAAGAAAAAGGAGACTTTGGGCAGTGGAAACAAGGGGTAGTCACCAAGGAGGAATACACAAGTATAGCCTGTATTTGTAGAGAGAGGATAAGGAAGACAAAGGTGGCAACCAAGATCAGGTTGGCAACTGAAATCAAAGACAGTAAGAAGTCCTTCTTTAGGTATATAGGGAGCAGGAGGAAGACCAAGGGAAATGTGGGGCCCTTGCAGAAGGGGAAGGGATAGCTGATAACAGACAGGAGAAAATTGAACTCTTTAATGAATAATTTGAATCGGTGTTCCTGCTTGCAAATGGTGGTTGCCCACCTGGTTGGATACTGCACGGATGTAGTGGGGAGGGGAGGGAGGCGATTGTCAACCAATGGTCACTGTTGAACTGATGAAGGAGCACTTAGAGTGGTTGAATGTCTTTAAATCGGCAGGACTAGATGAACTACACCTGAGAGTGCTGAGGGAATTGGCTAGAGTCCTTGCAGGACCATTGGCGAAGGTATTTGAAGACTTGTGGTGCTTGAGAGAGGTCCTGGAAGACTGGCAAAGTGGCAAAGCGGTGCCACTCTTTGAGAAGGGGATAAGGGAGGATCCAGGAAACTATAGGCTAGTCAGTTTCACTGCAATAACAGGTAACATTTTGGAAAAAATTATCAAGAAGTCCATCTGGGAGAGACTGGCAGATGGCACGATGCTGGAAGATAGGCAACATGGCTTAACTGGGGGCAAGTCATGGCTGACCAATCTCATCTCCTCCTATGATCAAGTAACAAACCACTTAGATGTGGGAGATGTGGTTGATATCATATACTTGGATTTTAGAACGGCCTTTGATATGATCTCCCATGATGCTTTTATAAAAAAACTTGGGGATTGTGGGCAGGCAGAGTCCACAGTCAGGTAGATTGGGAACTGGCTAAGAGGTCAAACCCAGAGAGTGTTAGTGAACAGGTCTGTATCATCTTGGCAGGAGATGACCAGTGGTGTCCCTGCAGGGTTTGGTCCTTGGCCCCATGCTGTTCAACATCTTTATCAGTGATTTAGATGAGGATATGGTGTGAGAGTCCAAAGGATACCCACCTAGAGTTCAACCCCAGCCGGGAGCACGGATCTCACCATACCAGGACATCCACACTGCGACGAGAGCTTTCCATCCGCACTGGCCTGGCTTTACCTCCTCGCCAGGTGAAGTGGATTGTGGCTAATCCGCAGCGCATGCAATATGGAAATGGAGCCAAGGAAGGAGAGAAGGGAGAAGACGGGGAGCCGGAGACACGAGGCGACAGCTGGGTGAGCCCTTGGTCAGACTCTGAAGAGGAGGTAATACTCCCACTGTGGGAGTGAAGAGGCAGCAAAAACCATAGTGGGGAGAGACTTGGGAAATGGCAGAGGTGGTGGATCCACCCAAACTGGCTGCCGTGGGGTTCTTTTTTTTTTTCCTTTTTTTTTCCCCCTTCCTTTTGATGTTCCTGGTGCCTGTTCAAGAGCCCAGACCGGGACCCGACATCCATCCACGCGAGTGTGCCTAGAAGAAGGAATTCCCGTCCTTATTAAGTGGCAGATGCCACCAATTAAGCCCCGGCAGAGGCATCAGTAACAAAGTATCCAGGGGAGTCCTGGGCAGAGAGCAAGCTGCCAGCAGGCTTAAAGGGGCAACAAAGCCTCAGCCATCTGGGACCAGACTTCGACAGCATCCTGAAGGCAGGCAAAGACCAAGCCCTACGACTTCAGTTAAAACCCAGAGAAAAGAAAAAAAGATATGGTAAAAAAATAAAAAAGGAAGAGAGTAAAGAAATAGGTCTCGTGTGAGTCCCTTTGTCATTTTATGCTGAGGCTTCGGGCACTGAGGCAACCCTGATGGTCGATCTGGGTGTAGGACAGATAGTCACCACCTCCCTTTCACAAACCTCTCGTTATAATGAAAGTCATGGCAGGTAAAAAGAAAGGGCACCAGACCTCACCTGAATCTAGCTTAGGGGTACAGATACCCTGAGGGGACCAGTGAATGTCAGTGGGACGTAGGGGTACACGCCCGTACCCAGTGACTACCTGACATATGGAAAGCATGCTGGCCAAGTTTGTGGATGATACTAAGTTAGGGGGAAAAGCGGTCACGCTAGGGGATAGGATTCGGATCCAAGTGGACCTGAACAAGCTGGAAAGGTGGGCAGAGCAGAAATGGATGTAGTTCAGTAACGATAAATGAAGAGTGCTTCATCTGGGGAGAAGTAACCAGCAACATGAATATAGGAGATGTCCTGGCCAGCATGATGGCTGATAGGGACCTTGGGGTTATGGCTGATCACAAGATGAACATGAGTCATCATTGTAACTGTTAAAGGATGGTTTCAGGTTGGATGCAAGGAAGAACTTCTTTACAGTAAGGGTGACCAGAATTCGGAACAGACTTCCCAAGGAGGTGGTGCAGTCCCCAACCTTGGAAGTCTTTAAGAGGAGACTGGGCAGACACCTTGCTGGCATAGGAAACGTGTAGGGGGAGCATGGGCCCCTCCCTGAAATTGGCCCTCGCCGGCCAGGGAGTGGGGAGCACTGGCCAGTGTCCCCACGAGAAGTGCCAGCAGCACTTCCGGGGTTGGTGATTGGCTGCTGGTGAACCACCTTCCCCCTGTTGGCCGCTGGTGCCCCTGCAGAGCCAGGAGGCACCAGTTGCCCATGCTTGATGGGATCATTTGATCTCAGCAGTATTCCTGCCCAGAGCAGGGGGGCTGGATTTGATGATCTTCAAAGTCCCTTCCAGCCCTTAATTTCTATGATTCTATGATTATCCAGAGGAACCCTTAGTTTTTTACCCAGGGGAACACTTTGCTTCTGAGACTGGGCAGTGCTGGGCATGCAGAGAAGCAGAATTTGGAGTGCTTAGAGGACTTTAAAGTCAAATAAGGTGATAACTTATGAGTTTAAGTGTTCTTAGCATTAAGTAACAACTGAGTGGGGGATTTTGCATTGCAATTGTGTATTTAAGTGCCTAAGCTCCACCTACACCCTTTGTGGATCAAGCCCTAAATCCCTCTATCATCCTTATCAGAGCTTATAGTATTTTCTCCAAGACTTTTGCTGCCCTAGCACCTTTTTTACATCCAGGGTGGAATTAATGTGTCAGCAGAGTTCTAACAATTGTTGACAAGGATGGGTCATTAGTGAAACCTTGCCACGCTATCAGAGGAGAGAAAGAGAAATACTGTTAAGTGCATGTATTTGTTAGAGGTTAAATCATGAACAGACAATATGCAAAGTGAGCAAGGAATTTGATGTGGGCCATGTGTATTTTGAATAAAAAGCCAACAGCAAGCAAAAGGCACATGCACTGGTGAAGTGTAACACTACCTACTAGTGCTACGGAACAGACATGCACATTTGACAGCTTGCAAAAGGGGGAGGTTTCATTATGTTAATCTTTTCTATACTCAGAGTATAAATGATTGCTCTCTAGTTCAATTATTGTCAACAATTGTAGGAAAAGGTAATTTTCAAGGTGGCTGAAGTTGAGATAAAGTAGCTAATGGAGTAGATCCCAAAGGCTAGACTTACCCAAAGACTAAGTACAGACAGTGGAAAATCCCAAGACTGAATTGATTCAATCTTTGCAGGTTAGTCTAAGCTGCATAGATTGAACCAATACACAAGTAAACAGACACTCATTTTTGATTCTGGAAATGCAGCCACATGCCTGTAGTGGCCCAGGCCAGAACCTGGGGGGCTGCTAGAGCACACCTCCCTGCTTGCCTGGAGCAGGTAGCTTGGGCCAAAGCTAGCCTGCCCACCCTGCAAAGTGGCAGTTTGCAGGGGAGGCATAAAACATCCTGGGAACTGTGAATCTGAATCTGGAGAGGATCTGGGACAGAAGTTCAATAAACTGATTTAACCTAAATCAGTTCAATCTGATACTACATCCATCCAGATTTATCTTAAATCAGTTTCCGCCATTTTGAAAGCAGTTTATGTACACTGAACTTCAGTTATGTTACAGATTGGAACTGATTGCTGATCACTTACACCAACTGATGTGTAATTTCTGTCCCTAGCCAAACAGAACAATGTCAAGCCTACTAACTTGGACTACAGTGTTAGAGGTTGTAAATTTGAAAGAAAAATCTGCTGTTAGGAAACCAGCTAACGGGACATAAATTAAGTTTTCCTGTCCATTGTAATCCATCTGTGTCCTGAAGAGTTGCCAGAGAACTGAATATCTGTTAACAAATATGTGGTACCCAGGGGTTGATCCACAAGAGGTACACCCCCATTTGATTCCTGGTCTACCAGTGAAGTTTAAAACAGTCTATCTGGCAGTGGCAGCAGCATTTAAAATTAGGCAGTGCTGAGGGAGTAGCTTGATGTCATGAATCCTTATAATCTACCTGATCCTTTCTAAACTTTTTATTCCACAGGTGTTACTGACCCTCTGTTTTTAATGATGTTCCACCAATCAAATTATCCTTTGTTCTGTAATTCTGAAGTCTGTTGGCTGCTTCTGGTAATGAAGCTTCTATTTCAGAGCCCTGAAGATTGTTTTTAACTCATTCCAGTGAAGTTATAACCATTTTTACTTCAATCATTCCTTCCTTTTTCATGTCCTTGTGACAAGATATTTAGCAGAATTCACAGATTTCATTGGACTCTGACAAGCCTCACCACGAGCACTTCTGCAATGGCTTTGAATTTATGACCTCTCTGGCTGTTAACCGTGCGCCTTAGCACCTGCACCACCCCAGCCCCTGCTTCAAACTTGCACTGAATAATACAGCCATGGGCCCCTAGCATATTAGTAAAGCTTATAGTTTATGTTAACTGGAGAAAATATGTGTCGTTTTATATGTGATGATGCACCACATCATCTGCACCCCCTTTTCAAAATTCTAACCTGCCCATGGTGGTCCCTAACATATAACCAGCACCCAAGTCTCAAGGAAAACAAAGGTAGGCCATTTACAATGGGCATTTGGCAGAAGATGTACATTAAATAAAGTTGGATAAAAATGTCCAGAGGTCCTTAATTATTAACCATTTCCTGCAATTGTGAAGCAAATGAGCATTTTTTTTAAAGAAAACTTTTAACCAATAACATGCTTCAGGGTACTTACATAGAGGGCATGATCTCTGCTGTACATAATACTTATCTGACCACAGTACTTTGTGCTCCTTCCAGTGAAGCTGTGATAGTGGAAAGTGTGGAAAGATAATAGAATAAGCTCATCATTTAATTAAGAGATGCAGGCAAATTAATAAAAAAATCAAGGGTGTCTTAAAGATGGCAAAACACCTATCAGCAGGTTGGTCATATTACAAGGGAAGAAGGAAATAGATAACGTTAAATTCTAATGAAAAGTGAAAACGTGAATTCTAATGACACCATATTCAAAATACTTGTTATATTTTCAGGATTTTGACTAGAGTCATTGACTATAATAAAAGGTGTGGGCAGAAGTGTGAAAGACAGAAACAGACAAAGAGCTCTTTTAGAATTGGTGTGATTTTAGTTGCCCAGAGTGAGGAAAGCTTATGTAATCCTCTCAAAATACTATCACACTGCAGCGTACTGGGGAGGATATTGCCTTGCAGCAGGAAGAAAAGGATATTGATAAGAAAGATTCATGGTCTCAGCCCCAGGACCGCATCAGAGTTGGCTTCCCCACCTATAGAAATGTGGCCCAGAGGATTCATTCCCCAGGATGAACACATCACCTGTTATCCAGCAGGATCAACAGGCAGTAAAATGGACAATATGTGCTTCATCCAGTCAAGTGGATGAGTTATGCTGGGACATATCCTGGTTCAACTGATTCTCTTCATTTGGCGATGTCAGTTTATACCATAAGAACCCATATATAAGTTTCCTGAGGATGATATTTAATGGCTATACTTGTTGTAGTGACTTCTTTTTCCATCAATGCCTTTTTTCCACCAAGAATATCAAACAAATGAGAACACATTTAGGGAAACAGTAAAGCAATAAGAAGAGACCCTGTTCCTTCAGATTCCACAAGGGCTCAATGTAGATACCCTTGTTCAGGTCAGAGAGTACCTGATATTCCTCTACAAGCAGTCAAGAAAGATTAGAGGCCTTGGAACTGAAATCAATAGGACTAACCATGACATAGCTGCAAGTAAGCAGATCAGAATCAGGCCCTGACAGATTGAATTATAAGAGAACTTGAAATGATAAAATATTCTATTCACTGCAGATATTGAGCCTAGCAGTTTTATGTATTGATGATACTTGTCCTACTTTTTGCATTTCATTTTCTTCTTCTCTATTTAATGTGTCCCATGCTGTGTTGCCATTCTTGAGACTTTGAATGTACATGGTGAACTGTTGGACAGCCATCACAATCAGTATTGTAAAAAAAGTTTTAAAATATGCTACTGTATCCCATAGCATACTCTGAACTGGCTTGAAGCCCTTTGGGAATTCAGCTTACACTTCTATAAAACTGATTTACTGTTCCCATTAGAATCTGTGAGGAAGAGAGAGATCCCATTTCAAAGTAGGTTTTTCATAGAGTGGATAATACCCCAAGGAAATATGAAGCTGATAAAATGAACTCCTGCTTTTCCCTTTAGAGTGCCACAGAGTGATATTTTATTTGGTGTCACATCTGAGGGAAAAATTATGCTGCAGCAGTGTATTATAATAGAGGAATTTAGTTTGTCAAATTTGTTTTGTAAGTGCAGTTTTTCTCCCAGTTTCCTCATTTATGTTTTGTTTTATACACAGAAATTGAAGAGTGACAGTATTAGAAGATAAACTGTTGTTGTTAACTGGTCTGATACTAGCAGTAGTGAAAATTAAACAGTCAAAACAGTTTTGTTCCTAGGAGCTGATTGTACTATTCGTGCTGTTGTAGAAGGGTTCAATCTAAGGTACATCTGGTCATTAAAAAACATCTGCTGTGCATATTTTCTGTGGAGCATATTTTCTGTGTCACGACTTGAAGTATGGCACAAGCTCTACCTCTCTCTTTACAAAGAGTAGAGATTAAATCAAGAAAAAGTATATATTAGCTACATTCTACCTAGTGGAATTCCCCTGGAGTTTCAGCTGAATACAATTTGCCATTCTCTGTCCTTGTTTTGTAATGTTCTTGGGTGCTGTTAAATAGTTACAGTGTTTTGCATCAAGTGTGTCCACATTTTAATAGAGGAAGGGAAATGATTAATGTCTATTTATCTATCCATCAGCCACTGTTGAAATCACGTAGCGATCCTTTGGCATGAATATTGTTATTCTTGGAAGCGAAGAATTTTGTGTTTTTAAGGCTGCCCAAACAGGCTAAAAATGATGGCACTGTTTTAGAAAGGAAGCGAATAAAAGAAAACATGACGTGTATAATTTAAGATAATGAGTTTTATAGAGGTGGACAGTGAGGAGCTTTCATTTTCACTGTCTTATAACATACGAACACAAGCACATTTGGTGAAATTGAACTCTAGCAAATCCCAAGTGTCTGAAGGAACACATTCTCAGTCAGTACATGATTGGACTGTGGGGATCATTGCTACACACTGCTGCTGGAGTACTGCGTCCAGTTGTGGTATCTGCAGTTCAAGATGGATGTTGATAAATTGGAGAGCATTCATGCCTTTTAGGGAAAGATGTAAAGCTCTTAACTGGTTCCGTTTAATTTTTGCCTTTGTAATATAGCTGTGGAGAGAAGATATCCCTTAAATGTTACTGGAGTCTGTAAAACTACTCCGAAGAAAATGAGGAGACTAGCTCTTTTCAGTTATCCATTTCTGCTAGCTTTATAAACTGGAAGTGTTGCATGGCAGCAAGAGTCTAGCATTTAGAAAAGGATAAGACAGTTTACTAAAGGCACAACTTGATTGCTGTCTGCAAATGCCTACAGAGGGAACAAAAATTAGCTAAAGGGCTCTTCAGCTGATCAAGGATATAATAAGGTGCAGCTGCTGGAAAGTGAAACTTTGTACATTCCAGTTAGAAATACAGTCCATTTTTTTTAGCAGTGAAGGTGATCAGTTATTGGATCAATTTACCACGGGTGATTGTGCATTCTGCCTCACTGGAAAACATTTAAATGGAAATTGGATGTTTTTCTAAAAGATATTCTCTAATTCAAATGTGATTTAATTCAGAGAAGTCCTGGGTTTTATATGGGAAGTTAAACTAGTCCCTTCTGGCTTTACAATCAATGTATGTATAATGCTTTTGAGGCCAATTTCATTTTGGTTCAACTGAAAAAGTAATTGTGCATTTATAGAAATAATGAGACTATCTAGTTATAACAGTTAGTGCAGAAAGAGTGTTTTGGAAGTGATAAGAAAATCTCACCATCAAGGCTTAAAGCAGTCTCCGACTGTTGGGACTTTAAAAGAGGTCTTCCTGAGCATTTTATTGTATCTGCTAGTGATGGGTTTCCTGAAACTTCCTTTCAAGCATCTGGTAATTATTGGTCACAGTCAGCAACAGGATACTGGACCAAATGGATCACAAGTCCAAACCAGTTTTATCATTCTTATGACTCTCACGATATTAAATGGCAAGATATTAAACTGTAGCCCTAAGAATACTTTAGGAGACTGTCTAATGTAAAAAAAAGGAAAGTAAAGAATTATATAAGTATGCAAATGTTACTACTTTCTACAATAGTTACTTTATTTAGTTATTTAATTCCTTCTTTTGCATGTGCTATAAGTCTACAGAAAACCTTAGTTGTAATATGCTACTGTACATTGAACCTATTTTGGTACAGTATATAAAAAAAAACCCTCTGCTGAGTCCTGCTGACTGCTTCATTCCTCTTTCTATGAATCTGATACGTTTCAGTCCTGAATAACCTTTCTCTCAAATTTTTATTTGATACTTTAGGCAAATGAATGTGATATCTATTTTTTTTCTCCCCAGAAACGTTTACTGAAGGATCTGGCACCATATTCATTAGCAGTGAATACATGCAAGAATTTAACGTTTGTTTAGGATAATAACCACCCTTTTCTTAAATGGAAACATATTTGAGACCAGCAATCTTTGCTTTTGCCATCAGAGCAGAGCATGAGAAAAAAGAAATGCTGGAGTCAGTGCAAAGATATTGTTATGGACCTTGGGAGGGAAGTAGAAAGAAACATCAGAACAACAGATCCCCGTGAGAAGGCTCAGTAGGGTGTGGTTGGGGGGCTGAAGTTTTTTGATTTCCCTGACTTTGATGTGTTGGAATTCAGCTGTAATAGGCTGCATATGTGAACAAGACTTTCCATATTGGAAGGCCCTTGGTTACTTGTTGGATCTATGCGGCTCCAGCTTAGAGTTAATCAACTGAACCCAAAGCTAAAACAACCTGTGCAATTTGACTAAACTGCCTTAATTCAGAGATCTACGTCCATAATATAGAACTGGAACTATACTGGCAACCATGTGGCCTCCAGTGTAGTTAATTTTCATTCTCTATCTGAGATCCTTCTTGAAGGTTGAATCCTAGTGATTATGAAAAAGTATTTTCAGTGAAAAACTAATGTTTTTCAGGACTGTAAAATTGGAAACATTTTTATCCTGGGCATTTTTTGAGAACAGAGGATGTGATGTCTGAAAAGCTATTCCTCCTCTCCCTTCTTTAAGCAGCAACAAATGGCAAAATTACCCTGTAAAACTGTGACTTTTCACGAGCAGCATATTCATGAAAATTCAGTTTTGCTGGCAGTGCAAAATGGTACTATGTTCAGTGTAAAGAGATGTTGCCAATAGAAATATGTCATTGGATTGTAGAAAAAGTTTATTTTTGGCATGTTGATAACTGGTAATGTCCATTCATTTTATTGATCCAGTTTGAAGAATGTTAATTAAAAATGCTAAGCAGTCACTTTAGATAAGACTCACCCCTTTACAGAGAACCAGCACAAGCCCCAAAAGGGGCCTGGGCCATACGTACAGGGGTAAATTTCACCCACTGTCACTCATAAATGAAGATAGACCTCAGTTAACTATCAGCTCCTCTTTTCAGCACTCTGTGTCTGTTTTTGGAGATATGTTTAATCACCCACAGGCAAGGAAAAGCAGTGACCTATTGGCTTGTGTCAGACTCCCGTCAAGTGTGGTCGTGGCAGAGTAGTACCAGTCATGTCAAACTCCATCGGTTGGGATGGTCAGCCAGACTATACTACCACTACTTCTAATGACTTTCATATTGTAATAGAAACCACTGTCTTTGGTTCTTAAGCTATAAACAGATGTCACCAAATTAACAAAAAAATGGGGAAACCCAATCAGGATCTCCCAGTATTTCTGGGGCCCAAACCTGCCCCAAAGCAAACAGATGTCCACTCCAAAAAAACAACACAAATTTATACTGCTTATTGTCACTGCCACACTTTGTGAAACAGGCATAAAAATTTTTATGACAACACAAAGCCTGTTTCCAGCTTTCATAATAAAAACTTTTCCAGATGTATTGTTCACAGACAACCAAACATTAACATCATACATCGGGCACAGTGCCAGTGAGGTTTATTTGTGAGACATGGCACCGGCATAAAATATGGCTCCTAATACAATGGCAAGTATTCAGGGTTTCTACGCCCCTTTCAAAATAACTTTGTGTTTATAATATGCACCTACTAGTTTCACCAATCACTAAGTGTGTTTAGGTGACGTAATTTAAACTTGATTTTGACCTCTCCAGGATAGCAGGACCAGTTTACCAGGACACTCTGCACTGTCTTTTGGGCATGCCCCTGACGACTGGGGGGGCACAGCGGCGGCGGGAGTGGTGGGAGCCCAGCAGCAGTAAGGTGGGGGTGGTGAGCGCCAACCAAGGTTTGGCAACCCCCCCCAGCCGCCACCAGCAGCGGAAGAGGCAGCCAGCAGGGATTGTGGACCACCCGCAGATGCCACCACCAGTGCCTTTTTATAGGGGATGCACTGCCACACACAGGGGGTGCATGTGCACCCATGTGCACCCCCTACGCGTCGCCCCTGCTTTTGGAGTCTTGTACCTATCTTATCCCTTGATTTCCATCAGTTGGCATTCTGAGGTGCCTAGATGTTAATACTCCTAACTTTTCCAACTTTTCCACTCTGGCCATGTATGGCCATGTGTAGACGAAATGAGAGGCATATGTGCACGACACTTTAAAGTGGGCTAAATGCTTTAGCATCGCTTTAATAGTGTTGGTGTTTGCACGCCTCAGGGACGTATTGCGCATTAATTCCAGCTGCTGTAGGAAATTTGGCAATGTAATGTGACTTCAAAGACTTGGGGCACAGTAAACTAAAACTCCTTTTAGGAGGAATTTTAGTTTGCTGCCCCTGCAGCTGCGGAGCGAAGCACCAGGCTCCAGGCAGCTCTGCAGCCCTGCAGGAAGCCCTGCAGGCAGCCTGACAGCAGCCCAGGACAGCAGTTCCTCCCAAGAAAAGTGGTAAGCCTCATCTTTCCCCCCCACACCCTCCCCTTGGAGCCTGCCTGAGCTGCGCAGGGGCCCAGTGCTTCCCTCCGTGGCTGCGGTGCCCCCCGGGACTGCCTGAGCTGGGTGCCACCTGGGGGGAGCCCACGGCTGCTGTGAGGGAAGCACCAGCCCTCCTTCGCAGCCCAGGGACTCTTCCACCCACCAGCAGCTGGCCCTCCCCTCCCTGCCAGAGATGCAGGTAAGTCAGTGGGGTGTGTGCACGACACGGGGGTTTAATCAGCCCTAAATTGAAGCGGTGTTTTTTAAAACTCACTGCTTCAATTTAGGCTCCCTGTTTCATCTACACATGCCCTATGATTTGCTTTCCGGTTACCAAAATCTATGACTCAAGCTGTGACTCAGGCCTGTTTTGGTTCATGTTGCTAGCAGGCTTATGTATGATTTCTGTCTGCACTGATGGTACAGAAGTGCATGGCTGGCTGCATCAGGCTGTGCTTCAGAATGGCCTGCATCTAGTTGTTTAGAAAAGTGAGAATATGCCTTCTTTCTCAGTCAGATGGGTAAGTAAATGGGGAAGATCTAAACTTGAAAAATTTTTAAGAGGTTAAGTGCAGGGCTAGATAAAAGTTGGAGTTGGATCTTACCTTCTTTCTGCAGCCAGTTCCCAGTCCACCCCATCCTAGTTATATAGGTCTGGAGAGCTACATAGTAGAGAAGATATAATCTGTCCCTATTTGTCACATTATTTTTAGTATTCTTTTATAACACTTGTTACAGTGCTTTTCATCACCCATTAGTAAAGTACATTAAGATTTTCACACCTCTCTCAGCTGCTGTGGGGGTTATCTCCTTGTATTATCTTGAGTGCTAGATTTGGGGAACTACAGAAGAAACATGCTTATTTGAAAATTGAGAAAAATGTAACAGCAGGTAGTTGGCTTAGGCTGCAAGGTAGAAGTGACAAGGACTTGGCCTGAGAAGCCTGGGTTTGCCGTATGTGCCTGTCCTTTTTGAAATGCTGACAGCATCTAGAAGAGAAATGCTTCTCCTGGGGCAGCTGAAATCAGCAACTGAAAGAATTCTAATTACATGTTAAAAAATAATGCTGCAAGATGTGCATGAGGGCCTCTGGGTCAGTAATTAGATTGTTTTCTTCTCTTCTGACTGCTAGTCTCTTATTGCCTTGCAGCAAACAGTTCAGAAAGCATGCAGAAGTGGGAATTGAGGAGAGTTTTTCTGCTTCTTTTCTTTTGGACAGTCAGGTAGCCTTCCACATAATTCTGCTGATGTCTTCTGTCTTTAGATTTTGAATTTCTGTAGCTTGGCACATGATATCTGCTAGCACAGTGTGTTGTTAAGATAACCTTAATGAAGCTCTAGTATGTATAGTGTAAGACCCCATTCATGCCTGGCCTGATATATACAAAGACCACAAACATCTGCATTTATAAATGTGTTCCAGAAGATGCAATATCAGTACGTTTCTGCTAATAGCTTGGCATAGTATACAGATTCCTAAGTGAAAGACAATAACTGCAGCAATCTTTTGAGGTAATTTGAATAATGATTTGGAGCCTAATTTTTCATCTTATCCTCAACATAGTCTTGACTTGCAGTAAATTCTGCTCAGATCCTATGTGGAGTGGGAGTTGGATCAGGTCTATATATTCTTGGTAGGAAAGAAACACAAATTGAATAACCTTCACATCATCCATACCAAATGCACATTCGTGATTCAAGAGAAAGTATTTAGGGACTAATCCAGAGATACTGAACAGTGCCCATCAGGTCCTGACTGCCTTTAACTTGCATGAATTTAAAAGGGAGTTGAGGGAACTCAGCATTTTGAAAGGAATGCCATGCACCATCCCACAGGATTGGGCCATCAGTCTACAGGTGAATGAGTATGTTTCTTTAGTTCCTTCTAGGTCACTGTATCTGTGCACTGAAGCTGAAATGAGACAACGTGAAAGGTAACAGGAGAACTCTCCCTGGAAGGATGTGTTAGAAGTGCATTCAATTCTCACACATTTTCTTTCTCAATGAGCAAAGCTCAATGCTTTTGTGAAAAAACACAAAACACTTATTAATAAAGTGTCAGCCTTTAAAATCCAGGGAAATGGTTTATTCCCTTAAATCACTAAAGAACAATTTAACTGTACCTTCAGTCGTAGAATAAAGATTATGATTGCAATCAGAATTCAGTTGTTACAAAAGGAGTTTGAAGTAGAATTGGGCCATAGTAAAGAGATGGACTTTTATGATCAGGTAATTATTTTGGGTGAAATTCTAACTTCACTGAAGTCAGTGGCAAAACTCCCCTTGATTTTAGTGGGGTCAGACTTTCTCTTAGTGGTATGACAGGCCAGCACAGTTTTGCCTCAACCAATTCTGCTACTCAGATGGCTTATGGAGGGCTTAAGTGGTATATAGGCCTTTATCCTAGCCCTGTGTACAGGGATGAATTTAATCATATGTAACAGATTAATGTGAACAAGCTGTATGAGCATTCCACTATATAATCTCCAACTTGCTGGGAGAGAATGAGTTCTGGTAGGTGTTCTATTGCCAAAGCAGGTCAGGTAGGCCACATGTAGCTCTAATAAGCTTTCTTACAGTTTACCTGCAGCCACCAGACATTAAAAAAGATATGATGTTCTTCCCTATCTTTGAAAAGTTCAAAGAGATAACTTTCCAATCTGGACTTTAGAAGCAAAATACCTACTGATCAATAAAAACAAAACATCAGCAAATATGAGAATTGGTTTTTTGGCAAGCAATATTTGATCTGTGTAGCTCAATGATCATGACAAGTAGAGAATAGTAAAACCAAAATTACTTTGTACTATAGTAAAGTTAAGATTTCTAGTGGTTGGAAGTTTACTGATATTTGGTAAAGGCTAGAAATACCGTAAGTCTCAAAGTTTTCTCAGCCTTAGTGAAGTGTTTTTCATCAAGCTCAATCACTTTTTAGATACATTTCTGTTGCTCCCCCACGTTTCTCTATCTATATTATATTAAGGATGAAATTCCCTAAAAATAAGTTTCTAAATATTTCCTCCAAAAACACATACAGGCTTCAAACTTCCAATTAGCCATATTTTCAGAACTTGCACTTTAGAAAAGGACCTCAAAAGTTTGCCATGTATAACAAATAGACGAGTGGAATTTGTAAAAAATTGGGATTTAGGTTTGGGGTGTGGGGGGTGCTGGTCATGCTTCTTGTGGTGGCTGGGGGTAGGAGCAATGAGGGAAGGTACTTTTTGGGGAGCCATTGCCCCTAACCTGGGAAGAAAGCCCCAGCTCATGAAGATCTGGTCCAACCCACTGCCTTGTTCCCCCCACCCTCCTATACCCCACTCCTGGACTCACCCATGCCCTGTGGCATGGCTAGCTGGCACGTGCTCTGTAGGCTATTTGCATGGGGTTGCCCCTCTTGGGGGTGGGAAAGTCACACCCCTGGGGTCAGGAGAGGGAGTTGGCCGGGTGTCAGAACTGACCCCTGGGCAGTAGAGTTCAGAGGATGGAAAGTTTTTCCACCCAGAACGGGAGGGTGGGAGAAGGGGACACAGCATCCTGGAATACTGGAGAACACAAGCTGGGTAATACAGATCAGAGATAAACCTGCCATGGAGTGGCATAACTTTAAGCCACCTAAGGTGTGCTTAAAACTAAGTGTTAATGTGTGGACAATTAAGGGGTTAAGAGCCTCAGGAGCTACCTAAGATTAATGTGCAACATGGCCCCCACTCAGCTTTATTTAACAAAGATTTAACAAAGTCATACATTTTTTATGGTGAAGGTAATTACCAAGGTGGTGGTGAATTTTGCATTCCTGGAAACTTTTTAGTTGATATTTGTTAAAATATATGTTGTACTGCAGATATTAATTCAGGCAATACTACAAGTATTAATTCAGGGAGGTCCTATGGCTTGTGTTATGCAGGACATCAAACAAAGCCATAACAGTGGTCCCTTTTGGCCCTATAATTTATTTGTCTACAGTGTTTCAGTGGAGCTTCTACAGAGCATAATTAGACAGACGTTATACATAAACCAGTTTAAGTGATCAGAAACTGGTTTAAACCTGTAACAGAACAGATGTTCAGTGCACATAAACCAGTCTGAGAATGGATGAAACCGGTTTGAGATAAACCTGGTTGAATGTAGTTGAATAACTTAACTGATTTGGGTCAAACTTGTTTATGCAATGCCTGCCCCAGACCCTTTGCTGGTTTAAGTTCAGCCAGACTCCCCCAGCATCCTGGCATGCTCTCTGGGCTGGGCGGGGCTCTCTGCTCGACAGCAGAGCTAGCTCCTCCCCTCTGCTCCCTGGCTTCAGCTCCGGCAGAGACTTGCAGGCATAGCAGGGTCTGCTGCCTTCCCCATGCCCCTCTTACCCCCCATGCCCCCCACTCACTACTCAGTGCTTAAGCAAAAATCCCTTCCTCCTCTCTCCCACAGCACTGACCATAGCCAGCATGTGATATGCGAGCAAATGCTGTGTAAGGCAGATAGGACAGTGTTCGCTTAGGGCTTTTTGGAGGTAATCAACAGCTCAGTTGGTAATGTCCCTGCATTCCTGCCTTTGGAAAAAGCTGTTTAAGAAGGTTTCAACTAATGAGTGAGGCTTTGTATTTTGATGGGATGCTAAATGTTGATAACAAAGCTGATAAATGATCTGTTATCAAGGGTGGGGGGACCCCTTCCTAATCACAGTGTCCTGCCAGGGCTAGCCACGCCCCCCTCTGCTCAGCCCTGTGGAAGGAAAAGAAGGGCTGCTCTTTCTTCCCCTGGCTTCTAGTCTGAGCTACTGCAGGTATGTGCCTGCATTTCTGAAATGAAAAGGGAATGTCTATCCACCTTCAATTCAGTTCAAGCCTTGCAGGTTAGACTAACCTGCAAAGATTGAATCAAATCAGACTCAGGCCTTTTGAATGTCTGTCCCTAGCCCAGAAGTTCAGTGTATATAAACTGCTTTCAAAATGGCCCAAACCAATTTAAGATCAACCTGGATCGGTGTAGTATCAGACTTGACTGATTTAGGTTAAATTTGTTTATTGACATTGGTTTACTGAACTGTCCCAGATCCCCTCCAGATTCCAAGTAACTCACAGTCCCCCAGCATCCCAGGATGCTTTGTACCTCCCTTGCTGGGTGGTTGGGCTAGCTTTCACTCAAGCTGTCTGCTCCAGCTGAGCGGAGAGGGATGCTCTAGTACCCCCTGGCTTTTGGCCTGGGCTACTGCAGGCATATGGCTGCATTTATGGACTCAAAAGTGAATGACTGTTCACTTGCCTGTGGTTCAATCTACACAATTTAGACTGAAACAATTCAGTGTCAACCTTCTTGACTGTCTGTACTTAGCCTTATTGTTTTTACCTTTTCCCCCAATATTTTTGAGGAACGAGTAGAACTTTTTTTTAAGATGCTGTCTCTGTGGTATTATAAATGTTCCCAAAAGAAGGCTACTATAGGTGTCAAACCCAAGTTGCATCTCTCTTTCACATAGCCTGGAATTAGGGCATTGCAACAGTCAGACAGTTGACTACATGACTCTACCAAGGCCTATCACCAAAGGGATGAACTTGAGAGGGACTTTGGGACTAAAGACACAGATCATCGTGTAGCTGGGAGAATGGGAGAGGGCATTTCTCTGTGGAGTTTCATATTAGCAGAACAAAGAGCCATCACTTACAATACTTCCATGAAAAAATTTTCTGACCCTTGTACTTAAGACTTTTACACACCGTAGGCACATGTACACATGACACTAATATGCGGCTATAAACTCCAGAGTTAATTGCTCCACAGTTTATTGCTCCCAGGAAGCTCCCAGGTGCCCAGTTTACACATGCGCCCAGACTGCAGTACATCAACCCAGGCTGCAGCATCTCCAGCTGGCAGAGGGCCAGGGGGGTCAGCATACCAGACCATAGGTGCTCCAACCTGGTTCAATGGGCTGCATAGGGGCTGGCTGAGACACAAGGGTGATTCAGCATGGAGCTACCTGGCAGGCAGCGTCTGTACTGAAGCACCCTTGTGACCCAGCCAGCTGGGTCGGGGCCTACACTTCCATTGCTACACACGAAAAAACTCTGCAGCTGGGTAGTACATGTGTTCACAAGACCTAAGTATTCAAAAGTACTACCCTGCTGTGGAGTTTATTAGTTTTATGCACCTTAGTAGGAGTGCGCATGTAGATGCTGAGATGTTTACTGCGCAAGTAATGAGCCAGCTGTACAGTAAATATCTCGTGTAGACATGTGCAGTGAGTAAGTAATCACACTTGCTATTTGATTTCTTGATGATTAAATGAAAAAACACATAACAATCACTTTGAGATTCCTAGGGTATATACAGTAAATTCTAAAACTTCTTTAGAAAGTTTGGCTGATGAGGCTTTTTCCTTTTTAACTTTAACACACAGTCACCTTTTAAAAATACTGTTTCCTTTCTAACCTGTTTTATTATTCAGTCAAAGCCTTTTCAACTGATCATGGTGAGAGTACTTGGAAAGAGAGCCAAACTTTACCACTGGTGCAGTTTTACTTCTGTCAACATAAATTTGTCCTGCAAGAGATATTTTGATCTTAATACCTAGGGTTCCCTCTGTATAATAATACTAATAGGAATTATATGTAAAGCCCCATGTGAATAGATCACATCTGTAGCCATGTAATTGTATCTGCAGGACAAGTTCACTAAAGTGAATGTTTGCTTTTAACACATGTATTAGAATTATACTCAGTCATTTGCTTGAAAGGCCAGAAGGAGGGTTGAAGAGTTGATGAGAATGGACAAAAAGGAGGATGTTTGAAATGGGCAAGCATCATTTCCAACTGCGTGATGAGCTTTTATCCAGTTACAGTTGTTTTCTCAGTCAGCAGCTGAGAGAAATGAAGTGAGAGAGTTGACATAAGCTTTGCCACTAGGCCTTAAAAAAGGGAGAGCACAAAGCTGTGGAAAACTGAAATTCAATATAACAGGACAATGAAAGCACTTTTATTGCAAAAAGCCAAAAGCTTCAGTGGAACAAAAGAGTTAATTGAAAGGGGAATAAAAAGGTAAAGGTTTTTTTTTAAAGGCTTTAGCAAATTAAAGAAAAATTGCCAGAAAATAACCCCACATACACATATGTGTGCCCACACAGTTCTACATTCTTCTTTTCCTAGGGTTTGGAGGACCTGCCCCTTTTCCTCATAGGGGTATCCGGATTCAGCCACCAAAACCAGTGGATCGCAAAGCTATTTGTACAGGGGTCCTTCCGTCTCTGTATTGCCTCCCAGTTCCCATATCATTTCCTTTGGCAGAATGACACCCGTAGGAACTGCATAGCCAGGGATTCACAGTAGCCAGCCAGTGCCAACAGATTCGTTCAGGAGTCTTTTCACCATAATCGCTAGTCAGCCAATATCAGTGAGTGTCTTCCTATTCTTCTTATTCTACCTGGGGTCTAGTCTCCTTGAAGGGCAACTTCAGAGTCAGGGAAAGGAACACTTCTCTTTTTTGTTCCCCCCAGCATCCAAATCAAATTGTTTTCCTGTCTTATGCTTGAAGAGGTGGAGAGAACAAGGTAACTCTCCATTAGGGAGATAAGAAGGTTTAAATGGAACATAGCCCCTATGTTCTGTTAGCATGAATATTTCAAATTATGTGCCTTAAGTACAGGCTTTACCCAGCTTCCAGTGTGTAATTTACATTATCATTAATTTGTGTTGGGAGGTGTTGGTAGGACAGAAAACATTGCAAAAGGACCTTGAGAGATTAGGAATATGTGATTCCTCTTGATAAAAGCACAAGTTGTTGTATTTGTTAAAAAATAATCCATAGCACAGAATCAAACTAAATGGTAGCTGAAAGATGATGTTTAAAGCTAGTAATAAACTTTTGAACATTGGAACCATCAAGGGCAGAGAAAGATTATTTAGTGAGGAATGGGATGTTAGAAGTAGGAATAACATTAAAAGTAGGGGAGGCAGATTTACGGACTGAAAATGAAGAAAAGGTTACTGGCAATGAGCTTTATGTTCATTATTCGTATTAGAATAGTGTCTAGAAGCTCCAGGTGAGGCACCACCTTTGGTAGGTGCTATACAAATACATAATCAGACTGTCCCACCTTGAAGATACTATGATCTAAACAGACAGAAGAGCCAGGGCTTGGAAGACAGCAGCACAGAGAGCTGCACTTAGCCTAAATCATATAAGCAGATCAGTGGCTGAGCTGAGAAGAGACCTCAGGAGTCTGATCCTCATCCAAGATAATTTTACATCAGTTCAGGAACTTCAGCCAGGCCTGCTGACTGTCAATTCAGCCGACCTATATTCTAGATGAAGCTATCGCTTGAATGGGAATAATCTTCTTATAGAAGTGGTTAGACTACATGATATACTGGGTCTTTCTCACCCTTAATTTCCAGAGTTTGATGAATTTCTATATTGCATCTTTCATTAAAATTGCATGAGAAAATGATTTGCAGGCAAATTAAGTGGTTGACATAGGTACTAAATAATAAAGCATATAAATGAAACACAAGCTCACAATTAGTTACAAGATTAATGTCTCTCATTTCACTCCATGACATTTTTCAAACATCCTTCAATATAGATAATTGTATTAGTAAAAAGCATAAATATATTTTAAATGGAAACAGGTACACGGTACTGGAAGGGGGCTCCCAAGCCACTGAGTTGGGCCACAAAGTCCTTTTTCAAATCCAGCAGTCACAAAGCACCTTATGAAAACAAACTGTCCCAATCTTACTGTGTGCCACAGCTGAAAAACAGCAGAGGCAAGGAAAACTCCAGTCCCCTGCTCTGGCAGAAAGCCGTTAGGTGAATACATGCTCAAAGGATCCTTAGAAGAGAACCACAATCTGTGCCACGAGGAAGGCAGTCTGCCCCCCTGTAGTTCATGCTGATCTGACCTGGAGAAGATTCCTTCTTGGTCCCATTTCTGATGACCAGTTTGGCCTGAGTAGAAAAGCAAGGGGGAACTTGCATGTTACACTTTGACCATACTAGGGTCACTTAAAACTTGAGTATCTGCAGGTTAAACGTTAACATGTATTAACTCATGCTAAGTGCCCTCTGAGCATCTCAAAGTTACTTCAGGTGAGGGCTAACTCTGGGCTGTGCTACCTAGTTTGTGTTCGGGTAACTGCAGTCCATTCCATGGGGCTAAAACAAGCAATTTTCACTCCTCCAGCATACCAGGATGTACCACTCCCAGTCCCCATCCCCCCAACCCACACTGGTGTCTTGGCTCCTAACCACACCCCTGCTGTAGGTTGGGAGGGGGGAGGGAGACTGGAAGTAGTGCATCCTGGGATTCTGGAGGACTGAAAATTTCTTGTTAACCCTTGTCAGCCCTCTAGTGGCAAGTCAGAGCTGTACAGGTGATAATCACTATTTAAGCTTAATGTGCAACTGCGCACTTTAACATCACTTAACAGTCCACAAATTTAGTATAGTTTAAATGTAACATGTAACTTCACCACAACACTCTCCAGTCAGGTACATGAGAGGTTTTCAGGGACAGAAGGGGTAGCAGTGAAGCCCAGTCAAAACTCCCACCACTAGTTGTGGCCAATAACAGACAATTTTTTTCACATTAAATAACTCTATTGCACAATTAGTAAACCTTCTCTTAATATACTATATAAGACAGCAAACCTAAAATAATGTAGGGATAATTTTTATCCAGGTCTTAACTCACATCCTGTTTTGGCAGGCCCCAGCATGTAGTATGTGTCTGTGTGTGTATGTGAGTAGACATTTTTTGCATCTGCAAACCATCTTTCTACTTGCATCAAAGGAAATCTGAAGAACTGAATCATGGATAGAAGAAACTGGAGGACATATTTTTGCTGACAGATTTTACATCAACTTGGAAATGACATGTCTAGAATCTCTGTAAATGCAGACAAAACTTATATTTGTTGTGCAATCAGTCCCTTGAAAGTGCTCTAAAGCCTTGCCTTAACAGAAGAGCACAGCTGCAGAGTGCACCTATTGTGTGACACATTAGCCCTCATCATATGAGGGTTCAAATTAAGACACTCTGAAGTAGAGTGCCTTCATTAACTTTTGTTGCTCTGACGCTGGGCTTCTGCAGCACAGCCCAGCCCCCAGTACTGTCACAAGATGGTACAGGGAGAAGGAAGGAGAGAGAGGTCTATTTTGGGGTTTCCCTTCTCTCACTGGATTGGCTCCAAATTGGAGCTTGATCTCCAACCCTCCCAACCCAATAGGTAACAACTATTGGGTTGGAAGGATTGGTCTGACTCATGGCATTTTCTGTGAAGTGCCATGAGTTAGACCCAGGACCTACACTTCTGTCTGCACCCTATGTCTTTCTACATATTTTTCTGGATTCCTGAAACTTATGGGTTATTACAGTAGACCACAGAGACTTCTTGCTTCAGCTGTAGGTCCCATGTGGCATCAGTAACTGAAAGTACATGTTTTGGTTTAACAGGCCAAGGAAGAAGCATCTCAAGGTCACTGAGATCCATGTTTCCCTCAGGGCAGCTCACTGTGCCAGCATCCAATGAACCAACAGACCATCACCATTTTAATTCTTCCATAAACAGTGATTCATGTATTCAAATCTAGATATGCTCCATAAACAAAGCAATTTATCTTATTCAGAGTAATTTAATTATAGTTCAGTTAAATTTTGGCATAATGTACAAGTAGACCAAGGTGTAATATGCAGAGCTTTATAGATTAAAAAAATAATTACGTTGTTTTATAGTCCTCTATTTTTTCCAAGATAATCCATTTAATGCATAAATGAACTAATATAATGTAGTAAAGAATGAACAAGAAAGTGTATACCAGTACATAGAAGTATAGTTTATTTCAGTATATTCTGTTAGACAATCAGTGTGTTACTTTTGTTCAATTCCCTCTCACTCCTCAGAGGAACTTTTTTCCCTTTATTTTCTTGTCTCTTTCACCCTAGGAAAGGAGAAATCAATAGGAAATTAAATTAACAACATTATATTCAAATCACATTTAATAGTTTGACAAACTCAGAAAGGCAAGAAAATTTTGAGTTAAGCCTAAAAGTCCTTTTTTTTTTTTTTTTTAAGCTATAATTAGAGCCTTTTCTCCCCCCATAGGGAATTTCTGGCTCTGTGGTATTCTTCCTATGGAATAACACTAAGTTCCAGTGTGAAGCGGGGGAGGCAGTTAAAGTCACTAACAGTAAATGTTACTGAGTATTATCCCTTATTCACAATGTAATCAATAATTATCAATTCACCCATACTGTGGTAGGCACTGTCCAAGAACATAGGAAGGGGAAATCCCTATCCTGAAAAGTTTAAAAGATAAAGAAACCATACAAATGCAAATAGAGATGTCATATATTTAAAAATACATATCTTCTTTGAGATTTCTGCCCCATTTCCTCTCTTTTCCAGTTCTCAGTCATCTGCCCATTTTCCTTCTCTCATCCTTCTCTCTATCCAGCTGACCCCCTGCCTCACCGTTGCTGGAGTAATGGGCCTTCTGTTTTCTCAATCACAGAGATTCTGGATGCATACAAGCATTACATTTCCATTGATAGAATCATTTTTAGTCTGGTAGAAACACCCAGTGTACAAGTACTCATAATGCTTCATCTGGTCTAAAATTGATGGTGCAGTGGAAAGTTAAACTTCCTCTGAAGGGGTTTATGTCTAGTGTGACAGGGGTTAGACAGGTTTAAAGAATGTTTGTAAACTTACCCTGTTGATAGAGACACCTCTGGCATCCCAACCTGCATCACTCCACACCCTGTTTCCTCTTCAGAGAGACATCTGTGACACAGCTGCGCTCAGTTACTCCATCCAAGTCACAGAACAAACCCCTCCCCCTGTCAGTCCTGAGGCTGGTAAAGCCTAGACCCCCTCCACAATTCTGTGGTTGTGCAGATGACAAGCCCCACTGACCAGCTCTTAGGCTTTAAATGCTGTCTCCACCACCCAGCTTGCCACTAGGGGCAGCACTTACAGCCTGGGAGTCAGGAACAGGGTGGGGAAGTTGCTGTCACCTACTCCCAAGACCGGAGTTCCCAGTGTGAGGAAAGGGTGGTGGCTTTGCCCTGATGTTCATACAATCATAGAAAGTGAGGGTTGGAAGGAATCTCAGGAGGTCATCTAGTCTAACCCCCTGCTCAAAGCCAACTAGATCATCCCAGTTAATGCTTTGTCTAGCCAGGTCTTAAAAACCTCCAAGGATGGAAATTCCACCACCTCTCTGGGTAACTTGTTCCAGTGTTTTACTACCCACCTAGTGAGAAAACTCTTCCTAATACCTAACGTAAACTTCCCTTGCTGCAACTTGAGATGGTTGCTCCTTGTTCTGTCATCTGCCACCACTGAGAACAGTCTCGCTCCATCCTCTTTTGAACCACCTTTCACATAGTTGAAGGCTGCTATTAAATCCCCTCAGTCTTCTCTTCTCTAAACTAAATAAGTCCAGTTCCCTCAGCTCTCCTCATAAGTCATGTGCCCTGTGCCCCTAACCATTTTTGTTACCCTCCGCTGGACTCTCTCCAGTTTATCCACATCCTTTCTGTAGTGAGGGGTAGAGGGAAGTTGGGTCAAAATTAGACACAGTACTCCAGATGTGGCCTTACCAGTGTTGAAGAGAGGGGAATAATCACTTCCCTTGACCTTCTAGCAACACACCTACCAATGCAGCCTAGTATGCCATTCGCCATCTTTGCAATGCGAGCACTGTAACCCCCAGGTCCTTTTCTACAGAGCTGCTGCCCAGCCACTCCTCCCCCAGCCTGTACTGGTGCATGGGATTGTTTCATCCTAAGTGCAGGACTTTGCACTTGCCTTTGAACCTCATGAGTTTTCTTTTAGCCCAGTCCTCCAATTTGTCTAGGTCACTCTGAATCCTAGCCCCACCCTCCAGAGTATCTACTACACCTCCCAGCTTGGTGTCACTTGCAGACTTGTTGAGGGTGCACTCTATGCCATCTTCCAGGTTGTTGATGAAGACACTGAACAAAACAAGCCCCAGGACTAACCCCTGGGGAACTCCACTTGATACTGGCTGCCAACTAGACATCGAGCTATTGACTACTACCATCTGAGCCCAATGATGCAGCCAGTTTTCTATCCACGTTCAAATTTATTCATGCAGCCCATACTTCCTTAGCTTGCCTGCAAGAATGTTGTGGGAGATCATATCAAAAGCCTTGCTAAAGTCAAGATATATCACATCCACTGCTCTCCTCACATCCACAGAGCCAGTCACCTCATCATAGAAGGCAGGTTGGTCAGACATGACTTGCCCCTGGTGTATCTCTGCTGACTGTTCCTAATCACCTTCTCCTCCAAGTGCATAGAATAGGTTCCTTGAGGACCTGCTCCATGACCTATCCAGCAACTGAGGTGAGGCTGACTGGTCTGTAGTTTGCTGGATCCTCCTTTTTCCCTTTCTCAAATATGGGCACTATGTTTGTTCTTTTCCAGTCATCCAGGACCTCTCCTAGTTGCCATGAGTTTTCAAAGATGGTGGGCAGTGGCTCTGCAATCATATCAGCCAACTCCCTCAGCACCCTTGGGTGCACCCCATCCAGTCTCATGGATTTGTATATGCCCAGCTTTTCTAAATAGTCCCTAACCTGTTCTTTTGTCACTGTTGGCTGCTCATCTCCTCCCCAAACTGTGCTGCCCAGCACAGTAGTCTGGGAGCTGACTTGCCTGCAAAGACTGAGATGAAAAAGGCATTGAGCACTTCAGCCTTTTCTGCACCCTCTGTCACAAGGCTGCCTCCCCCATTCAGCAAGGGACCCACACTTTCCATGATCTTCCTCTGATTACTGACATACTTGTAGAAACCATTCTTGTTCCCCTTCACATCCCTTGCTAGCTGCAACTCCAGTTGTGCTTTGGACTTCATCCCTGCATGCCTGAGCATACTCTTATAATCCTCCCTAGTTGTTTGTCCAATTTTTCAATTCTTATAAGCTTCCTTTTTGTGATTTAGTTTACTGAAAAGTTCCTTGCTCAGCCAAGCTGGTTTTCTTTCATACTTGCTATTCTTCCTGTGCATCAGGATGGTTTGTTCATTTACTTTCACTAAGTCTTCTTTGAAGTACAGCCAGCTCTCCTGGACTCCTCTCCCCCTCACATGGTTTCCCAGGGGATCCTGCCCATGAGTTACCTGAGTGAGCTGAAGTCTGCTTTTCTGAAGTCCAGGGTCCTTACTCTGCCACTCTCCCTCCTTCCTTTCCTCTGGATCCTGAACTCAGTCATCTCATTGACACTACTGCCTAAATTGCCATATACTACTACTACATTTCCCACCAATTCTCCCTGTCTGTGAGGAGCAGGTCAAGAAGAGCACAGCCCCTACTTTGCCGCTCCAGCACTTGACCAGGAAGTTGTCCCCAACACTCTCCAAAAACTTCCTGAATTATCTGTGTGATGCTGTATTGCCCTCCCAGCAGATGTCAGGGTGATTGAGAACCAGGGCTTGTGATCAGGAAACTTCCACTAGCTGTTGGAAGAAAGCTTCATCCACCACTGCCTCCTGGTCTGGTGGTCTATTGCAGACCCCCACCATGACATCACCCTTGTTGCTCTCCCCTCCAGAACCCCAGTCCCACTCCATCCCTCCCCTGAGCAGTCTGGGATGGAGGGGAGCAGGGGATAATGCTCTGCTCATGGGACTGCCTGGTTTGGGGAACAGTTGGCAGACTCCAAAGGGGAGCTGTGACTGCTAGCTGTTATGTGCCATGTGGAGAAATGTTCCCCCACCCCAGGACTTAAAAGCTCTATACCTGGAGCCCCTCACATGGGGCTGCTGATGCCAGCTTTTAAATGCTGTGCAGTGGGGAGCAGCCCTACATGGCATTACAGAGCCTTGTACCCGCAATTCCATGCACAGGGTTGCCAAGGCAGTGCTCTGTGAGTGCCCTATGCTTCACTGTTTAAAGATGGATTTACTTTGTAGTAGAAGTTAAGATAATTGTTTTATGTTCCTCTAATTTATTGAAATGTGAATCACAGTGTTGAAAGGGATTTCAGAGGTTGTCTGGTCCAACCCTTGTTGATCCATATACACAGACACCACAAAGGAAGGATTGCTGGTTGTAAACTCTTTGGGTAGGAGCCTGTCTGTCCCTGGACTTTGGAAGAACCTAAATACTAGCATGAAAAGGCCATTCCAATACTGTATTTATTCTCATGCCACACACCCACAAAGAAGACACACACCTTGCTTTGGGAAGGCAAAATGAAGAAAACAAAGGGTTTTGTAGAATCTTGCCTGCCATAGCATGCATACAGCTGAATGCTGCACCCCAAAAAGCTGCCAATACAGCAGTGGCTGTGAAAGGGTTAAACATTTAGCTGTGAAGCTTCAGGAGGAGAGTGAGTGGCCTCTGTCCATGCTCCATGCAGCTGGGAGCCAAGCACAGCCCCCAGCATCCATTTCAACGTCCCCATGCCACCACTCTGATGCAGAAATGTTTTGTCACTTAAGACCCCAATTTTGGATGGCTAATTTTTTGTTTAAAAGGTGGAAGTGGTATGCATGTGAACTCCATACTCGGGTGCATTGGAGGTGTCTGTGTGTGTGTTGGCATACAAAATAGATAAGGGAGCAAAGGTGGTGTTAGGCCTCTCTGCTCAAGAGAATAGTATCGTGCTTATTCAGCTTCCAGCATTAATTTGTGCAGCCAAGGGGATATTCTCATTTACAACAGCAGGAACATCTTCTTCATGCTCCATTCTACTGGTCCAGGCTTGTAAGAATGCACTGTGCACTGGCCCCCTCCTGCTCTCAGCATGCACCAAAGGGAATTGTTGGTGTAAAGTTTCATCCACATGGCAAGGAAAATCTTTTACTGCCTATTGAAAGCACATGAGTCTTCTTTGTGTCACACCAATATTTTACGTAATCATCATACGCTTCCCCTCAAATCTTACTGTTTGTTACAAAACTAGCAACATTTTCACTCAAGATGTTTTGGTTCTGCATCCAAAACGTAGATGTTAATATGGTGGAGGGATTGCAGTGAAAGTGACCTACATATTAGTGAATGTAGACAGAGAAATACTGTATCAAATGTCAGGGCTGATTTATCACCTATTAGATGACTTTCTACATTTATATTTTCACAGGTTTCATTTTACCTTAAGTGAGTCATCACTCCTACCTCTTGGGTCATCAGAAACTCTGGTGTATTTAGCATCACAGCACTTTACCATGCTCTGCACCAGCTCTCCCGAAATTTTCCACTTGACAGCTCCCCCTATCACCTTCGCCCTTCTCTTTCTACTAAAAATAACCCCTTTTAGACACATCACAATGTTAAACTCCATTAAAAGCTGCACAATAAGATCAGTACCCTTATTTTTTTTAAAGCTAGTCCATTCCATCAACATGTGTCAAGCCTGTAATAAATTTACAGTGCTGTCAGAAGTAGTCATATTGTCTCATTTCATTGAAAGGCAGGGAGAGAAAGCAAGATTTATTTTGGAGCCTAAGGGGAAAGCAGTAAACCAGAACCACCTCGTTCTTAACTTGTATCTAAAATTGAAGGGCTTTACTTATAGAAAAAGCAGAACTTATCTTTCAGCAATAGATGAATTATCTCTCATTTTTGTTCCTGCCCACAATATAATTTTATCTTTTTTTAATGATATAAAATAGGAGTTTAAACACAAAAGCCTAAGCCTGGAACACACCTATTATCTTCTTTTGAAAAGTTTCTGCCATGTCATAGCTGGCTTTACTGCGTGTTGCGAGCAAGGAATTTGCCCAAGCTATCATGCATGTAGAGCAAGCACATAATATTGGAGCCTCTGAACTTTATTTTCATTGGGAAAGAAAACGTTGCGGTGTTCTCTTTCTTTAGGAACAGAATGAGATGGTGGACTGCATTTTTGGAGGCTCATCAGGCAGAGTGTGACAGAAGGAGAGAAGAGAGCTGTGATTTTCAAAAGCAACTAATCAATTTGGGCATCCAACCTGAGCTACCTTGAATGGCACCTAATTATTAGAAATGGCTAGTAACCTACTCTGTAAAAACCTGGCTGTTGTAAGGTATCTGAAATGCACTACCCTTAAACCATAGCACCCAAAATGACTGATCATTTTAAAATCTTGACTTAAGTGTCTAAGGTAGCAGGGACCTAAACCATTTAAGGTTTCATTGGTAGGTTTCATTCACAGAGTCCAGGTATGATGTGCTCCCTGAAACACCCCAAATCAAAGCACGAGTCAAACACCCCTAAGCAAAGCAGGCTTCCGTGTTCTATATTAGGTGAAGTTTTTGATCTGCAACTGTGCTTCACAATGCATCCATCTAGCCTTGAAGCGGAGGAGGCATGAGTTCACTGGTGAAAATTTCATGTCAAAGGAAAAGACCTAAGATTGTTGTCCAGCGCAGACAGGTTGTCATGGGTTTCTACTAGCAGCTGATCAGCACAGAATCCGTTAAGATGCTGAGATTCTCCCAGGTTACAAACCTGAGGAATGAGATGCCTTTGAAATTCAGATCATTTGAACGCACTTTACGCATCTAGACTTCTGAACATTTTAACCAAAGACAAACTCGAAACCCTTTAAGGCTTTTAGGCTGTCCTTGCATTCCAGCCAGCATTCACGAAGCAATAACTTTGAGGATTACTCCCTTGTGACAGGCTACAGAAATGAAATGGCTGCAATGTCAAGCCATAAGTAGGAAACAGCGAAGAAAGACTTGGAAGTAAGGTGCTGAAGAGGCTAGGTCAGAACCTGCTACAGGCGTACTAACACTCTGCTTTGAAGTGGTGGGTAATTTGGGAAAGAGTGTAGCTGCTTATTACCGTCATGGGACCCTCCATAGATTAGACTTCAGAAATGGTAATGTGCGTGCCTCTTATCTTTTTCAGTGTGCATTGATTCAGTTTAGGGGCAAAGTTTCAAGGCCTAATTTAAGGAGCCCCCCCACAAGCTATTTTTTAGCATGTGGATGGTGACAGAACTCTGGAAAAAAGTTTGGAGTCAGTGGAGTTGAATATGGCTCACATCATAGGAGAAAGTTTGGCCCCATTGCATATAGATCTGTAATAAATAAACATCACCACTAGTTTCCTGCACAAATATAATAGTTGTCATCAATATTAAAAAAAACCCAACATTTTCCATTAGCCAGACAAAAGATTTTTGCAAAAGCCAGTGAACAATGATTAGATTAATACATTGGATTGAGGTTTACAAACCATCATATTATTCACTCATCTTGAACTTTATATTTCTTCGTCCATTCCTTAGTTTTTCTTGTCTATTTTAAGCTGCAAATTCTTCAGGGAAAGAACCCTCTCTTACTCTATTTTAACAATGCCTAGCACAACATAGGCCTAATCTTGAGTGCAGTCTTCTACAATAATAAAAAGAGGCACTGCATATGGTTTGTTTTGATGTAAAAAAGAAGGAAAGAAAGAAACAAGGAAAGAAGCTCATTCAATCTTTATTGACTTACTAGCGCTAGTTTTCCAGAAGTCAGGCACTTCTTTATCAGGTACAAGTTTGTACCTGCAAAAAATTGTACCTGCCACTTTTTGAACCTGTTCTTTTATTAAAGATACAAATCTAACCACTGACCCCTTTGTCTGGTGGCCTGTATATGCCAAGTAGTTAGTGATGCACATGCTCAGAATTATTTATGCAGTTAACTTTACACAGTGTTGCACCAACAAAGAATATGGTCAGGGATCAGCCCTGCTCCAAATTACCTTCACTGTGCTGAAATACAGCTACATGATCAAAAGTAATAGGTTTTAAACCATACAATTGGGAGTCAGGGCTCCTCAATTCTATTCCTGGCAAGCTCATTGTTGAGAAGTGGTTTATTTAACATTTCCATCCCTCTGAAATTAATGCAATAACAGTTACCTAGTTCAAAGCATTCATTAACTAGTGTTTGTAAAGAATTTTCTGAAGCTGTTGAAAAGCAAATGAAAATATTATTCATTATCCCAATCAAAATGGTGTTTTCATATGGAATCTGTCATTGGGCCTGGCTTCTATATTAATACTCTAAATTCTTCATGTCCTTTTTAAAATGTGGAGCACAAAACTGCACACAGTACTCTAAATGAGGTCTAACCAGTACTGAGTAGAGAAACATTATCACCTCCTGTTTTGCACCTAATACTCCCATTGATGCATTTCAAACCCACATTCACTTTTGTGCAGCTGCATCACACTGCAAACTCATATTGAGTCTATGATCTACAAAGACTGCCAGATCCTTCTCCATAATGCTGCCATACAGTCTGGTGTCAACCATTTTGTATTTGTATTTATGATGATTCTTTCTGAAGTGTCCACAGTAAAGTTGAAAACCCCTGCTCTAAGCTACCAAGAACCAAATTGACCTCTACAAAACAATTAAAAAACACGGTTCTCTCAAGCTTTGGCAGTGATTGTGCTCTTCTCTTGGGATAGACTTATCTGCAGCCATCCCTTGATTGGAAGACAAACATGCATTTTAACACTGAAAGTGTTATGGATTTCAGGAATAACCTGCCTTTCTCTGAACAACTGAGCTGTAGGGTAAAGCTGACTCTGGACAAATTTAAGTTAAATCCTGCCTATTGTAGATCACACTGACCTCGGTCGAAATAAGAACCCTAAGAATTTCACACTGTACTTTTCTTCCTGTTTTTGCAATATGTTCTTTGTTAAAAAATAAATAAAACATGCCATGTTTGGACTTGCAAGCACTGCAATAGATTCTCCAGGTTCATTGCAATGCATTCATCTGACGTGTAAGACCGTGGTAAGATCTGCATTTATAAGGAATAGACTTAAACCTTTTACAGTTTTTGTAGTACTGTAGATTGGTACTTTTTATGTGGGGAGGAGAGTGAACAAATACATGAGAAGAAGCCCATTTACAAGAATTACTGAGCAAGAATACACATACAAGAGCCAAGAAATCTGTAAGGCAATGCCCTGCCTACTCCAAAGACTCCTCCGACTTACTGGGCGTATCTTAACATGCAGTTAGCACAGCTGAATAGACTCCAGCACATTTCATGCCCGAGTTAGCTGCTTCTGAGTGCAGTGTTTACGTGTGTGCCCAGGACTGCCGCGCATTGAGCTGGGGCAGAGCAGCTCCAGCTGGCAGGGAGCCTGGGGGGGTCAGCCTGCCAGCCCAGGGCTGCTCCCCCAGCTCAACATGCTGCAGAGGGTCTGGCTGGGGCATGAGGGTGCTACAGTGTGGGGTGAGCCAGCAGGCAGCCTCCGCACTGTAGCATTCTCATGCCCCAGCCAGCCGCACTCACTGTCTACACGGGCATTTTGGCACATTTAACTACTCCGCTGTAAGGTAGTACTTGTCGTACAGCGGAGTTAATTAATTTACTGTGTGCTAATATGGGCATGTGCGGGTGGTGATGCGTTACTGTGGAGTTGGTCAGTTCTACAATAAAGAACATGTGTAGATGCACCTACTGAGTATGATTCTGTTCTCTCTTTCATAGTCAGCATCTATTGAGCAATCAATTTCATTGGTCCCTTGTCATCAAATATAGGTCTTATTGATATGATGAAAGAATGCATGATTTATTAGATCCCATTCTCCTTCTCTCAAGATTTGTTAATGGGAAGGAAAAGGTGATGGCCTGAGGAAGGTGGAGGCAAGAGTAAGGTGGCCATCATAGAGGACATTCTGGTTTTCTACTACTCTGTCCTCTGTCCTCTATTGATACAAAACTGGGTGCCTTTATGTCCTCTATTTTTCTTCAAGAGAAAAATAGAGGACATAAAGGCATCCGGTTTCATATCAATAGAGGACAGAGGACAGAGTAGTAGAAAACCAGAATGTCCTCTATGATGGCCACCCTAGGCAAGAGTAGTGACAAGAAAACATAAAAACAGCTCAGACATCCTATGTCTCAGGACCCCAACTCCAGATGGGGTGAATAAGAAACTTGGGGTTTGGGTCTTCAGAGTAGAAAGCAAGCAATCTGATAAAAGATATTTTTAGTTTAGGCAATCTATATTAGAAAACAGATAAGAAACTAAAACCTCTTGGTTAATATTTTATTAAAATAGACATTTTCTATGGGTTTTGTTTTTTTTAATTTTAACTTTAGCTCCTAATTCAAGACCTTAAGGTTTTCAGGTCCGCGTTGCAACCAAGGTGTTTACAGTTCATAATGCTATCTAGCTGTGAGGGTTAATGTGCTTCAGTTTAGTAAATAAAGGGCTACAACTGACATGCATGCCAGTGTGGCCTGTGAAGACATTTTGCTTGGCACATGCACTTTGGGGTGGATGGTGGGGGGGCTGTGAGGGCCCCAATCCTTACTGTGGCAGTGCAGCTCTGGGCCCTTCCCCACTGTCCACCTCAAGGTGTGCATGCACCCACTGCTGGCAATGAGCCAGGTTGGGGCTCCGCAGACCCTGGTGCAGCTGCTTGCAGCTTCCCTGCTACTTGCTGTAAGCAGCCCGGGTTTCATGGTGCACAGCAGGGGCCTGGCCAAAGCCCAAGCCAGCTGTGACAAGCAGCTGGGAGGCTGTGAGCGGTTCCACCAGGGTACACAGAGCCCTGGCCCAGCTCGTTGCTGGCAGCAGGTACAGATGTGCCTCAAAAAAGGGGATGGGGCTGTGCTGCCACAACAAGGATTGGGCCCACTGTGGCTCCTCCACCGTCTCCCCTTAACACGCCAACATTTTACAAATCAAGTTTGCAGGTGTTTTTGGGACTCTGCCCCAAAATGTTGCCGACCACTGGGCTAGAACCTGTAAGACACTTTTGCAACACTCTTGGATGTCAGTGGGAGATGCAAGTGCTTTGCAATTATCAAACTGACCCTATGCCCAGAGGGCCAGCTTGAGGCCTATCTATCATTGAAATCCTGCTTATGATTTCAAGATAAGGATTCAGTATGGACTTAGTGGTGGACAGGCTTTGTGCTGACTATTGTTACAGAGATTAATTTCACTCGTTCAGTTGTACACAAATCCTAGAGAAAGTATTCTCATTTTAAAGAAGGTTATAAGTGGAAACCTAGGCTTTGACAATTCATGTATCCACTGATATCAAATACTTACCATTCTGTGGTTCCTAAAGATTTGTTCTTTCCCCTGTGTCTGAAACAGAAGAGGGCTCAAAATTAAACCTTACTACCCTTTACAGTTACGCAGGACATCACCCACTATAATCAATGAGAATGAACACTGTGGGAATAGTTCATTAATATCATAAATATGGTACATGTGCCAATGCAGTTAATTATTAACAGCATTCATATATGGAGGCTCTACACTTCTTTGAACATTTTATTCTTGCTGTCTTGATCACTTATGTAATTGTTATAAAAACTGATAGAGGTTCTTTAATCTATGTTAACTGAAGATTTCTGCTCTAAACTTTACCTGGAGAAGTGATTGCCTATCCCTGTTCTAAGCTGTGCTTTAACTTTTGCTGTGGGGACCTAGCAATGGAAAAGGGACAAATGAAAAACAGAAGAGTTTTCTGCCAGTGTGGGTCAGTTATCAAAGAATGACCATTCCAAATGTAATGCTGCTTTGAAGAAGTGTTATAAGAGACATTTCACTGTTGCATAAGGGAGAAATAGACTGGTCATCTGCATGAACGGGAGTGCAGTTCAAACTTTGAATTTATGAAAACCCATTTGAAAATTTGAATTGGATGAAAACCCAAGGAAATGTATCTAACTGCTTTATATCCTGTGAATGTGTATATGTGCTAACTGTGAAGAAGCTAGACTTAAAGTGTTTTGGTATTGGATTTTTATCCCTTTGGAAGTCTCTTATGTTCATATGCGCAAATATGAACGCAAGTATGTCAAGCAGTAGCAAAGAATGGATAAGGGTGAAATTACATGTTACACTTAGACCATACTAAGGGCATTTAAAACACAAGCGCCTGCAAATTAATTTCATTAACTCATGCTAAATGCCCCCTGAGTGTCTCAAAGTTATACCACTTAAGGCAAGGGTTAAATGTGGGCTGTGTTGGGGTAACTTCAGTCTGCTCCATGGACATAAAACCAGCAATTGGCTGGTCCTTCATCATCCCAGGATGCACATCTCCCAGCCCTCCCCCTCCCCCTTGCCCCCAAGAGCAGAGGTAGAGCCCAAGTGTTCTGGCTTCTAGCCACACCACACAGCTTGCCCAACCTTCTAGTGGCAATTCAGAGCTGTCCAGGCAAGAAAAGGTATTAAGCCCAGAATGCAACTACAGACATAACATTCAAATTTAAACACCACTTAACATTCCAGAGATTCAGTAACGTCTAAGTCAAATTTGTTACTTCACCCTAACACCAAATTAAGAATCAGCACAAAAGAGTTAATCATGGGCCTTTTCCTTTCCCACAAGTTTTGTGTTGATGCAGCTTTCCTGATACCTTGAGACTGATGTGAGATCAGAATCAGACTCCGTATTTATAGAATATTGAGACCCTGCCTGAGACCCTGCCTGGTAGAGACTGGATTGTGCTAAGGCAGGGGTGGGCAATTATTTCAGGTGGAGGGCTGCTTAATGAGCTTTGGTGAGCTGTTGAGAGCCAGATGGGCAGCCCTGCCCTTTGCCCTGCCCCCTTGTCACCATCTTGGGACCCGAAGTCCCACCCCTAACCCCGACCTTTGCCACTTGAAGTCCTTCCTCTTGCCCCCTGGAAATACTCCTTTTTGCGTGGGGTTTTGCCATCTTAGAATCAGAAAGAAACCAAATCATACACTAAAAGTCAAACACCTACTATAATGTATTTTAATTTTATTACAAAAAATATTTTTGGCATGATTTGTGTTTGCATTGTGTATATAGGGGTGATTGCATAACAACTCAAAATAAATTCTTAGTCTCGTATATTGTGGGGGGTGTATAGTGCCTGTGTGTGTGTATGGTGGGGTGTGGGGGGGGGGTATGGTAGGGTGTGGGGGGTTGTAAGGGGGTGTCACTGTGTGGGGGAGGGCATAGGGTATGTTGGGAGATTGGGTATATGTGAGGTTTTGTGGGGGTAGGGTGTGGGTTTGTGGGGTATGAGGGAGGGTGGGAACCACTCCCACACACTCTCCCCATGGCACAGCAGGAGCAAACAGGGTGCTCGGGGTGCAAGCACCCAGGGGGATGCAGCTCCAGCCAGCACTCCACATTTCAGCAAGGAGTGCAGCCTCCCCTGGGCCATCTGTATCACTGGTGCTCCCTGCTACTCATGCTCAGCCCTGGCGCTCCCCAGGCGTGGGAGGGAAGCCCCAGGCATAGGAGCTGGTTGCCTTCCCTGCCTCTCAGGGAAAGGTGCCAGAGGCTTCTCTCCCCTGCCGCACAGCCCTGGCGGGGAAAGCAGCTGGCTCCAGTGCCTGGGGCTTCCCTTCCATGCCTGGCAAGTGCAGGGGCAGTGCATGAGTGGCAGAGAGCACCAGCAAGACAGACGACCCAGGGGAGGCTGTGCCCCTTGCTGAGATGTGCAGTGCTGGCCAGAGCCACGTCCCACTGGGCGCCTCCACCTTAAGTGTCCCACCTGCTGCTGCCACTGCCTGCTGGGGCTGCACGCCATGCGGGGAGTATGCAGGGGTCCCCCCAACCTCCCCACCTACCTTCACACCCACATGCTGCCCAGCCGAGCTCCACACTGCCGTCGCCCTCCTGGGTGTGGGCTTCACAGCCCCAGCCCCATGCTTCGTGCTCCTGACCAGCTGCAGCCCCACCCATGCCATTTCCCTACCTGCTGCCTGGAGCAAGTGGGAGACTGGTGACGCAGAGCAGGTCTCTAGGGGCTGCAGCAGCAGCAGCCCCACCTGGAAGCTGATGCTGGTTGGGCTGCACCCTTTCACCCATGAAGGTGGGAGCGAGGCGCTATAGGGTATGTTGGGGGGGAACATGTGGGTGCCTTGCTCCCACCCTTGTGGGCAGAAGAGCGGGGCAGGGTGCAATTTGTTGGTGAGCACCACAGGCTGGATGAAAGTGCTTGGTGGGCTGGATCTGGCCCATAGGCTGTATTTTGCCTGCTCCTGTGCTGAGGCTATATCTGCTAAGGGCAGATTAAATGTACTGTAGCCTCTGCTCTTCTGATCTTGTCTAGTACTTCCCATTTTCTTTTGGGTAGATCTAAACCAACATGAAACTTCTTTTTGTTTTAGTTTTCTAAACTGTAACACAGGGGTGAGTGAGTTTAAAGGATGAGCTGATGCTATACTGTGGTGGACTAAAGTGGCCAAATGACAGGAAACGGAGGATGATCCTAGGATGAGGAAAGGGGCTTCATTTATGAATGTACATGTAATTGCACACATTTCAGAAGGAGCTCATAAAGAAGTATATGCACACTGTTCCCATTCAGCTCAGCTGAAATCAAACTTCTGCAGCCTATTTAGGACTGGTTTTTTGGCCTTAGACAAGAGTCTACCTTTCTATTCCTTGCTTCAAAGTAATTGCTTCCTGTGAGTAGACTGGCAACTCATGAGAATACCTTAGTATACTGATACTAATACATTGCCAGGTGAGCAGCCTATTTTTGTGAAGAAAGAAAACTTCTTATTTCTTCATTTTGCTATTTGAATTCAGTTCACAACATCAGCGTTTGTTGCTCCTAGTTATCTGCCCCAGTGAGGGGCATAACTGATAAAATTTTCCATGCTGCGAAGTGCAATCAGCAAATCATTAATTATTCTAGCAGGGATTTCTGAATTTTAGGAGAGAGAGTTTGTGGCATAGTGAACAGTTTTAGATGTAACTATAGTATATTAATGTATCTACAGTATGTTAAATGGCCTTTCCTACTTAAGATGTAGGGAGTAGTTTATATGCCTTTGCATTCTTTGAATTAAGTTGTAACTACTGTTTATCCTGCAGAGAAAGTGCAGCTATCAAAGAATTACATCTACAAAATGTTCACTTAATTTCTGATGAAGAAGAATACAATGTGATTCGCTGACAGTACTAGCAATTAGAAAACAAAGAAGGTGGATATGAAAATCCTGGCCAGAGAATAGATATCTGTAACCCTTCAATGTCATTTCTATGGCCCATAATTTGCATGTCTATGCAATCTAAATGTGGAATAAATTTCCTCTTCTCCCAATAAAAGCATTAACTTACAGTGAATGTAATTCATTTGTTAGATAAATGTTGACATAATGTTCAGTGCTAGGTTGAAGATATAGTCCCCACGCTGAGAACCTTATAATCTAAATAGAAAATCATATAAATGTGAAATGGAGCCACTAGATCAGTGGTTCTCAAAGTTTTGCCCCTATAATGCCTGTACTATATCATCTTTTCCACACTTTTTCCCAGATTTACGCAATTCCAACCAGTCCAGTATGTTCAAAATATTCAATGGTTCCAATCAAAAGCAAACTAAACAAAACAAAAATAAAGATAAAAAATAAAAGGAAAATTACCAGTAAGAAGGATAAGTGAGAATTATGATGCTAACAGATTTTGGGAATTCTCCCTAGACCCACCCTGCCCAGTAGTTTCATTATTTGTACTTTGGGTATAGAATATGCAAGTAAGGAGGAAATTAAAAATAATTCGGTTGGACTATGATTTTTCCAAGTGTGTGATATAATTCTGGATAGGATGGCTGCATGATTTAAATTTCTGTGTCCCTAGCTAAAGAAAACTTCCTGTTAATTTGTAGGACAGTCTAGCCCAAACTGTTACAAGCTGCTTTGTTAAAAAAGTGGTTTAAGAGATTTAGTAACACAGGGACCATGTCTACATGCAACATTGACTGCATAGTAGCCCAAGACTACTGTGCAGTAGTGTCGCATGGCAGCAACCATCACGCAACACTACTGCACAGAGGTCTTGGGCTACTGCAAAGTCAGTGTCACAGAAAATCTGTCCATCGACAGTACTGCACAATAACTTGGGTTACTGCACAGTCATTTAGTACTTGTTTATACAAATACTAAATGACTACACAGTAATGACTGCACAGTAGATGTAGATGCGGCCAGGGTGCATCTACACATGCCCTTTACTGCAAGTAGACTAATTAGCTCAGCATTAAAGCATCACCGTCTATATGTGCACTGGCATTAGGGTGCTGTAAACTAATTCACCCCATAATAAGATAGCACCTTCCTTCATGAATGACAGAGCGAAAAGAAAGAATTGAGGTACCACAATAGACACAACATGGTCCTATAATAGATATGAGATGCTTGTGGGTGGTGGTATCTAAAATGTGCCAAAAGTGAAGGAAGGCAAGCAAGCAGTCTGCATCCTGTGTGAAGTCAATTGAGTACCTGTGAGTGGAGCCCTCCAAACTATCAGGACAACCACTATTTATAAGTCTTGCACATAGAGGTATATGAGGGGCTAAGATGACAAAGACCATGGGGAAACAGGGAAGGAATATCTTGGGAGCATAAAAAACAGGGAACATGGAAGAAGGAAAGTCAAGGTGAGGAGGAAATGCTCATGGGGGAGTAAACTGCAGTAAGTGGACAGATCAGGTAAGAAATGTTATTGGAGTAAAGAGGATTTGAAAGAAGAATCTTTTAGAAAAAATCTGAAAAGAGAATAGAAAAGGGAAACTAGATGAAAAACATTAGAGAGAGAATTTACATATCAGAAGGAAAAAAATTAAGAAAACAAAATGGAAATGAGATCAGAGAAAAGGAGGAAAACTGCAAGTATTACTGTTACAAAATGTGGATCCAAAAGAATGTTAACATTCCAAATTTGATTTTTCACACTTTTCACACTTTCAAATAGGCTTGTTGAATGCTAAGCATTTCCTCATTAATAGGCTGAGATTTTTAGGTCTGATTTTTTGTTTGTTTCTTTCTTTCTTTTAGGGAGCTCCTGCTGTCTGTAGCTCTTGGCCAGGTTCTCTCCCTCCTTATCTGTGGTATTGGCCTGACCAGCAAGTATCTGTCAGAAGATTTCCATGCCAACACTCCTGTTTTTCAGAGCTTCCTCAATTACATCCTCCTATTCTTGGTTTACACAACAACACTAGCTGTCAGACAAGGTAAGTGTGGCTTTCTGAAGTGGGGTAGCTTCTATTAGCTGTTACGTAGAAAATAGCTATTTAGGATAAAAATTTTCAAAACAGCAAATTCCCATTTTCAAAAGTGGTCAAGTACATAAGAGCTGAAGTTTTAGTGTTTTTGTTCGATAAAACAGGCTTCTCAGTGAATTAGGCACTGTTGAAATATTATACTTTGTGATATTCCCATCTTGTTTATATTAACTAATCATTGTTTCCAGAGGACATTAAAAGCATTACATATCAGATAAAAGGAAAAAGTAAGTCTTCATTAGGAAGAAACAGATTAATAAACCACAAATATTGACATGTTGTATAAATCAAAAGGAAAAATCTGTAGTCCTTTTTCCTGAATATTTTCATATAAATACTTTTAGTACTTCTTCCTCCCTGATTTAATTTGTGATGTTGTGATGTGACTATGGCTAGGAACAGAAATTGCACATGATTGGAAATCATTCTAAACCTGTAACAGGACAGAAGTTCATTGCATATAGATTGGTTTCAAAATGGCAGAATTCAGTTTGTTAGACCTGGATGGATGTAGTAGCAGGTTGAATCACTTTAGGTTAGACCAGTGTCTTGAACTTCTGTCCCAGATCCCTCCTGATACAAGTTAGATTACAATGCACTTTACTGGAAGAAGTAGTGTTTTACTTCAACCCAACTCTGCAGCATCTGTATAGATGGATTGCTTCAGTGGGACTTTTTGGCACCTTTAGGAAAACTGATTCAATCAGCTATTAGATAAAAACACCAAAAAGCCCCACTAAAGTGCCTGATTTATACAGATGTTGGGCAAGAAAGGTCCAACTAAGGCACTTCCTGTTCTGGGCATGCACTGGGCTCAGCACAGGAGCGCACCAAGTTTCAAGTAAAGTGCCACTTTTTTTTTAACAACTACAAGCAGCCATTTATTTGCCCATGCTTAGGAATAAAAGTCCACCTAAAATCCTACTCCAGTTAATGAGGTTTAGGGTTGAGGCATGCAGGAGAAAGCAAATTCTGTGACTCCCACTTGCTGGCCAATACAGTGGACTAGTAATCTACCAGAAAAGGTCAGCAACACATTTTTATTCTCCAGAGCAAGTATATACAGAGAGAGAACTCTCCTTGGACAGAGCAACTATACATCCCCTTAGTATTAAGGAGTAGAGTGTCAATATATAATTTGGGCTCAAGTGTGAAATGCATGTATGTGCACTCAACACCACACCCCAAATATCCCTTTGTTTAATATTTTCTGCAGATTTAGGTTTCTGCTACCACATTTTTCCTTTCTTTTTTGCCTATCCCTCCCATCACTGAGATTCCATGCCTAGATTATGTGTGGGAAGAGACTGCACTGAAGTGCATTTCTCATCCACCCATTTTTTAATCATTTGTTTTATTCAGCTTTGCAGAGCACATCAATTTGAAACAAAGCAAAGGAGCAAAAATCTCACCCACTCCATGGTCAGCACCTAATAGAACAGAGAGAGAAACATTCTCTGGGGGAAAGAAATGTAAATATGTATTAGGAGCTATAAGGGTCTGCTCAGGCTTTTGGGGTTTCAAATGTATCTGTGGCCGCAAATATTTTGGAACCTTCCTTTACATTAAGTCTTTAATTGTTCTGGGAATACTTAAGGTCTTCATTTCTTATGATGCTCATGTGGAGCAACACTGTGAACTATTCCAGTGTTCTAAGCATATGGGGATCTCACTCCTACCAAAAGATTAGTGTAAAAAAATCAATGTTGTGTTCCACTACAGGGAAGATCTAACATGTATGCAAAGTGTTATAAAATGGTATCTGTTGCTATTTCCCTGAATTGAGGAAGGTTGATCTCTTTTGGAAATGTGGACACTTTCCCTAGAAGAAATTGCTAAAACTTTTCTTAGTCCTCCTGTTTCAGTTTGGATAGGAGGGAAGCAGCAGCCAAGCCTCCATCCACACAGCCTATATTAGCATCTTTCTGAAGAGTTCTTGGTAGAGAGTACAAGCACAGACATGTCTATTATCACACAAAATCAAGTTATATCCTTTAAGTTGCATTTCAGTGTGGCACTTAGGTGTCCATTTCACAAAGCTTTTAGCCAGCTTTGAGTTCCTAGATCTCTTAGGTGCTTTTGAAAATGTTATCCTGTGTCAGGACATATGGTAGAACCAGCACTGTGAGGGCCCTGCAGCCAGCAGAGCTGCAGCTGATTGGTGAAGCCAGGCAGGCGCAGAGAGAGACACCAGGGCCTTGACAGCCATCCCTGTGGGAATTGCTGCCACCACTTTAAAAGCCCTGGAAAGAGTTGAGACTCTTGATGTGCTGGCCACAGTAGCAGCAAGGTCCCAGCAAGGCTCCCTGGCAGTTCATCTGTGGGAGTATATCAGGAAGGCAATCACTCTCCCTCTCACTTGTAACTCTACAGGCATGTAACTATACAGGTGTTAAAATGCAGTGCTTCAAAACCAAGAAGTTTTGGTTCTGGAAGAGGCAATATTTTGTAATGCTTTTCCTATCTTTGTAGTGCTACAAACAGCTTGAGTGGCTCTATGCTTGCTTTTTGTAACACTTCAAGGGCATATTAGCGTTATAAATGTAATACCTGCCCATGGATTAAGGGATTTACTGTCTAAACAGACATAACAGACAAGGCTGGAAGAAAGGAACTATATTTATCCGTATTTTGCAGATGAGGGACTGAGGAACAGAAAGGTTATGCTGCAAGATTGTAGTCATGCTGGGGTGGAAGCCAGTGCCTTGCAAGTCCCAGTCCAGTAAATTAGACTACAGGATTTAGGTTCAGTCTCATCTATTTAGCAGTGTATAATTCAAATAAGAAAATGAACATTGCCTAAGACAGTGGTGGGAGTGTATACAGGCTGTGGGCTGGATCCAGGTGACCAAGGGATTTTAACTAGCCTGGACAGGTCCTTAGACCTGTCTGGTCCAGGCACAGAGGGCAGCCTGGACTGTGGTTCATGTGGCTGTTTCTGCCAGGTGCACAGCAGGGCTGGGGTGGTGTGGCGGCCAGACTCCACTTCCTGGCAGCCCTGCCAGTGTGACTGCTGCTGCTAGACCTGGTCCCGCTGCCCAGGCGCCCTGGCCAATCCTCCCTGAATCCACTGCCGGGGGCATCAGATGGAGCATGTGGGCAGGATCTCCATGGAGATCAGCCCAGGACCTTTGCAGACAAGATTTGCTCAGCCTGGTACATGGGATGCGGCCATGGGTGAGTGGGAAACAGCATCCAGGAGTCGGACAGGCAGGTGGGGCTGGGAACTCAGGGCAGTAACAGTGTGGGGCCAAGTCCTGGGGCAGAGCTGTTGCTCTGCCTGCATATCCCTGCAACGGGCATGGTTTCCACAGGGAGGGGTGTGCCAGGAGTGGATCACAGCTCTGCCTCAGACCCAGGCTGTCACTGCCTCATGACCCCAGCCCCAATCCCAGCCTTGTCCCCTGTCCTGCTCCCAGATGCTGCTTCCCACCCCCTCATGCAGCTCCATCCCATTCAACTGGCCAAGTGCACTCTGCCTGCTGGGGTCCCAGGCCATTCTCTATAGAGCTGAAAGCTGGGATCACTGAGTGGTAACAGTGTGGGGCCGGGCCCCAGGAGGGAGTTTTGGTGAGCTGTTGTGGGCCAGAGGGCAGAGGGAGGAAGGGTGCTGACCCAGCCCACAACAGCTCACCAAAACTCCCTAAGTGGCCCTTCAGCCCAAACAGTTCTTCACATAGCCAAGGCGCCTACAATGGCCCAGGATTCAGCAAACAATTTAAGCATGTGCTTAAGCCCAATTTAAAAAAAAATAAATAAAAGTCAACGTGTTTAGGAGTTAAGAGCTTTACTGAAGAGGGATGAGAGTCCACAGTTGCTCCAGTTTAAG
>NW_017729026.1:18163495-18171780 GCF_001723915.1 Gavialis gangeticus | reverse complement strand
GTGTGGGGCCGGGCCCCAGGAGGGAGTTTTGGTGAGCTGTTGTGGGCCAGAGGGCAGAGGGAGGAAGGGTGCTGACCCAGCCCACAACAGCTCACCAAAACTCCCTAAGTGGCCCTTCAGCCCAAACAGTTGCTGACCCCTGGCCTACAAGAACTGATACTCCTCAAGGCAGCTGAATCAAAGTGAGTGAAGTCCTGAAATAAAATTCTTTTAGTGCAGTAGGCTGATAGAAAAAGGATATTTAATGTTTCATGGATCAGCTGAACAGAAAAAAAAATCCAATTTGCATCAGACCAATCCACAATTAAATATTTCAGTTCAATTTTCCACTAATAAGATTTATTTTTTTTTGCTAATTCAAGATTTTTTCATGCAGAAAAAAATGCATTTTTCTATCAAAAATCATTCTGCTGGAAAATCTGCAACTAGCTCTCTTATGTCATTTTATTTGTGTGTTTGTATGCTATAGTTTTCACAAAAATTTGAAAATCATTCTTCTGTTCTCCATAAGAAATTGGTTTTAAGCTTATTAGTAATTTGGGATAAGCCTAAACACTGTACATGCATGCTGCAACCAACTTTAATCATATACTTCTTAATGTACCGACATTGAACTATTGAGGTCCAAATTTTTGCATTTATTTGTGTACACATAGGGAAAATGATATTGTAAAATGAATGTTATTAATGCAGCATCATAAGACAACTGAATAGCATTGTGTATAATGTGGTTGATTTTCTAAAAATGTAATAGATATGGGTAATGAAATCTGCAGGCTTTCTTCCTAAGGTAATTTTTTATCATGCCTATTTATTTTGTTAATCATTTTAACAAAGCCTATTTTTGTCTACAGATATCTCATTTTATCCCCACTCAATCATCCCCTAATCTTCAAAGAAATCTACCTAACAGAACCCTGTCAAGACACTTTTTGGCCATTCATTTGTGTTAGGTATTGTTGCAAAATGAGGGGGGAGAAAACCCTTTAATGATCCTTCTGTCAATGAAAGCTAGTAGAGATTAGTTTTAGCACCTTAAAAAGCAATAGGTGGGAAATTGTCCACAGTGGGCCAAGAGGTGTTAATTGCCATCAGTCAGCCCTGTGGTAGAGGTATCAGCTGCCTGTAGACAAAAATAAATCACTTCTAAAAGACACCTCAAATATGTTGCAAATGAAAATAACACACATACATGACATGGTAAAAAAAAAAAAAGTTCACTAGCTTTTTTGTTTTGAACAATAATTAGGCAATGAGAAGTTGATAGGTATCTTCTTTGAACTAAGGATAGAAATCAGATAATCTCAACAGACCACATTCTTTCACCATTACTTATACCAAGCAGTACATTACTCCACTATTGATTTCAGTTGGTCCATTGATTTCAGTGGGACAATTTAACACTCAACGTACAGAAGGCTGGCAAAATCCACCTAATAATTTGCTGATACAGGGGGACTGTATGAATGTTCATGTCTGAGTGTGCATATATGTGTGGTTGGATGCATTTTTTCTCTCTGGCCTGCTAAATGATGAGGTTATACTATATGTCAACTGAAAAATAGTTTTTCCTAGAGTTTATGTAAGGCTTTAGATTTGAGATATAAACTGATTTAGGAAGAAGCAATTAGTAACTCTTTTGAGGGTGTTAAAAGTTGAAGTTATACCATGTATTATGGGAATATTAATTTTCAATAGATTTCCATTATAGTTTTGATCTGTGACCTAAGTGTTTCAACAATATATATATTCCTAACATACCTGATACTTGAATGGGTACCTCCACTTATAAAAAAAAAAAAAAAGGGGGGGGGGTTTTGAAGGAAATCACAGAATTTATAGGAGACGTTCTGGCTCATTAACTTTTACATCTTGTATTTGGTGAACAGTAAAGTAACTCATGTCTTTGTGGCATCAGTCTCATTCTAACTGCATTTATTTTCAATGTGTGAAGGGACAATTCCTAAAACTAGAATCACATGATTAGTCCCATTTCTCTTTAAGGAGACTTCCCCACCATTTGTTGCTCTTTTTCAAACTGCCTGTAATAATATAATGCCAAGTACAGGTCCCCATTGCTATAGGTGTTCAGGTCATTTTAGATGGAATATATTTTTAGCTTGTCCATTAAAATTGAAACATTTCACGGAGACATGTCAATCTCACCAAAGTTCTCGATGGGAAAGTCTGTTCTGAAACCTAGGACTCTCACCTGGTTGCTTCTGGTGAGAGGGAGTGTGCATACGTAAATGAAAAGGCAAAGGTTTTGATAGAAAAAATAAAGGACATTTCAACACAACTGTGTTTTGTGAAAACATTTCTAAAGGGCTTGATTTTCTTCCAGTGAAGAATGAAACCAGATCTCAACACCTCAAAAGCTGTCATGCAGACAGTCATAATGAGCTCCTGCAGGACCCTGGACAGAGGGCTGACCACTGGAGAGGAGGGAGGGCAAAGGGAGGTCTTACATGCCCCAGCATCTTCCACACTCTGGCAGCAGCTGCTGCTGCTATAGTAGGCTGAACACAGGCTGCCAGAGCTGAGGAGTGAGCCCCCTGCACACTGGCTGCAGCAAGGGCACCACTGTGTCCCCCAACTCCAGAAGTCTTTGCTCCCTGTAGTGAATGAGGTGGAGAAGAGCAGAATGGTTTTCAATTTTTGCCATTGGAGGTATATTTCCACTCCTAGCCTCCTGGGCTGCAGCCAGTATACAATGAGCCTGCCTGTCAGTCGCAGTAGTTCCATGGCATGGGCTATGCCTAGTCAGGACCAGACACAGGCATGGGTGAACCGGGTGGCCACCCAGGGCCCAGATAGAAAGGGGGCCTGAAAATGGTAATTTTTTTATTATTAGTATCATTCTCTCTGGCAAAGGGGGGCCCAATATTAAAAGTTCTCTCGGGATCACCAGGACTGTAGGTATGGTGCTGGCCATAGTGCCTTGTTCTCACCCAGTCGCATATCTAGGGGGCATGGGTCTGGCTGGCATCTCTGGCTAGGCTGCAAGGTACTGCATCTGCATAGCAAAGCCTCCCAGGGGTGATTCTGGTGCTCCTTCTAAGTTGGTGCCTGGGACAGGTGCCTCACTCACCCCTTTCCCCACCGTTACTCTACTGCTGTTATAAAATAGAGTTGCTATCTTGTAGCTAGTTCTGTTTCTGACAGCAGCAGAACCAGCCAACCCAACACAGGGGAAAAATGTAGCCATGACCCAGCCCCTGCATAAGACAACAGAGCATGCTGCAAACTTTTTGAAGATCTGCAGAGTTCCCCTTGAGCTCAGAGTTCCCCACAGGAAGAGTTCTGAGTGCGCTGGCCAAGGTTGTTTCTGGACAGCCCAATGCAACAGGCCATTCAACTGCTGTAGTGCAGGGGTGTGTTTCAAACCACAATCTAACCCCATATTAAAAATAAACAAATATTTGTACACATTTTACTGCTTGGGGCCAAGACAAATAATGAACTTCTAGTACAGCAGAACCCAGATTGTTTTGTATCCAGATCGCTAGCACTTAGTTCACAGCAGGTTACCAAATTAAGACTGGTCACTCATCTGTTGCTGCGGCTTTTACTTCAAGGGGTGCTGCTTCTTCAATCAGGTGGAGTACAGCAGTGGTCCTGTGTAGCTGAATGGGGAAGTGGTGCGCTCAGAAGAAAAGCTGTAGCAAACAGAGGGAGCACCTCTGCAGCTGTTTGCCACAGTTTCATACACCCACAGCTAGTGCATAAAGTCTCATCTTTGCAAGAGTGGCTCAGAGGTTAGGAGCCTAACCTTGCAAAAAATCTGGGTTGTACTATCTTTGGACTTCTTATAACAGTATTGCAGGTTCTTCTGACTGTGCATTACTTTATTGTTAGCAGGGCACTTCCTTCAATTTCATTCATTCAAAGAGTCCCTTTGAGCCAGATCCTATTTTGCCTCTAGAAAGACCTCAACTTAGCATCTTGTTCCAAATTAATATGGCCAATCTCATGTGTTTCATATGTTGAAGCACATAGCTCTCTTACTTTCTGAAGAGAGAGCCTTAGCACACACTAAGAGCCCTCTGTCCAGTCGTGATGGCTTAAGAAAGGAAATACAAGCAGGCAGGTGTTTACCTGAATCAGTATGTCTGCTTAAGAGGTAGTACAGTTACTTCACTGTAAAGGAAATGTGCTTCCTCCATAAATAGCTTGCCAAGAACGTGGAAGACCTGGGTTTTAGGATTTCCTTTATCCCAGGGGATTTGAACCCATACCTTATATATCCCAAGAGTGTAGCCTGACCACTAGGCTGGATGGGAAGCATTCTTTAGCCCCTTTGTTGAAGCTGTCTTACTGTGCAGCCAAGAGGGAAAGATTGCTGAGGTCAGAAGGACAGCAAGCAAGAGGGAACCTCGTTCTGTGACTCAGCAAGATGGACCCCACCCTGTTCTGGCCCCATCTTTTTATCTAATGACTATGGAATGCCAAATGCATCATTTTTACTGATGAAATTCAGAGTGATGCCACTGCAAATAATGCCACTATCCTGGATTACACTTGGGTAACAGAGGTTGCTGCTACATGTGCACTTTAATGCACAGTAGCCTATTTTGCTGCACATTACAGCATCACCTAAAAAAATCATGTGATTATGCACAGAAAAATAGGCTACTGGGCATTAAGTGTCACTTAAAACTTGTGTGTATTTGTTACTGCACATTAAGATAACCTAATGCACATTTCTTTAGTACCTCACATTGGAGGTACTGAATTAAATTTAACAGAAAATATGCCTTAATGCACATGTAGACACACCCAGAAGGCAGGCACTTGCCTAGGGAGCTACCTATCTGTAAGTGAGAGGAGCCTCTAGGCCATATAGGCTAATGACCAAAAGCTGGTCATGCATGGTCTCTGTTTTTCAGAAATAAAAATCAGAAGCTTTGGGGTTCACTACTAAGAATCCATCATGTTTTATTCTCCTCTGTCCAAACATAGGCACACACTCCCTCCTTCCTGTTAAGGATTCCAGTTAAAGTCTTGACAGGCATTTTCTATGTGCAGGATTACTGTAATTAGGATTACCACTAGGCTTGCAAAATAATGCAGCACTGGCATATATTACAGCCCCACTAGAAGGGAGTTTCATTTGAACCACCAAGCGAAGAAGCCTGTTCTCTGCTACCAACATGTTTCAGTCTTTTGTCCAATGACAATTTAATGTGGAGGCACAACGGTTACCTCCTTTTCAGGACAGTGCCCATCTCCCTGGACCTCAGAGTTAGGCTTCTTCTGGGGTTGGGGGAGGGACGGCAGGTGTTGGCTTTCTTCCCCTCTTGACTACCCAGTGGGCCAGCTTCAGCAGGAGAGGAGGAGAGTACTCTCAGTCCTGCTGCTCCTGGTTAGGCACTGTTTTAAGAGATGGGTGAGAGGTGGGCTTTGAGTGTGGAGCTTCTGGGTCCTGGGCAAGTGCCTTGACTACTAGGCTGTTGGGTAAGAGGTGGGGTACTGTCACTTCCAAGCAATCACACTGTGGTTTTTTTGCTGAGTTTTGTTTCGAGGGATTGCCGCACATTTATGCACCTCTGTGGCAAAATCTGCTTGCAGTGGAGCACAGTGGATTTAGATGTCTCATTCACTAGCTGGGATCATTTCCAAGGAGGATAGTAAGCCAAGTTCAGATGCATAAGGCAAAATTAGAGGCATATAATGCAATGAGATATTTTAATAGAATTCAAGCTGTTGTACAGGGAAAAGCAGAACCGTGTCTAGTCATTTTGACACTTAAAAACCCTATAAGCGCCACTTCAACATTTTAACAGTGAAACAGGATCTACATTTTTACCTTTAATTTGAAATGCCTCTGTTTTTATTCAGATAAAATTCAGTACTGAAATTCTGACAGTCTAAAATCATCTAAAATTCTGTGGTGCTTTTTGCCATGATTCTGAGTTTGCCTTTTTCAGTTGCACATTCTCTGGGGCAAGACTTGTGTCTGTATCTATATTTGAAGTGTGCCTGTCATGCAGTGGGTACTTCTATAATCTAAACAATAAATAGGAGCAATGATACATCTTGTTGCCTAGCCAATCCAATTTGCATAATTACCATGTGCTAGCTTAGCTATTTCTTGCAGTTTCAATAAAATATTTCTTTTCCATTTCCTACCTTAAATTTTGGATGAGGTTGCTGTATACTGTATAAACAATTGCAATTCCAATCTAGAAGTGTCTTCAGTTCAATGGTGGATGATTCCTGGAGGGATTGCTTTTGGAGGATTTGGGAATCCTATCCTTTCAAAGCTGAAGTTTCCCCTCCCCTAAACAGAGAGAACTCTTATTTATATTCTTTAGCCATAGCCCAGAAATGGGTGTGATATCCAGGGAATATGTTTAATTCCACATTGTCCATGAGAGGAGAGAGAACAAATATGAATCCGAACTTTCTCTCTTTTAGGTTTTTTTTCATTTTGTTTTGGGTTTTTTTTTCAGAGGAGGAGGGGGTATTTGCCCAGAGAGCTCGTCATTGTCAGCCAGTCCTCCTGCCTACTTCTCAGCCACACAGGGGACCAAATATTTCAGGGCTAAGCCAATTTTCATTTTCATCAGGTGCATTTTGCCTTGCCAGCTGTTTAGTAAGTTATAAATATACACTTGCAGAGAGGAATCCTGGCCCTGAACATAATGGATATGGGTTGGCAAGGAAAATGGCAAAAACATAACCTTTTTATCACTGTGATTTGCTAGTTCTCTTCCCTCAGGTTTTAGATTAGAGTCCAGCAGTTCCCAAACTGTGGTACGGGTACCACCAGTGGTATACAGGCAACCTGTCAGTGGTACCCATTAACAGATTTATTATAATTACTTTATATGACAAAAATTTACTGGTGGTACTTAAGGTTGTATCATTTTAAATTAGTAGTGTGCAGTCTGTCAGAGTGTGGGAACTGCTGTATCAGACAGCTGCTGCCCAAATGCCTGACTCACATGCTATCTGAAAAGTATATTTTCCCTCTGTTCCTAGAGAAGGTAACATTCCCATCCTGTTGTATCATATAATTAGAATAAATCATGAAGATCCTGCAACAAACATCACATGATACAGATTGTACTGAAAAACCAAAAAAAACCTCTTTCTGATCCAGGTGGCAGCAGTAAAATATGAACATTGAGTGCCATGCAATAACGATGTAAATGTTAAAAGAACCTAGGATGAGCCCAGAGCAATAAGGAGCATATCTAAGTAGGCATCCATGTTTGTCTATTCCTTATAGCAGTGATAACTTTTCCTGTATATAGCTTACATGGAGTCTACAGTCCCTCCCAGTTCACTAGACTTCTAGAAGAATAAATGGAGCATTGTTTAAAGGAGCACTGTCTGTATTGTCTGACACAGCTCACGCTACACAGGAGTGCTGAACAAGTGAAAAGTTGCCTTCTTTCCATTGCAGCAGTCAAGAGGAGAGAAAAGGGAGGATGGGAGAGGTTTTCTAGAGCTTGTGGAAAGAAGTTAATTCTGAGTAAGGTAGGGTGTGGATTTAAAGCAGAATAGCTACTTCATGACCACATCTACACATGTGCTTAACTATAGAGTAGACTAATTAGTTGTGGAGTAAAGAGTCACCGTCTACATGTGTGACGGTATTAGGCCACAGTAAACTAAATAATGGCACAGTAAGATAATACTGTTGGGGACAGTGCTATCTTATGCCAGGGTAATTTACTGCAGTTTAATGCATGTGTAGATGCTGACTGCAGGTATAAATTCTGCCTGGTCAACCCATTCAGCTGGGGGCCAGACTCTTGCCTGCTGCCTAGCCACACAACTCCACCCTTTTTGCACCGTCGTGCCTCAGCCAGCCCCAGTGCTGCCCAACGCCACCACCCAGAGCCCTGGACTGACCCCCCGTACCTCCTTCCAGCCCAGGCCTGCTTTGCACTGGTTCAAATTGCTGCTGTCTCAGACCTATGTGTAGATGCTAGGCCCAGGAGTAGTTTACTCCAGCTCAGAGTGCTCCAGAGTTTATTGCTTCATGCTAATTGAGACACCGTCTCCCACCCCATCCTCATTAAAAAACTAGGCAACTGTGGCATTGATGCCTACACAGTCAGATGGATTGCAAATTGGCTGAAGGGTCGTACTCAGAGGGTGGTGGTGGATGGGTCGTATCCGACCTGGGGAGAAGTGGGCAGCGGATTCTCCCAGGGCTCGGTCCATGGGCCTGCACTGTTCAATTTCTTTATCAGCGATTTGGACGACGGGATGAAAAGCAACCTGTTTAAATTTGCTGATGATACCAAAATTTGGGGTGAGGTGAGCAC
>NW_017729026.1:18152455-18163210 GCF_001723915.1 Gavialis gangeticus | reverse complement strand
CAGACCCTACAATGAGAGACTGCGGGACCTGAACCTGTTCAGCCTTCACAGGAGAAGACTGAGGGGGGACCTGGTGACCATCTATAAACTCACTAGGGGGGACCAGAAGGGTTTGGGAGAGACATTGTTTCCCCTAGCACCCCCTGGCATAACAAGGAATAACGGCCACAAGATGTTGGAGAGATTAGGCATCCATAAGAACTACTTCACAGTCAGGGCAGCTAGGATCTGGAACCCACTTCCAAGGGAACTGGTGCTGGCTCCTACCCTGGGGGTCTTTAAGAGGAGGCTTGATGCCTACCTAGCTGGGATCATTTGAGCCTGGTTTTTTCTCCTGCCCAGGCAGGGGGTTAGACTTGAAGATCTACAAGGTCCCTGCTGACCCTACTTTTATGCTTCTATGAATTGCACCCAGGGCAGGGGGTTGGACTTGATGATCTGTTCAGGTCCCTTCCGACCCTAGAAACTATGAAACCATGAAACCGATGTGTAGCAGAATTGTGATGGTGATGTGTCATTCCAATTTTGACAATGATTTTGCAGATGAAAGAAAGCATGCTTTTGAGAATATCACAAGCCAGCTGCTATAGTTACATCTAATAATACGGTGTCAGAAAATGCCCAGGAACCACCATGATGGGCACAATTAAAAGATCTGAACAGAAAAGAACAGAACTTTGGTCCACAGTATCAAAACATTGCACTGAGATTATTTTGTGACTTCATTTGAAGATAAAGTGGTTCTCTATCTTGAAGTGATTATCACAAAATAAACTGCTTCTGAGGTAGAGTACTGAATGACAGAGTGCAACTCCACACAGTATTTCTTCTGTACAGTTAAGAGGTAACTGTCTTCTGCAGAATTAGTATATGGCTCCTTCTCATTTTCTTCTAATACATAAACCTCTCAAGTGTTTTTTTATAAACCAGACCCAACCTTCCTCACCCAAATGAGGAAGAGTTAATGCTTTTGCTAAAACAATGCACTTCTGATCCTACTTCTGTAAGCTGAATGCAAGGGTTACCTCCCATTTTATCCAGCATCAGTCTTTGCCTGCAATTTACAGAATCTTTAAACAGTCATCAATTCAGGCTGCTAGCAAGCATAGTGGAATACACATTCACTGCACGTAGCTTCAGTGTTCAGACGGGAGATTTGAAGTGTGGTTACAAGATGATAACTGTATTGCCTGAAGGAGATAAGTCCTGCACTGCCAGAATGGTACTTTGTATGTAATTAGTGTAAAAATTCAGAGGAATAGAGTTTATCCTCGCAATCGCCTTTCTCATTAAAAAAGAATCATAATGAAAGAACAAAGCGGTCCCTGCAGTGAATTGAATTGCCTCCCTAAGTTTTCATTAAATCAAAGACTCAGCAGCATCCCATTTTGCAGGAGCCAGTTGCAAGCTGTACACAAGACTTGCAGTAGACCCCTTAGGAAGATCATATCTTTTGTGCAGGCTTGGAAGTACAATCTGTTTATCTTATATGGGGAAAAAAAACCCATTTGTCCATATTTTTTTCTTTTTTTACTTTTATTGGCTTCTGTTAGTGTTATACAAGGGGCAGCATCTAGGGAGTTCAGGTGCTACAATGGGGAGTAACTCTCTTTACTTGTCCTCTGTGTCAGCTAGAGTAAGACCTATCAGGTAAAATTAATCAAGGGAAGAAAAAGGTATTCCAGCAGCTGGAAATTCTAAGGTTCAATTTTTTTGGTTATTGTTATGGTCTAAATTTTTTGCCATTCCCCCTCCTTTAACTGCATTATTATCCACATAATCTATGTAATCATTGTTACCATGAATGCATCTTCAGGGCAGAAATTTACAAATTCCCTATCAATCAGTGGGTTACAAGATTTTCAGACTTTCTAGAGAGATTTAATTTTTTTCTTTGAATATTTCTATGAGTCATCCCTTCAAACTCGGATCACCATTTTAGTACCAGTGCACAATTCTAATGCCATAATAATAATTCATAGACTTGTTATCTTTAATCCTATTTGTAAATATTAATGCTGTCATACTTCCAAAGTGCATATGTGTAAAATACAAGGAATAAATATTACCCTGGTCTGGGCAACTAGGACAGAAGATTTAAGCCCAGAAGGAGTGAGTGTCTGGGAAGGATAAGGTCTCAGGGATGCCTGTAGCTTAGCTGTCTGCTTACATGTACCTGCTTTCTTAGGCTAAACACAGGCCTTCAAAAACCCTGAGGCTAAACCAATTCAATCTGTGCAGATTACTCTAAGCTGTGTAGATTGAACCAATAAACAAGTGAACAGACATTCACTTTTGACACTGGAAATGCAGCCACATGCCTGCAGTGGCCCAGCTGGAGGGGGTGGGGAGGGGTGCTAGAGCACGCCTCCCTGCTCAGCTGGAACAGACAGCTTGATCCAAGGAGAGCCCACCATCCCTGACAGGGGGTGGGGCTTGCAGGGGAGGTGCAAAGCATCCTGGGATGGTGGGGGACTGTGAGTTAACTTGAATCTGGAGGGGATCTGGGACAGAAGTTCAATAAAATGATTTAACAGAAATCAGTTGGATGGATATCCTGTCCATCCAAATTTATCTTAAACTGGTTTGGGCCATTTTGAAAGAGGTTAATGTACACTGAACTTCTGTTGCATTGCAGACTGGAACTGGTTTTCAGTCCCTTATATCAGTTTATGTGTAATTTCTATCCCTAGCCCTAGGGTCTGATAACTGAAGTCACAGAGTTTTCTTCCTCAGACTTCAGAGAAATAGGATCAGGATCAGGCCCCTCATGAAAAGAATATTGTGTTTTAGTGCACTAGAGACCACGAGTGACTGGTGCCTCCTGAATCTGGGGAGGGGGGAACCTGCAGAAGCCGCCGATGGCGGCAGCCCTGTCAGAGGGGGCATCAGCCCTAGCGACAGCATCAGTGTCAGCTGTTAGGAGGAGCACCGGTCCCATCGGGGGGGGCATGTGCACCCCCGTGCACCCCCTACCAGTCACCTATGCTACAGGAAAATCTGTAGTAAGGGGAGCTGGTGAGGAAATCACAGCAGGGATATCCTCACAGTGGCTGAGGACTGGTGAGGAAATCACAGCAAGGATGTCCTCCTCTGTTGGATTTCTGGGTAAACCGTGTCACTGAACAGGCCTTGTGGCTGCTTCACAAATCTCACAGATCCCCTGGGGGCACACAGTGAACAGTGAGGAGGGAAGGATCTTGCTGGCTCATGAGATCAAGTGATGTGACCCTACTAGAGATGCTAGCAGCTGCCCTGAGATTCAGCTTACGGGTAAATAGGTCTCATAGCTGATGTGTTGAAGCCAAAGAAAAGTAACACATTGGATGGCCAACTTTTGAGAGCCAAACTCTGGAACTCACCAACGACAACTAGCATAGTGTAACTACCATAGCATGGGACTGAAGTTGGGCTAATTAACTCTGTCAAGAAGTGTCTCAGGATAACGATCCTGGGTACTGCAAGATCATTCCCATCAATACACCTGCCTACCATCACATTACAACAGCAACATCTCTACAGCTTACTGGTGGTCTGTGTAGTACCAGATGAGAACAGCTGTTAGAGTACAGTTGTGGTCTGATGCACATGGCTGGTAAAGATTTGAGACCAGTTTTCAAAAATATGAAAAAATCAGAAAGAGTCCAGAGGAAAGAAACAAAATTGTTGTGTGTGGTGTCTGACTTCTGTTCCTTCTTTCGTATGATGAAAACGGTGTCCATATCTTTATCTTTTTGAGCTGTGGCGTTTTTGTCAATTCAGGAGCTCTTGGCTGTCAGAGACATTACCAGGGATCGCTACATGGAAGTGTCTCTCGTCCATCCCCACTTCAGTTCCAACAGATGGGGAAACTGAGTGAAAGGACTACTACTTAAGATATTGTGTGTTGGGTGTGTTACTTTACTATTCAAGGAAGTATACTGTTGCTTTTTGGTTGCTTATTCCCAAATTAGTGCTATGTTCCTTTTTCTCCATATCAAGTTTCCCTTGTCTTACAGGCAGATGTAATGGTTCTGAGGTAGGGCTTGAGCTGGAGTATTTGTTAATTTTATGAGAAAACCTTAGACACTTGAACCTGGTCCTTGTTACTGGCAGCACCAGGCAAAAGTGTTAAATCCTGTCTATGCTGAAGTTAGTGGCAAGACTCCCAAAGACCTTCAGTAGGGCCTGGGTGTTTGAATTAATGTTACTAAACAGCAGGAGAAACATTCCTGCCCCACATGATAGTTCCAGCATCAAATACGCTAAATTGTGAATGGTTATTGTATGTTTCCTAAGCAGACAGACAATGTGGAGTGAAATGAGATTCGCTCTCTTAAGAAATGCCTGCGCCAGGAAGTTTTTGAATTGCATATTAGAAATTTGGGAATCTAGTCACAGTTGATTTAATAGGGATTTTATGTATGTGTGTGCGTGTAGGGAGTATTTTTATTTTCTTTTTTTAAAAGACACAGAATCGCCTGCCATTATTAGGAGGATATTTCTCTACAGTGTACTGAGACAAAACTGACAAAGAAAAAGAAAACAATGCTTACAGGTTTCCTTAAAGGAAATGACACACCAAAGAAAACAATGTATCATTGTTTCAAGATAAGACTAAGTCATAATCTTGGAACAACATCCCCTTCAGCATTTTCAAAGATGACAAATGACCCTGGTTTTTACTACAGTATTTTTGCAAAGAGTAGAATGATGTCTCGAATAAAATTCTTTTTTCTTTCAAAATGAAGTGATCACTTTTCAAAACCTTTTCGTAATAGAGCGCCATGAAACTCCCAAGATGCTAACCAGAAAGCAAAAGCTTGGATGTTTACCTACAACTTTCCTTTAGATAATATGCTGTTATTTCCATTAACTTTACTAAAAATTGTGCTCAACTGGAACGAGCAAATATCTTCCATTGACTCAGTGGAAGAATTAGCTCCCTATTTATTTTACTGAGATCTGCACAGGCCTGTTGGACTGAGATTTTGTTGTCTGTTCAGCTTTCAGCTGTTCAGCTTTCAGACATGTACTCAGGAGTGGAGGGGCAGGGGGTGGCATCGATGTGTGGCTCATGCACAGTGAGCTATCTGAGCTCAATGTAATGTCAGCGCTGGAGTTACACGTGTTTTGTGAGCTCTCAGCTCACCAGCTGCTTGGTGCAGGGTCTGGCTGGAGTCCTTGCTTTCGTGCAACTCCAGATCCTAGGGTGTGGGCATTGCTGCTATTCACACTTCCCCTCCTTGCCCCCCACCCCCACATACATTCCTCCCCTCGCCTACTGAATTCAATTACAGAGGAAAAAACATGAAGGGTGGTAGTTCCAGAGGTGCATGAAGGCAAGGGCAGAGCATTGCCCACCTCTTTCCCTTTTCCTCTGCTGCTGAATTCAGACAGAGAAGGGAGGAGGGGCAGACATCAGTGGCACTCACCTTCTGAGCCCCGAAGTTACATGAAAGTAGAGGCTCCATCTAGACCTCACTTTGACCAGCTAGCAATATCTGAGATCACTCACATACAGGCATGTGGCATATGCGCTGTGAGCTCTCCTCACTTCCTCACTGCGATCCTAAATCTGCCCATTTTTGTACTTAAGTCTATGTAGACAGGTGTTGCCTTTTTAGGGTGATGCTATTATTTATAATATAGTTACTATTTTCAGAATTAAAAAGCAACCACAGCAACTGGTCATTTTTAGTTCTCAGCACAGATGCTCCATTTTTCAGACTGGGGAGTCAGGGGTTGGCCTCCCAGTGGAAAGAAAGGGACAGTCTAAGAGACAGAGGCCATTTCAATACAATTACAAACACAGACCATTTTTCACTTATGATTATGTCTGAAGCAAATACGAGAACCTAGAACTTCAAAATAGAAAGGATTGTACGTACATGTGCTCCAAATTCTAGGTTAAATATTTCATTTCAGTAAGCCTTACTAATATAAAATGTTATATTAGTATTGCCAGAGTTAAGCAAGATGCTCATACATATCTACCTCAGGCAGGATATCATAGTCACAGTGAACCTCTGTCTCATATGTCCATGTGATATTATAGCAGTAGATCATTTCTTATTGTTAGGTAGCTGTTTAGTAGTAGTTGTAAGACACTATCTACTGCTAATCTCACCTCTTTCCCAAATGCTCAGCTTTTCATCCTTCATCCAGCTCTTATATTTTGTCAGAAATGTGAGGAATATATCTTTTCCATATTTCTTAATATTTTAAATGATGAAGTAGAAATTGTGATTCATTTTTAATCTTTACTGTCACATTCATTGTAGATGTAATTCTCACTGGGTTTTCAGTATGTCATGTCTCTATTTCTGTTTCCATTTTTTCCACTGTTTGATGAAGTTATGGCTCTGCTTGTATTCTGTGAATTGCACTATTGAAAGGTAGTCTGCTAGGGTGAAGTTTCTTCAAAAGGTTCTGTAGTAATATATCACTAAATTGTTTTTTGTTCCATTCTTCCTTGAATACACACACACACACACACACACACACACACACACACAAAGGGTGTCGTTTTTTGTTCCATTCTTCCTTGAATACACACACACACACACACACACACACACACAAAGGGTGTCAAACACACCTTGGGTCCCAGGCCCCAAGACACATCTGGACCAAGATGTGTCCTGGGGCCTGGGAGGCTCTCCCCAGGCCTAATCCATAGAGGCTGTATGGATCCTAATCCATAGAGGCTTTATGGCTCTATGGATCCTAATCCATAGGCTCCCCCCAGGCCTAATCCATAGAGCAACCTCTGCTTCAGATCTCCATTCAGGTGGCAGCACAGGTCCATGTTCTGGAGGCAGGTGGCAATACAGGTCTGCATTCAAGTAGCAGCACAAGTCCGAGGACCTGCCACTGATGGCCATGTCCTTCAGGGTTCAGGGACCCCAAATCTGTGGCAGGCCATGCCTCTCAACTTCCAGGAGCCTGAAGGCTGGATGGAATGGTTCCCCAAGCCAGATCTAGTCCACAAGCCAGATGTTTGATACCCCTTCTGTATACTACATTTTCAAGGTTTGGCCTGAGGTTTTGAACAATATTTGGTAGGGTGGTTAGTTTCTTGGAACACAAAAAACAGCAGTTCTAGAAAAAGCAAGCCCTTTTTCATCAAATTTTCATCAAACTAGAAGAGGGACAGGTGCTGAATTGCAAAGTGACATAAATGAGCACCTCCACCCTGGCTATACAACAGAGAAAATGTGGAAAGCAGTGTTACTATATTAAGATGCTGTGCAGTTATCAGGGTGGATCCAGAATGCAGCTGTACCCACCCCCCTTTGATTCCTACTTTACCCAAACTTTAAAGCCAAGTGCCTGGACCATACAGCAGCACTTCTATTCAGGTGGTGCTGAGGGAGTCAGCTGACCTCATGGCTTATTATAATGTACCTGATTCCTGCTCATCTTAGCTGCTACCAACCCTCTCTCCTTTTTAACAGTCTTGATATTCCTTTAATCAAGTTACCCTTCCTTCTGAAATTTTGGTGTCTATTAGCCATTCCTGGTACTATCTTCTTCTGTTTTACAGCCCTGCAGACTGTTTTTAGTCTTAGCTAAAAACCTTAATTCAGGTTCGGTAACATTATTTCAGGTAAACTTTAACTCAAGTATGGAAGTGATTGACAGTGAAATGATGGATGCACTGACAAGATACTCAAGAAAGAAGGCTAGATTTTGTTTTACAAATCTGAATAAGAGATGTACATTTAACTATATTGACTATAAGACTAATAAAACAATATGTTTTGATTATCTTTGCCTAGTTTATTGTGTTTTTTTAAACCTAATATATAATCTAGCAAATTAGTGCACATTCTAATATAGCACTGGGCCCCTCGCTTACTAGTAAATCTTGTAGTTTCTCTTTACCTGGATAAAATGTGTTGTGTTATATGTGATGATGCACTGCGCCAGTTACACCTTCCCCCCTTTTCAAAATCCACCCAAAGCAATTATCATTCCATAGGAGGAATAAAACTGAAGTAAATGGTGTTGACTAGGAGTAACCATATCTAAAACATTCAGTTCTAGGATCTGCAGTGCTTTATTCAGTTTTGCTTACAGGACTTTTCATTTGTGTGGGTGGATTCTTCTAGTTGTGTAAACTAACTGAGGCCTCTTCATTGAAGAGCTGATTGTGAATTTTAGACTGACAATGTAATCTAATAGAAACAGCAAAGCTGAACAAATATTTCCTTTCAAGAAACTTTCTAAAATAACTCCTTCATTAGCAATGACTTCTGTTACTTCTTAATTTTGCCAGCTTTTCAGTAAATATCACATTGAGCAGACATATTAAGAGTAAACATTTCAGAGATTGTAAAAGCTGATAGGAAAAGTGTGTTTCCCCCCTCTCTGAATTGTTTAGGCTTGGAGTAATTACACTATCATCGAGACAATCCTCTTGAGCTAAACTTTGAAAGCACTTTGCCATCAAAGTCAACCACTGCATCAGCAAAGGAGACTGGAATATTCTTCATCAGATGCTTTTAAGAACCAATTAGACAAATATCTGTTCTGATTCTGTTGATCCTGCCTCATTGCAAGGGGGTTTGACTGGAGGACCTACTCTTCTGTGATTCTGTAACCAGGTATAAGAAATGTCTGTGCCCATACCACATATGCCAAAAGTGTCAGGTAGGTGCAACTAGGTCATGGACACAAAGTATCAAGCTAAGAGAAGCTTCTGGGAGTTATTTTCCAAAAGTACCCCTGTTAATATATTGTTAGACAAACTCACAGAGGTAGAAGTTGCCCATGGACTGCAAACATTTTGTATGATAAAATGTACTTACACCAGGTGGGCAGCCCACACCAGAGAGTTCATGCTTTATTTTATGAGGTCACACATTCTGCCCAAAATACTAAGAGACATTTACCTAGCAGTATGGGTGATTTTCATAGCAAAGCAGCACCTTGGTCCCAGCAGGCTCAGAGAAGAGAAAAGGAAGGAGGCTACATGCAGTAAGGACATATAGAAGCCATCTTTATTCTGCTGCAAACTACTTCAGGTGTGAGTTAGCTTCCTAAGTTGGCCAGCAGAGCTGGGCTCTAAAGGTGCAGATGTCACACACGGGCAATTTTGCACCTCTGTGGAGAGCATTTGGAATATTGCTCTTTCGCACCATATATAATCCCTTTGGGCATTAAAATGCCAACAGTATGGCAGCTTATAAAAATGAGAGCCTTTCAGAGAGCTACTTTGGAGACTGACAATATAAAAGACATCTCCATCTATCAGCAGAGAATGCTGAGGGCCATTTTCTGGAGGGCTCATCAGTTTAACAACTTCCCCTGAGTCAGGACATCACTAAGACCATGAAGGAGATGCATGATATTGCATAGTTTCCATCTGTCTTGAATGCTGTCAACTGTAGTCACATTTCCCTCAGGATACTTTTCTCAGGCAACGAGATTGCTTAGAGAAACAAGTTTAGTACTTAGCAGATGGCCCATAAAGCCAGACCACCTCCTTTTAGCTGCATTGGTGCAAGAGTCAAGAGCATATTTTAAGAGTTATGTTCTCAGAAGGTCTAGATTCATTGCAGATACAGAATTCAGATACTTGCATGGTGGTTAGTTGTTGAATAAGTAGTTGGTTTTAGTTTCACTGTTAGTGTGGAGTCATATTGTCCCTAGCAATACCACAAATACACAGAATGTTACAGGTGACAGTAGGCATGTCTACATGAGACATTTACTGCAGAGCCAACTAACTAGCTCCACAGTAAAATGTCACTGTCTACACACATGGTGCTACTAGGATGGAGTAAACTAATTAACTCTACCATACGATAGTACTATCAGACACAAGTACTATTCTACAACATCATTATTTAGTATGCCGCAACACGCATGTAGATGCTGGCTGGGGCACGAGGGTGCTTCAGTGCAGGAGCTGCCTGCCAGGTAGGCTCACACTGAAATGTCCCATCCAGCCTCTTCACAGCAGGACAGGCTGACCCCCCCAGAGCCCTTGCCAACCAGGGCTGTTCCATCCCAGCTCAACTTGCTGTGGTCCCAGGCACACATGCAAACACAGCACCCAGGAGCAATAAACTCTGCTGGAGTTTATTCAGCTGCATTAATTGCACATGTAGAAGTACCCAGTATGTATCAAATTCCTCTTGCAAACTCCTTGAGTCAGTATAAAATTGCTGAGTCAGTCAAGCCACCAAGACACTCTTTTACATAATGGAAGAACTAGACCTCCCCTTGCTCTGATAGACTTCACCCTTTCTTGAGGACATGTCTGATAGAAATGTGGGCACAAGAGTGTCTTTACTTTCAAAGTTCAGATAAGCATTACCAAATATGTGAATGAGAGTTTGAATAGATCTGAAATTGAAATCCATCAGAAAATAATTTCAAGTTTTGCATGTGTATGTATCAATGCACCAAAAGAATGTTATTTTCATGTTTCTGCTCTCAGTAACCTTGCAGGCCTAATATACTTAGGGTGGGGTTTCCTTATCTGAGCCTACTGAGCTGGTTAGCCCAGGGAGACAAACAAACAGAAAGACAGACAGATAATAAACTGAGATGAGAAGCAATAGTAACTGAGGTTAAGACTTAAACTTCAACTAGAGGAAAGCTGTGAATGGGTGGAGTTCAGCATGACCTAAGACTGGACCATCAGATCACTAAGATCCCTCCACGGACTCCAAAATTTTCCACTGCACTATATTTGTCCTCTTTGCCCTCACTATCAAACACATAGCTTGCTATGTTTCTGATCTCTAACATACTCTTTCC
>NW_017729026.1:18147218-18147455 GCF_001723915.1 Gavialis gangeticus | reverse complement strand
CCCTTCACAACACTGCCCCTCCTTCCTGTGTCCCAGAGTATACTGACTTCAGTACTGGCAGCCTCAGCTTCTTCTTTATCTGTTTTTCTCCAAAACCATTTTTCTGCTTGTGCCCCCACTATGAATAGAAAGCCCTACCTTACTGTTCAGAGGGGCTCTACCAGGTCCTCTAAAGCCCTGCTCAAGCCCCCTTTCTCCTTCTTTCATAGATTTCATAGACATTAGGGCTGGAAGGGA
>NW_017729026.1:18146029-18147207 GCF_001723915.1 Gavialis gangeticus | reverse complement strand
GGGCTCCGTCTGGGTGGCCATCTCTGAGGTGCCAGAGGGGGGGCCGCAGAGCCCAAGGGGACGCAAGGGATATGATGCGTGCCCGTCCATGTCATGCCTTGGGTAGGGTGGCTACGGCTGCGACTGTCTACCCCGGGGGGTTCACAGGCAGCGTCTCGGGCCCTCTCACGCACCCTCCTGCATGAACTCCGTGCTAACTCATGCACCAGCAGGCAAGCACGCCTGTTTGCGCAGCCTGTTCACACAGCTCCGGTCGCGTGGCTCCATGGGGGGCTGGGCCAAGTAGACGCCTGGGCAGTGCTTGACCCGGCCCGGCTCCACTCAGCTGCCTCCTCCCACCACAGGTGCTGCTTACTTCTGGCTGTGCTGGGGGTCAGTGGGGGGCTCCGCAGCTGCTGGGGTGTCTCTGGGGGGCTTCAGGGGATTGGGGGCATGGCGGGCTTTCATTCGCGCATCTCTCGCCGCTCCAGAGCCTAACTGGGGCTTTTTTTGCTGTTGGTGGGCCCTTTTAAACTGCACGCATGTGCACTGGGCCCGCCGTTGGGGAAAGCTGCTCTCGGGCAAGGGGGGGCCCTGCCTGGGATTTGGGGGACCCTGCCCTACTGGAGGGGGACTGGTGAGTACCCCCTTCTACCTCTCTCTCTCCCTGGGGGCTGGGCCAAGTAGGGGCCTGGGCGGGGCTTGACCCGGCCCGGCTCCACTCAGCCGCCTCCTCCCACTCAGTGAGGAGTTAACCCCCTCCCACCACGGGCGCCGCTTGCCTCCGGCTGTGCTGGAGGTCGGCGGTGGGATCCACGGCTGATGGGGAGTCTCTGGGGGGCTTTGGGGGAGCGGGGGCTCAGCGGGCTTTCACCCGTGCATCTCTCGCTGCTCCGGTGCCTTATGAATCAGACCCTACCTCCCTTCCTACCCACTCAGCCCCTATAGCGTCAAAAAATATATATTCAGATATGGACTGATAGAGATGCCGTTTGCTTGCTATTTCTAAGAGGATGAGTTAAAATGCAGTGGGGCAGGGTCCTGTACCAGACCAACAAATGTAGGTTGTACAAGGCCTCTTATTTGTAACCAAAATGCTACCATAAGGCCAAATTATGAGGTTGTTCCTCAGGCCTTTATCTGAATGATCCAGTGAGCCACAGTTCAAATATTTTATTACCTCAGGAGGAGTTGGGTGG
>NW_017729026.1:18140829-18141029 GCF_001723915.1 Gavialis gangeticus | reverse complement strand
GCAAAGCCTTTCCGATGACACCAGCACCGCAGTCTTTGGTTGACTACATGGATCCTTCTCTCCCCCCTCAGCCCATAGCCCGAGACTGGGAGGATTGACGAGAACACTGCCTGTGCCCCCAGACCCTTTAGCCCCACTCCCAAATCCCTGTGGCGCCTCATGACCCGGCTAGGTGTGCTCTGAGCCATGTCATTGGTGCC
>NW_017729026.1:18132149-18135829 GCF_001723915.1 Gavialis gangeticus | reverse complement strand
ACATGTTTGTGTCTGAGTGGGGGGAGAGAGAAAGAGTTAATTACTGTGCTGCATTTAGTATATTAGTTTTGTTACAAAACTGCCATTTAACTCTATCACCAAGAGGTGAGCTTTATATCTCAAATTGGAACAAAACTGGAATGAAATTACACAAGCAGAAAAAGGTTTTGATTTATGTATAATCTACAATAAGAGCATTTCATCTAGGTACATTTTGAGAAAAAAGTATACTTTTTCAGCCAGGGAATTCATTGATGTAGAAAATTGTGATTAACTTTTGAATCCTCCTGCTCTACCAAAACTAACAAAAGTTAAATCTAATCCTTTTGAATTAAAATGTAAGCAATGAAATAATAATTTATGTAGCTTTGATGCATTAAATATCTCACCATGAACATTGGTGTAGTCAGTCCATTTGGGATAGCCTTTTCAGAGCTGCTGCCATGGAAACAAAACTGATAAATTCGTGTTTGATAGACAAGCCTCTTGTGGATGGTGAGTTTATTTGGGCAAAGTATTTCAGGAAATTTGTGGTTTCAGAGCTGTAGGGTAAGAGTTTCTTAAAGACAGCTAGTCTATCTGAAGCACTCAGACTATCTGTTTTCCCATCCTTTCTCATAATAGCTGAAGACATTTTGAGGCCTTTTATCTGAAGGTAAATGAATTCTTGGGACTCTGTTTATGGCTTTATGTTGAGAGAGACCCTATGAGCTAAATTCTGTTCCACCTGCAAGGTGTCTAATGCATAGACATTAGAGTCCTGGCTGACATGTAACTGTGCTATAGTTTCAATAGGAAGCTGGTAGGCAGTTTAAGTACCTATTGAATCTTACTTCATCCTGCATGTGCACATAGCCCTCCCATGCATTTCAGTGGGCAGTACTTAAACATTTTCAGCCATGGATCTTCTGTTACCCAAGAGATCCATGTCTCTCCATTCTTTTCCTCTTTCCAAATACACACACACGTTCTTCTAGTTAGGGACTTTGGGAAATGGGTAATAACAGGTCTCTTCTGCATGAAGAACTACGGTAATGTGGGCAACCACTAGAAGCCTTTTCAAAGTCCAATCTGGGCATTTATTCCAGCCCCACAGGGAGGAAGTTTAAAGCAAGCAGAGCGCCAAGTGAAGTCTGCTCTTTTTCTACAAGGCTCTTGATCCAATTTTCCTCATAACTCTTAATGTAGTGTGTGACAGGATGGGAACTTGGGGTCTCCATGCTTCCCCTTAATTACCCTCTCTACCACGCCAAGCTGCCTATCCAGACCTCACAATCTCGTCTGCCGTGTCTTTGGTCTTATGTGAATTATAGGGAGGCTACCTTTAGTCTTCCTGGTCACGGTTCTCCTGTCCTATACTGGGCCCATATTCTGGAATGGGGGTCAGGTGCACCCCAGCCTTATGGGCTCTGCGTGGCTCCAACCACCCCTGTACCACACCCCAAGCCTCGTAGATGTACCAGATGTTCTTCTGTCTTATTAGATCCCTTCTCGCACTGCCCATGCTCTCAGAGCCTCTCGAACTGCCCACGCTCTCAGGGCCTCTTGCACTGCCCACGCTCTCAGAGCTGGGGCACCCTCTCTGTCGTGGTTCTCCTATGAGGCCTCGTCCATCCCCTTATAGCCTTGCCCGGTCCTCTGCTCTTACAACAGCAACAAAACAATATCACAAGCCCATGGGCGATAACGTAAAGCTAAACCGCTCGGCCAACCTCCTTTGAGTCACCCTCTGTGAGTGCTCCATCCTTCACTAGCATAACCAACTGCTCGTATTCAGGCCTTTCCCTTTTGCTTAGTCAGGCACCACTGTTTCTCCTTGGCTGCCAGCTGAGAGCCCCTCTCTCGGCCTCCAGCCTGTGCTTTATAGAAGTCAGACCTGCCCCTTCTGGTCAGCTGACTCAACAGGTGTGGGCCCCTAGTGCCTCCTGGTTGCCCTGGAAGCCAGCACCTGGTGGCCATTCCTACTCTTCAAGTAGCAGGCACCTCAGTACCCTGCTACAGTGATTCTCAGTCAGGGTGCTGCCACACTCTGGGGTACCTTGGCATCCTTTCAAGGGTGCTGTGCACTGCTAGCATTGCTAGGTATGCAAACATGATTTACAAGAAAAACCCAAAAGATTTCAAATAGGAACTCACAGTGTTAAAAACATTTGGACCTGTTGTGGTCTTTCTGAGTTCTTTGCAACAGAAAAATTATTCTGTTATTTTGCAATGTCAAAAAGCTGAGTGAAAACTAAGACCTGGCATTTTCCAAGGGATCCCGTGAGTCTAGTGAAGGGTGCCTTATAGCTGAAAAGATTGAGAACTACAACTCTAATGAAAAATGCCCAAGCACCACTGAAGTAAGGGCTCACTTTCCAGCCCACAAATGCAGCATCCACCTGCCTGAGCCACAGAGTCAGACTTCCTCTTGCTTATTTTTCTTCTATCCCTGGAATGCCTTTTGGCTGCCTAGTGACCTAACCTCAACAGGAAGGTACTCTCACCCCTGACCTGGTGGTTAGTGCGCTGTCCTGTGATATGGGAGATCAGGTTTCCCATCCACTTGAGGGGAAATGAGCCTAAAGTATAGTAAGGACACAATTTCTGAGGATTAAGCTGTAACCATGTTAAATCATTCATATATGTAAGCATGATTCAGGCTGTGACACAAGACAAGACAAAGAAGAATGTGATCAAGTGACTTGGATTGTGCGTCACTTAAGCGTCTTGGCCATAAAAGTCTTCCCTAAATGTTCCAATTTATAATGCAGCACATTTCAAGTATCAAGTTTTCCCATACAGAATCACAGAATCATAGAAGAATACAGCAGGAAGAAACCCAGGAGGTCATCTAGTCCAGACTCCTGCTCAAGATAGGGACATCTATGTATAAAGTATCCCAGTCAAGTATCTGTCAAAGCTGCTCTTAAAAACTTCCAAGGATGGATTCCAAAGCCTCTCTAGATAATCTGCTCCACTGCTTAACTACCCTCATAAATTCTTCCTACTATCCAGCCTCAGTTTCCCTTGCTGCAACTTAAGACTGTTACTTCTTATCCAGTCACTATGGTCACAGACAATAGTCTGTTACTAGTCTCTTTGTAACCCCATTCATGTATTTAAAGATTGTTATCAAATCTCCTCACAGTCTTTTCTTCTCCAGACTAAAAAATCCCAGTTCACTCAACCTTGCCTCCTATGTAATGTAGGAGCTCTGGAAGGGGCCCCTGGGCATACCAGACCGGTCTTTTGTATTCATAAACAATAATTTATCCAAGGATTCTCCAAACTTGCCACTTAAAACCCTCACTCCCAGCTCTACAATGCACAAAACCAGAAACACTAAGAGCACACTGCAGCATGCCATAAGGAAAAGCAGGAGAGCTGAGGGCTCTGCCAATGCCCTGTCACTGCAGTAGCAGAGAAATAATTGGTTAATATATTTTCAGAGGATCTTTGGAAGAGGACCATACCCATACTAAAAAGGGCACACAGTCCTTGTCAGTCTGACCTGGGGAAAAACTCCTTCATGGCACCGAATTTGGTGATTGATATGATCCTGACTAAAAGAAGACTCTTCAGCCAGGAACCTCCTGGGTTTCTCAGTACAGCAAAAAGCATTAGAGCATCCCAGTCAACCCCCTCCCCACTCCCAGGCCCAGGTCTCAGTCCCCAGGTCCCCTGTGCCCATGGCCTGG
>NW_017729026.1:18072246-18127149 GCF_001723915.1 Gavialis gangeticus | reverse complement strand
CATACTAAAAAGGGCACACAGTCCTTGTCAGTCTGACCTGGGGAAAAACTCCTTCATGGCACCGAATTTGGTGATTGATATGATCCTGACTAAAAGAAGACTCTTCAGCCAGGAACCTCCTGGGTTTCTCAGTACAGCAAAAAGCATTAGAGCATCCCAGTCAACCCCCTCCCCACTCCCAGCCTGAGCTATAGCCTATAGGTGACTAGCAAATCATTGAAATATGGATTACCTTTCCATACCAGAATAAAATTATACCCCAGAAGAATTGTAAGCAGTTCATCCCACATATCTCACACCCTGGTTATTGACGCAGGAACTCCCTGTGCCATACTACCATCCTTTCCACAAGATCAAGTTTGGTCTTGAAGTGATTCATGTTCCCTGTGCCCACTGTTTAGCCCCCACAACCATTCTAAAACTTCATCCCCCTGATAGTTAGACATCTTCAAATTTCCCATCTAAATGTGTTCACAGCCAATTTGTAGCCATTTGATCTTGTGCCAGTGTTTTTCAACCCAAAATATCATCTCCTTCTCTAACATTCATCCACAAATTTAGCTGCAAAAAAGGATCATATTCCCCTCAAGCTCCATTGTATTAGGCTAAACAAGTCAAACTTTTAAAATGTTCTTGCATAAGAAAAAGTCTCCATTCCCTTAACCATCTTAACAGCCCTTTTTTGTACATGTTCCAGCGCCATACACGGTATTTCAAGTGGGGTGTATTCTGATGCTGCTACTTCCTGAATATACCTGCCTAATACACTCAAAGATTGCTTTAGCTTTTTTCAAAACTCCATTATGCTGATGGCTTATGGTCATCCTACAATCAATACATTAAGCTCCCCCACTTCCTCAGATGTCTCCAATCTGTTACAGCCAAAGTCCTTGTTATTGGTCCCTAAGCATGCTTTTGCACTTCATACTGTTAAATCTCATACCATTGCTAATGCCCCATTCTGCAAGATCAGCTAAATCTTCCCATATAATAATCTGATCTTTGTCCATCACTGCAATGAGTCATCTGCAGATTTCATGAGGATACTTCTGGTTCTAGTGCCAAAATCACTAATAAAAATATTAAATAGGCTAGGTCCTAAGCCAGATCCCAGTGAAACACCACTGGCAACTGCTGTCCTGTCAGACAACTAACCTTTCAACCTAACCTGCCATAGTCTCCCTATGAGCCAGCTCCTTGTCTACTGCACAGTTGTAATATTGATCCCTTTCCTTTCCAGTCTGGTCAGTAATTTCCCAAGAGGTATTGTATCAAAAGCTTTGCTTAAGTCTGGATAAATTAAGTTCACTGCATTGCCCTTATCCAAGAAGTCAGTTTTTTTGTTATAGAGAAATCTTGTTAACATGAAACATTAAAATTCAAATTAAAAGAATTCCAAATTAAAGATTCTTTTTAAATCTTGTGATTTTTAAATCAGTCTCATGAATTTCGCGTCTGACTCATGATATTTGAATGCTTGTGAGATGGCAGTGCTGAAAATAGGGTGACACAGCCAGTAAGCTAGTTGAGACTTTTGTTGATCCAAAAAAAGGTGCAATATGCTCTCTTCTGCTTTATCTGGCTGTAGTGAAGCAGGGAAAATAGCATAGCAGTAATGCTGCTGCTGCTACTACTATGCTTGTCTTAGGGTGCACTAGCATATCTTTGGTTTACTTACTGGTCTGCATGTCCAAGAAGTGAAACAGGCTGTTGCAGTCCCCAGTTTGCCAAGGTTCCTCATTCTATTGAGACATCACAACATAGCTTGCTACTGAAGAGTTGGAATTGCCATCAGCTCCCTCCATTTACTAAAAAAAGAAAAAGTCTCTTAGGCTAGGGTTTGGAAACAGGTTCCAGTCTGCAACACAACAGAAGTTCTGTGCACATAAATCATATTCAAAATGATCAAAAATAGTTTAAGATAAATCTGGATGGATGTTGCATCAGACTTAACTGATTTAGGATGTCAGTTTATTGAACTTCTGTCCCAGATCTCCTTCAGGTTCAAGTTAACTCACAGTCCCTTAGTATCCCAGGATGCTTTGCACCTCTCCTGCAAGCCCCCCCTCCTGCAGGGTGGGCAGGCTAGCCTTGATCCAAGCTGTCTGCTTCAGCTGAGCAGGGAGAGGTACCCTAGCACCCTCTGACTTCTGGCCTGGGCCACTGCAGGCATGTGGCTGCATTTCTGGACTCAAAAGGGAATGCCTGTTCACCTGCTTATTGGTTAATCTATGCATCTTAAACTAACTTGTAAAGATTAAATCAATTCAACCCCAAGCTTTTTGACTGTCTGTACTTAGCCTTAGTGGCACCTTAACAGGTACTTCACTAAGGACAAGGAGGAAGATTCTTGCTGTTCCTTTGAACTGTCTTCTGAAGAGTTGGCTGTAGTGGTGAGCGTTAGCTCTCCTGTGCCTGGTTCTCTGCAGAAGGTCTTGGGATTACTGCGATTTCCCTTCACCTGAAGCTGAGCTGGAAGCTCATCCATGCCCTGACTTCTTGTACTATTCTTATTTATGAATTTCTGTCTTAACATCGGTTTTGCAAGCTGGGATCACTGTGTGCCCTATCTCTACAACCTGGCTTACTCTCTGCCAACATAGCAAACAAATATCATGTGTATTACACCAGTGAAATCACTGAGGGCACTTTTACACGTGCTCCAGAGGTGGCGGGCCAGTGCTTTAATTAGAGTGGCTTTGAGAGCTACTCTAATTAAAACTTTCGCATCTCATTTATCAGTGTCCCCGTGCTTAACAATGGCAGCAGGGGCGCTTTAAAGCTCATTCAGTGAGCTTTAGTTCAAGTGCTCCCGCTGCCATTTTTAAGCGCTACATGACTCCTTCGGGAAAAAGGGTAGACTGTTGTTCATCTCCCTCATAGGTGCTATCCAGTTAATCCTTTGCATCATATAAGTATCGTTCAGCAATTCGGTCTCAGCAAGGCTATGCAACATCATCTGCACGCTGGCCAAACCAGATGAATCCTCCTGTGCAGTTTCAGGAACATCAGTATCAACATTTTTGTGCATGGACTTGGCAGACTCTTGTGTCCTCCAAGTCCAGCAGCGGGTGCCTGCCTTTTCTTCTCTACTATCTCATATTGTTCTGCTTTCCTTTTTAAATCTGGCATAGCAGAGGACAGTTGTCATGGCAGCTTGCAAACATAAGCATATGATTTTGCTTAATGGGGATGTTGCTATCATTCCTAGGTGAAAGCCTTGCTATCTGGCCATGGCTGCTTGATAATAGTGGTTCATTTTCAGAACTCTCTTTCATTTTTCACATATATAAGAATTTCTGCAACTGGACCTTCTCCTTTGTCCCAGCAGTTCTCCCTTCATGACTAAAATTTAAACAAACTTCTCTGCTTTCAACTTTGTGTGCTGAATTTCAGTTTTAAAGCTGTAATCTAAAGCTGTGTCTTAATTATAATGTCACATGTCTTAAACTCTTCTCAATTACTTGACTGTGTAGTTATGAATATTAAACTGGGTAGAAGCCTATGTTTATGAGTGTAGGATGCAGGCGAATGAAAGAAACTTAGTCACTTTCCTTGCTGTGAAGTAAAGTGGGTATTAAATAAGGCCATGGCCTAAACTTATTTTACTAAAACAGACATCAATCACAAAATACAGAGACTGGGGCTATAACAATGAAATAGACACCACGGAACAGATATTCAGAAAGCTGTACCCTTGAGGCATGCAAGCCTCTCTGATCTTTGTAGTGTCTTGAGCTGCCTGTAAAACTGTCAAATAATTGCAATCAGTGGGATGCAGAGAGATTATTAAAACAAAAATAATTAACAAATCAATTCCTAGTCAGTTCCCTAGCTATGTAAAGGGTTTTCTTTGATTGGAAGAGAAAAAACACAAAGCAAGCAGTTCAGCACCTGGTCATTGCTAAAATTGTTGCAGAAAATTTCTGCTTTTTCCCAAATACAGAACAGAACTATTTATTGAACTCATATATTTCTTGCATTATTGTTGACAGCTGTATCATTTTCCTCTAGTATCTAATTGTATGATTATTAGGATGTCCTTTGTGACTAATAAGCTTTAAAAACTCCTTATCGTTTTCCTAGAACTGTTTCCCATATTTTTCCCTTCGTGTGCTTTTGTTTCCCATAACAATTTTCTACATTTCCTAGTGACTGATTCATATGTATTACTACCAACTTTAAAACTTTTTAAACTAAGTTTTGGGGAAGGCAGAGGTGGATTTATCTTTCAGTTTTTTCCCCTTTGCTTCTTATGGTGGGGAGGTGGGGGCAGGAAGGGAGGTTATTTACTTGCTTTTGGGTTTTTTTGTTTGGTTTTTTCAGTGTGGTCTGATAAAGATTCTAAGAATCTAGTAAATGTTGTTAAACAGTTCTCAGTTCTCATTCATGTGGCTATCTGTATACTACCCTGAAGTCACTTTTATGTGTAAAAATACCCTAAGCAAGCCCTAGACAAAGGTAGGAATGCTCCCTTTGTCTTGTGGATTAGTGCAAAATAGGGAGAGCAAATGGAGATTAGCTTTGCAACATCTTCCTTTAGATAAAGCTGGTATCATAGTGTGATAGTAATAATATTGAAATTTATATCACCTATAAACCTTTTATAGCAAAGTAATTAGTAGGGCTATTAATACTACCCAAGCTTAGCCTTATTTTATTGCTGTGAACACAGCTTGTAATCACATAAATCACATCAGTAATAATGCTTCAGGGCACCGTGTAAACCCAAGCATCTTAGTCAGTTTAGCTACTGCTTAACAGAATCTCTGCTGAAAAAAGCAGAGGCCCCTGGCTTTTTCTCTCTGGTGGGTACTGCTGGTTTTGTTGCTTTCCTTAGAGACTTTTCTAAAAAGAGAAGGTGATCAAGGCCCAAGCCTTCTCTCTCTCACACCAGTTTTAACAGCAGTATAACTCCACTGATTTTATGTTTGCACTTGTAATTCATACTAGAATAAGCAAGAAGCAAATTAACCCTCAAGATTTTGAGAATGTTATTCTGTGGTCTGCCTCTGCAAATTACAGGTGTGTCTGTGGCTGAAGTTTTATGGGATTCTCTATGGGAGATTATTCAAATCAATCTCTTGCCTTGTGTTTCCATGCTGTTTTATGGAATTTTTATTAGTCTGTAATCAGAACAAAGTGTTGAGACTGAGAAGCAGCAACCTGTTTTTCATTGGAGAGTGAAAAAAGAACTGTTTAAAGAAAGTATAGTTTGAAACAAAAGTTTCAGGCTAACTCTACACTGTGTGGAAGGAGAGCCCATTATGCTTGATGGCCATATGCCTGTGTGATTCTGGAGACCTCTCCCTCCATACAGTTTCACGATCTGCAAGGGTAGGATATAACACCCCTTTTCAACTCTGCAGGTCCCTTGCATTTGCCCCCTTTGGGTGCGTCCAGACAAGTGTGAACATTTGTTTTCCTGGGGACAAGTAGCAGTGACACATTTTGTGCCACTGCTTCCTGTCCCCGGGGAACATCCATGCCACGTGCTCTAGTAAATGTCAGGTTACCCCAGGTGAGGTAGGGGAGGTTGGGTCCAGCAACTGTGCTGCCCTCAGCAGTCTTACTTGGGGTCCTGGGGGCCTTGGAGTGTTATAGCCATGGCACTGCTAGAGCAGGGACCCTGGCCAGCAGCCAGAGTATGGCTCTAGCCAGCCAGGCTCCAGTTTGGGGCAGCATGCACCATCCCATTTTTTTTTTTTTTTTTGGCATGGGTTTTTTTGACCCCAGGATCTCCCACCATCAAGACCCCCCCGCGCCGCCCCCCCCCAGTGCAAAGTAGCAGCAGGGGAAATTCCTGCATGTGCAGTGTGTGGCACTGCACACAGGTCTGCAGCGCCACATACCACATGTCCACACTTGTCTGGACACAGGCTTTGAGGGGTATCTCCAAGAAAGCTCCACAAGATGAAATGATTTAAGTTTTCCACTGTTCTAATCCTCTCCTACAGGTATGCTGACCCAATGGTAGTAGTTCCTTTTTTCTCTTTATTTCTATGGGAAGAGGTTGTTTGTTTTTGAAAACAAAATGAAGTATTCCTTTTCAGTGTTCATAAGCCATAGGTTGCTGCACTCTGGTAGTACAAGAAGACTCCACAGTGGGGAAGTAGGCTGCAAGCTACCTGCAAACAAAGCCAATACGGACTTAGTCTATTTTCATTCCACAGCCAAAGTGAAATGCTAAAATCATAGAAATGAACTGCCTGAAGTGAAATTGTAAATCAAATTGAAATGTTTGTTTCATGGTAATAAGCTACAATGCTAGATACAGCATAGGTAGATATTATGCAGATGTAAAGTGATGGGGAAATACTGATGTTTTGGAAAGAAAGGAGCTTTCTTTTGCACAGGCTAGGTAATAGCTATGTAGAATAGCACTCCTTTTCCCAAGGGTGATTACAGATTGTTCTGTCATTAATTACGCCCCCAGAAAGGCATTCTAAATGGGGCTTTGGCAGGTGGAGTCAAGATTCTCCCACTATCCAGTGCACAGAAAAAACTGACCTATCTGGCTTTTTGGGAGGATACAGCAGTTTGCACTTTTCACTAAATGCCTCTGCCTCTCTGAAGTAGAAAGATTTCAGTACTTCACTATGCTGTGCAGATTCTCTATGGCTGTTTCACTGCATTTAACCAAAAACTCAGGGCAAGATCATATTACATATAGCATTGGCGTCCATTCAGCAAAACCGATTATCTTTAAAATCTAATTTAATTTCACTGAGGTTAATGTTTTGAAAATCTGAACATTTTCTAATGATTTTCTCTCTTTAATCTATTTAAAACTAAAATGTCTTTGAATATTGTCATTAAACTGTTCTTATTAGCTTTAGTTGGATATTGCAAAGGCAACACTTTCTTAAAAGTTTTATATAAATAAAGTTTAAACAGCTACAGATCTTTGAAGAAACAAGCAAGTGATTTTATACAGAAGCTCTCATTTAACAGTTTCTACATTACAATTCTTGGTCTACTTTTAAATCTCTCATAAGATGCTTACATCTGTTGAGTAGATAGACCTAATCTATGTCAGAGCTCATCTTCTTTTATAGGTAAAGCACCATCATTACTCTGCTTCACATATGATATCAATATATTTTAAGATCAAAGAACTCATGTGACTTTACCTTCATCTTTTTTCTTTTGGATTTATGACTCATTGAGTGAATAGTTATTGTTTTAATTCTATAGATGTTTTACAGATTTTCATTTACCTTTAGACTATCTAGTCTCAAGTAAATGAGTATATTTAAGGGGCTTGTAAAACCTTACACTAAGCCACACAAAAGTTGATTGGTTTTAGTGCTAGCTTGAGTTTGGAGCAGTCACATTTTAAGCCAGCAAGGGGCCTGGAGGACCAAAAGGTAAGAATTCCCACCCCCCTCCTCATTTCCAGGCTGCCCCCCTGTCCCCCCAGGGCTCTCTGGTTCCCTCCATCCCAAGGCACCCCCCACCCTTGCTTACTTGTTGCTGTCTGCACTATCTGTCCCATGGGAGCAGGTAAGGAAGAGTTAGCCTGCCTGCCTGCCCAGCTGCTGCTGCTACCACTGCTGCTCTTCTCCAGACTGAGCCTTCCCAGAGAGCAGCAGTAGTAGCAGCTGGGCAGGCATTCCCTGCCTGCTGCCCTGGGACAGACAGCACACAGAGCCATAAGTATGTAGGAAGAAGTGGTGGAGAGGGCAGTGGGCCTGATCTGGGCCAGTGAGGAAGGGGGCAGATGGGGTGAGTAGACTAAGGTGCAGCCACTCTTGTCTACACCTTAGTGCAAGGGCCCTACTACATGGTAATTTTAGGCAGTTCTTAGAGCTCTTAACCCTTGTGTTGGCTGTACATTAACACCTTTAAGCAGCTTAAGGCAATCAGGACTCATAGCAGAGATGATATCTTTTATTAGACCAACAAGATTTTTGCAAAAAAAATTCTTTAATTGCAAGCTTTTGGGCACAAGCACCCTTCATCAGGCATTGGAGAAAAGATTGTAAAAGTTCTCTTGGGTAGAAATGAAAGTTTCATTCCAAATCTTGTTGGTCTAATAAAATATATCATCTCTACTACAAGTCCTGATTGCCTTTTCCTATAGACCAATATGGCTACAACCGGGATACCTTAAGCAGCTTAAGGAACTTGTTATTCAGCTTAAAGTGACACTCCTCCAGGGCAGGATTCTCTGTGATCTGCAAAACCTTGCTCCTGTTCCATTAAAGCATGCCCCCCCCACAGCTGTGCAGCCCAAGCTGAAGTCCATCAGTATCCCAGGATGCAGTAGCCTCTCTCCTACTGTACGAGGTTGGGAGCTGAGCCCTGACTCAGAGTTTCCCAGCCCCTGCCCTGAGCTGAGCCTTGGCTTTGTGGGAGCCAGAAAAATGTTTTTCAGCTTTTGGCTGGAGAGTGGAGGGTGGCAGATGGGGAGTTCAAACACTGGAGCCACATCACAGCAGGCAGGTACTTCTGAACCTCTGAAGCTGGGGGTGTGAGAGCCACCATCTCCTAATTCCATCTCCTTGCCTCCTGTGCTCCCAGCCCACCTGCAAAGAGCTGAGAAAAGGAGAGAAATGCAAGAGCCTTGCAGGAGCTGGGAACCTCTGAGCCAGGGCTCAGTTTGGGGAAGGAGAAAACCTGGGAACTTCCAAGCCAGGAACCTCCATGGGCTGGGGAGAGGCATCCCACACACACGTAGACCCCACCTGCCTGCTCCCCCACGTGGTGCCAACTCAGTGGCTGCACTGGGACCGGGGTAGCAGCAGCAACAGCTGTGCAGTACCTGGTTGTGGTACAATGGCAGGTATGCGGGAAGTTGCAGCATCTCTCCATGTTGCGCCATTCCCAGTGGCCGTGTGACCTGCACCACCAACAGGCCAGTGTTCCCAGCTCCTTCTCCCAATCTGAGCCCCTGCCTGCCCCCACCCCCCAACCAAGTCCTGTGTGTCTATGTGTGTGTTATTTTACTAACCAGCTAAATGAACAAACTCAGAGATGGATCACTCTGAATACAAATTGACTTTTGTATTACTAGCTAAAAGTCTGTTTAAAAAAAAAAACAGAATACCATATTGAATATAATAGTTGGACATGTATACTGCAGAGAAGCCACAGCAGCTCAGGACAGGACTCTGATGGATGGTGCAGCATAGGGGGTCCTGGGTGCTGTGCTGCCAATCGCAAGGCATGTTTCTCCTCCTGCCTCTTCCAGGGCACCTGCAGCTGGAGCTGCTCCTCCCTACCCACCCGCTGGCTCTGCTGGTGATGGCAACTGCCCTTATTTTCAGCCCATAGCCAGAGCCAGGGCACAACAGCAGCTCTGGGTCTGGGGCTTTGCAGAGGACATGTTGCGCGTGTTTGGAGGAACCTCCTCATTCTAGCCTGCATCCCAGTCCAGAAATGATGGCCCAGGGCATCTTTCCCCACTTGTGTTGACCCTGTCTAGGTGGGTGGCCACAGCTGGACCCCAAGCCATAGGGAATGAAAGACAGCATGACCAGCCCCAGAGAGCCCTCAGACTCAGCCGGGCACCAGCAAGCCCCAGTGCTCTAGGGAGCAGTCTGTTCTGGCTCACCAGCCCTCTTAGCGGCAAGTTACCAAACTCCAAGGTAGCATTAAGCCAATCAACATTTGTGTGGCTTACAGCATAAGGTGTAACAAGACCCTGATAGGAGCTGGGTAACATGGATCAGAGATAATTGTGCCCTGGGGTGGTGTATCTTTGAGCTGCATAATGAGTGCTTAAAACTAGTTTCAGGTATTAATGTATGGACAATCCAGGTGTTAATCGAGGAACCACCCAAAATTGCTGTGTAACAAGGCCCTCACTCTCTGCTTCTTGGATATACAGAAATAAATACAAGTTTTATTATAAGAACACCTCAAGTATTGAATATAAACTCATCCTAAAACATTTTAGCCCTTAGAATGTTCTTTAGAAAACCTGAACATTTCCATCTAGTATAGTTTCCAAATAAAAAAAGAACCATGATTCAAAAACCCTTATCTCAGTCAGAAGTCAAACTTTAAAATCAAATGTGCATATTGTGATTAAGATGGAAAAGAAAACAGCAGTTCATACCTCTTCAAACTATGACTTAGTACTCACACAAGACAACTAGATGGTCATGTTCCAAAATACATTTACCAATGATGATATTGGCCACCCAAACCTCATAATCAGTTTTTGTTATAGCAGTAGAGTAGTCTGAACTGCTGTTTCTGTGAAATGTAGAATAGAACTAGATCTTCTTCATGTCAGCTATTTTCTTGAACTTTGTGTCTTTTCTGTATTGTAAAAATGTATTGCAGAACTTGTTGTGGTACAACAAGTTTTGCAATCTGTAGTTGAAAAATCCTTCAACAGCGACAAGGATTTATTTAAAAAAAAAACTATTTGAAGTTACTGTATCTTTAGAAAAATGAAACACTGCTATTCAAACAGACATTTGAATCTTTACACTTATTGCAATGCTGGTCATTCTCAAATGGAGATGGCCTGCTGTTTTCTTTTCCATCTTAATCACAATATGCACATTTGATTTTAAAGTTAGACTTCTGACTGAGATAAGGTTTTTTGAATCATGGTTCTTTGTTATTTGGAAACTATACTAGATGGAAATGTTCAGGTTTTCTAAAGAATGTTCTAAGAGCTAAAATGTTTTTTTAGGATGAGTTTATATTCAATTTCTGGTTCATTACCAGTTAAGCATCTATAAATTGGTCTCATGCTAAGATATTTTGTAGTTCCTTAGGGGCCTCTTGATATGCTGATATCTTAATTGCTCAGTGTCTTTAGTCAACTCTGGTAGTGATTCTTAATGTCCCCCGGTACAGAGGTCAACAAACTGCAGTTTATAAAGAACTGATGATCTGTGGAGAGCTGAGCTAGCTGGTCACATGGTGTTAGTTTTCTCCATTGCTGAGCGAACTAGAACAGCTGGAGAAAGGAGGTGAAATGAAGAGCAAAACTGGACATTCTGATTAATTGGTTTTCAAAAAAGAGAAAAAGAACTTATTACAGACAGCTAACAAAATTAGCTTAATTTCCTTAGTCCTTGTGTTTCCATACTTCTATAGTTGCTGCATATATGTGACACCCTCGTGAATGAGAAGGAACATATTTGAAAGGGAAGTCTCTGGTCTACACTGCCAGCGTTTGTGAACCTTGGTGCTGGTCCTCTGGTTGGTTTGTGCATTGGCCAGTTCTTTTTGGTGTCTTACTTTAGAATGGCTAGTTAATACAACTACTAATGCCGGATGTCTTGATAGATGCAGGTTCCTTTACGAAAAATTGGGTTTTGTTCCTTAGCCCAGTGGGTCATTTGGCATATTTTTTACAGCTAGGTATAAGATTTCTAACATGAGTTCTCCTTTAGAGTTGACCAAACTTCGAACTGCTCAGTCAGTTGAGATAGGCTACACAGAAACTTACCTTGCATTCTTGTAACTTAGGGCACTTTTACATGTGCTCCGAGCATGCAGGGGGCAGTACTAATTAGAGCAGCTCTGAGGGCTTCAACGAGTCTTAGTTCAAGCACCTCTGCCACCGTCTTGAAGCACAGGGATGCTGATACACGAGACACAGGAGGCTGCTGGAGCATGGCAATTGTCACACTCCAGCAGACTTGATTAATCTCTGATGCTCTGTAATTAAACCTTGTGTACAGGCACCCTTATCAGTGATGAATTATAGGAGTCTAAAGACATATTGCAGTTGTTATGTACTGTCAGGATTTTTCTTTTATGGAGAAGAATCTATGGCATTTGACATTTGTCAAACCCAAAGCATATTTTCCTCCTCCTTCTTTTTTTTTTTTTTTTTGGAAAAGTGAATTTCCTCATTTGTAAGATTGGGCTGATAATAGTTACCTACCTAGTAAAGTCTCAGGGGTCTGCAGATGAAAAATGCTGAACAGAGTCCTGTTTTTGTTAGTTCATTTATTACCTTATAGAGGGCACAATAGAAAATGGCAAACTCTTAAGCCTATTTATTTGTTTCACCTTTTCCTTTTGTGGCTGTTTCATTAGTTATCACAGAATCATAGGTAGGGCCCTACCGAACTCATGGCAGAAGTGGGGTGTGTTGCAGTTCCTTTAATCTTGCAAGTTGCCCTGCGCGCCACCCCCACCACTGATTGGTGGAGGGACCCTGCTTGCAGCTTACTCCTGATTGGTGTGGAGGTGAAAACTGTGGTTTTAAATATGGCACCGTTTTTGCCTCCCACTGCTGATCGGCTAAGAGGCCCCAGCAGCCCTGCTGCTTGCTGCTGAGCATTAGCGGGGCAAAAATGGAGCCATGTTTAAAACTCCGGTTTTTGCTTTCCTGCTGATCAGGAGCAAGCTGCAAGCAGGACCCCTCTACCAATCAGTGTGGGGGGAGCACATGGGAGAATCTGCAATGCAGCCCACTTCTGCCATGGATTCAGTAGGGCCCTAACTATAGGGTCAGAAAGACTTCAGGCAGGGGTTATCTAGTCCAACCCCCTGCACGGATACAAGATACACTATTCCTAAAGCATCACAAATAAATGCTTATCCAGCCTCTTCTTGAAAACCTCCAGTAAGGGGGATTCCACAGCCTCCCAGGGAAATTTGCTCTGTTGTCCTACTGTTTGTACAGTTAGGAATTGTATTCTGAGATTTAATCAAAATGTTCTTTGCTGCAGGTTGAATCACATGTCCTGCCTTCTGGGGCAAAGCAGAACAGTTGTTCCCCATCTACTTTATAGCAGCCTTTAAATACTGAAAACCTGCTGTCATCCTCCTTTTCATCTCCTTTTCTCCAAGATGTATAGTTCTCTTAACCTTTCCTGGTACAACTTGCATTCTGGCTTTTTATCATCTTTGTCCTCACCTCTTAATCTTTTTCATATTTTTCTACATCCTGATTAAAACTACACATAATATCCCAGCTGCGGCCAAAACAGTACCTAATAAAGTAACACTGTCACCTCATGAATCTTGCATAAAATACTTTCATCAATGCAGCCTAAAATTGTGGGTTTTTTTCATGATGCATCACACTAGCTGGCTCATATTGAGTTTCTTGTTCACCATACCCCCTAGATCCTTCTCAGGTACCGCTGAGCTAATTATATCCTATTCTGTATTCATGCATTTGATTCTTCTTCCCTGGGTGTAGTACCTTACATTTGTCATTGTTGAATTTCATTTTGTTTGGTATAGCTCAGTTTTCTAATTAATCAAGATCCTTCTGAATTCTAATGCTACTCTCCAAATTGCTTGCAATCCCTCCCCAGCGCATTATATTTTTACATGTCCACTTTGGTTTTTTTATTAGCCTGTTTTTTATTAGATGCTATTCTCAACAGTCCTGATAATTACAAGATCAGAAAGGTCAGAAGTCCTATATGATCCTCAACTCTAAAGAATATTTACAAGGTTAAATGATGCATTTACCTAAACTAAGCTTTGGACATAGACCAACAAACTTAGCTCTTTGCAAATCTCTATCTGCAGTTCAAATACTGTAGGCCTACAAATAATTAGTTACTTTGTAGTACCAAATAACTAGTTACATGTGAATAGCTGTAACAAGGTAACAAACTAATTACCATGTGGTGATTAAACTTGCATAGTTTGGGTGCCTAATTTGAGACTTCTTAGAATCATAATGTTGAAAGGGAGTTCAAGGGTCCTTTGGTCCAACCCCCTTCATGAAAGCCCGAATGCTACTCCTAAATAAGGGCTGTCTAATGATTATCCAAGCTCTGAAAAATCAAGACGTTTTAAGACATTTCAAATTGAACCCCAAAAAGCACGACAACCACAGCTGCTAGTTAGCTTTTAAAATTTAGGCCATTTGCATTTATTGAATGTTGCTCACTTCACACATTAAGAACAAGGAATAAAAAAAAATCAAGTTTTCAAAATAAAGATCCAAATTTCTGATTCAACCATGTGAATGAAACATCTTATTTCTTCAAAAAAAAAGTTATTAGCATGAGGTAATCTAAGGGATTGAGTCCAAGTAAAACTGTAAAACTGCATTTATGTATTGAAATTCTTGGAATTCTCTGTTACTGAAATGCAAATTGATGTAATGTCATTTATTAATGAAAAAATGTTACACTCTATAGCCCTTTTCTTTCTGAGTTATAAAAGCACTTAACTATCTGCAAATTAAAGAGGGTGACAAGTGAAGAACAGTTGATGAAATTACTGAGTGAAAACCAAAACAAATCTTCAAATTAAAAAGAAAAAGCAGTTTCCCATGAATAAAGTACACGTGAATTATCCCATGAATAGTGCTCCCTCCTGATCAGGTCTCATGTTTTCTACAACTTATGTATTTGCTTATGTCTTTGCTGTAGTTTAAGGTTTATTATTGACACGAGCCTGCCTGATAGCATAGTTCATCACTGTTGTTATCCAACAGTAAGTGAACATGCCTGACTAGTATAATTTAAGTACAGGCACCTGAACTTGAGTAGTCACAAGTTTTCCTGAAAGAGTCTATAAAACAGTTTCCCAAACCAACTCCGTGCACAGTTTAACTGATGGGCCAAGCCATATAAAAAGTTGGTTTCTGATCTAGGCTTCCTCAGTCTCAGACAACTGGGTGCTCCACATTTGACACAAATAGATGGACATATTTGGCAGCTGGAATTGGCAGCTGCTGCCTAGACTGCCTATTCTCAGGAGTAAACCTCCTCAGACTTTCCAGTCTTCTTAACAACTGTTATCCATTAGAATATCCTGGTATGTGCAGATAAAGTAGCAAGGCTACATTGTAAAAGCCTAGATCGTGTCATAGGCCTTCCCTAAACAGTTGTTCTTTTTAACTTACCGGTTTCCTGAAAATGTTAAAACAAAATTCTGTCTTCCATCTGACCCAAACAACTTTTGGTAACAGCCAATGAAATAATGAGCCCATTAATAATCTCATTTTAATCACAAGACCCACAACAAAATAGTAAGAATTAGTAGCATTGCAATATAGTGCAGTATAGGCGAATATTTTTTGTAAAAGATTTTCTTGCGTTATAAAAAAAGTTTATTTTTCAATAAATGTAAATGTCAAGCCCACACATTCAGACTGTGTGGTGTAGTCATGCATGTTGTGACATCACATACCTTATAATCTCATGCCTCATAATGCACTGAAGCATGTGTTATTTCATTTTTTTATCATCTCTCCGTGATTGCTTACAGAACTCAGAACTCACAAATGTATGCCACTATAAAGCAAAATAAAAATGAAGCATGGCTGTAATGTCACAACAGTTTCTAAGACTGTATAATATGAAAAGCTTAACATGTTCTAGGTATTCTATTGAAAGTTGAGTCTTCATTTAAATATTCTTATTTGGACAAAGTTTCTGAGCTGTACTTTCTAAAAACAGCCATAAAAGTTCATTTTTTCTTGATTTTTTTCAACTCCCTTAGTATTTCCAAACTAACTTTTAACATTGAATCTGTTTGTACATTCTGTCCATAAGAAATATTGTGCTCCATTTTGTACACAGAGTATAGGAGATCATGTTTCAAACTTTGACCTCTACTTTCTTTGGTGACTGACTGAATCATTGGGGTATCAATAACTTGATAGTTAGGGATAGTGTGGCTTGCACTTCAACATGCTGCCCCACCCAATAATTTAGTTTTTTGCCTGACATTTCCTAACCTCCTGGCCCTACCTCTTCCAACCAAAACTGTTTTCTCACAGGTTTCAGGGTAAGTAGGCCTTCTTCCCTTCATATAACACATCCTTTTCTGGAAAGTGGAAAGGAAAGCTTTACAGTAGTAAAGTTTCTTCTCCATAGGTCTGTGCAGGGGTTGTGTACACAGGACAGTGCAGTGCAGCACAGAGCTACTGAAGTTAACTTCTCAGGAGTTTAAATTAATCCAAATGAAAGCCCATGCTAATATTGCAGAACTACTAAGTGAGCTAGGTTGGATAGCTCTACACTGAAGTTTAGACGTACCTTTTGTCATGGAGTCTTATTAGTGGTGTTCTTATGCCTTTAATCCAAATCCTTCTTTAAACACAGTGCACAAGCTCATGCACCTGGGATACTGGTTGGTAGATACATGTAGAAGCAGTTCCATTGGACCCACTTACGTTTCACCCCAGACCAATCCCCATCATGCATGAGGGCATATGGAGAGATCTAACAGACCCATGCTCTTTACTACAAAGAATCCCCGTCTTGCTATGTTGCCAATTCTTACGTTTTGATAAGTGGTTATTTATTATACAAACCCAGCTCCTGCAGTCCAGTGAATAGATAGATATCTATTTTTTGTTGTTACAAATGGGAAGTGAGCTTCCAGCCTTATGACTGTGATGGAAAAATAAAGCTTAGGGTTGGGTCTCTCAACCCTCAAAACCCAGAAGCAGATAATAAAAGAAAATCACATTTTATTATTATTATTTTTTAATCTAATTAGTATGAAGCCAATCTCATGATTTTGGGAGACCTTACTCATGATTTTTGAACATGGGGTGGGTGATACTAAATCCTGTCCCCTCATTTAGGGTTGGCAATATTGAATCTGTTCCCTCATGCAATTAAAAACATGCTGGTTCTGCCATGCCCACGAAAGGAGAAGGGTTTGTCCCTTGATGTAAGCTTGTGTCCAAGCCTTCATTGACAGTCACACATGCCATGCCTCAAAAGGTTAAATTCAGAAAATGTGTTTGGTGTCATTAGTCTTCTACCCCTGTCTGTGATAAATTGCCTCTGCCCCATACTCAAGAGCCAAATCTTGTTGTACACACTGGACTGGAAGACTCTCAATCATCTATGTGAAGCTAAGAGTAGGTACACATTTTTTGAGCATCAGGGTCTCATTAGTTTTAACTCTCTCCTATCCAAATCTCAGTTCTGTATTCCAGAGTCAGAAGTTGGCCATCTGTGAGCTAACAGGCTGCAAGCTAGTGTGGCCTTTCATGAGCCAGTGCTTCACTGAACCACAGCAACACAATATGCCTATTGTCTGAGCATCCCTGCATATTCAGAGGAGGCCACTGACTCTCTTCAGCAATACTTGGCATGGATGCTTGGTGTCAGCTGCACATGTTCATTGGGCAAAGAACAGAAGCTATGTGCCACAAGGGGACAGGAGTAGGAGGGGGAAGACTGATGTTATGGAGGGGGACATTTTTATTCTCTGCCAGAGTGAGTAAAAAGTGCTGTCAATAACAGACACCAGTAGGAGAGTGATGACTGCAGAAGACCTCTCTCCCACAGCGAGATGCTGCAAAGTCTGAATGCCAATCAGTCCCTGGTTGTGCAGGGGAAAAAACCCCCTCTGGATAGTGTTCATCTGGCTGATTGAAGCTATTGTTGCCCAACCTGGCCCAACTTTTTTCTGGTTTACTCAAAGGAGGTAAGAGTTGGATTGGGACTTCCTACCCTTTCCAAACAACCTGGAGGAAATTAGCAGCATTTCCAATTACATGCTGAAAGTCACACATGAAACCTCATCTCTGTTTATGGAATTTCAGAGCATTTCAGTTTGCAGTTTCCCTATAAACAAAAGGAATTTGGGATGGTAAGGAAAAGGTAGAGGGGGAGAAACTAAAACAGCACATTTCAGTTCTCCAGTTTAACAGACTATATTTCTCATTCTGTCTGTAATTCCAAACACTTTTATTAGATTGCAAGATGATGGAATTGATGACACACTGTCATTATTGATTTGGCTCTTGATTAAAATGCAGACATAGAATTTTATGATGTTTTATCAGTGGAAGGTTGGACCTGGGTAGTGATTGGTTGTCAAGGCTTGATAAATTATTCAAGAGATAGCAATTTACTTTTTAATACAGTGAAAGAAACACTGCACTACACAAGCAGTAGATCCTACAGAGTAATTGCATTAGTCATAAAAACAGTCTCTGTCTCTACTGTCTCTCTCGAAAGACAGTGGTAGAGCAGGTCTCTATGTGTCACGATTACTCCTGGAGTTTGATTGCCCTGCTTCAAGCTTTCAGTATTGTCATGTGAACAGATACAAGCCTGTCATTTTCTGTAGAGAAGGGAAGGATTTCATTTAATTAAACTTCTAGGGTTTATAGTGATAGGGGAAAGACTGGATCAATAGCTGTTATGTATCTGATAAGGAACTTGGGGTAGGGAGAGGAACATTGTGACTGGGAATATAAATAAAAAGTTGTAGAAATATCAGACTGATTCAGATCTCACTATCATTGGTATCTCCATTGTAACTACACTGAGTTCAGTTATATCCCAGGACAGAAACTCATTATTAGAAAGGGAGCTTGCAGACTAGTTAGGGTGAGTTCCCATCAGCTAGACAAAGTAGAATTAGCATGGGCATTCCCTAAAGCTTTTAAAGAGGAGCATATCAATAGAAACGAGTGTAATTCAGGCTTCAGGGAATTTCAGGGGAAAACCCCAAATTTAGTGCTTCCGCTGAAGCCCTGGAAAACGGTGATTTGGCTGGAAATGGACTGAAGCTGTGAGGGAGAGGGAAAGTGGGGAAAAAAAGTTTAAAAAGCACTTACCTGAAGTGTGGAGGAAAAAGGCAGCAGTCCCAGAAACATTGTGGAAGTCACATATGTTTCCAGGGGCAGCCTAGTACAGGCTGAGCCGCTGCCAGGGCTCAGCCAATCAGGTTATTTGATTCCCTGTTTTGTCAGGGAATTTAAAAGCCCTGCCCAGAGCAGAGCAGGTAAGTACCCCCTGGCTTAGGAGCTGAGGGCATAGGCATGCCGAGTGCCTGCCTCCATAGCCAGGCATGGGGCGCAAGGTGCCTGCACTGCAGGGGCTTCCCCCCACTGAGCCCTGCTTTTTTTGTGCCACATGTGAGTGAAGGGGAAGACCTGTGCCAGGTGGGAGGAAGCCCCTGCAATGGGGGCACCCTGCGCCCCATGCCCAGCTGTGGGGGCAGGCACCTATCATGGGTCTCCTGAGCTCCACTCTGCCCTGCCAAGCAGAGAAGGGGAGGAGGAAATTCCCCTCCTCTCCTGCACAGCAGCAAAGCAAAACAAGGCTCAGATGAGATGAGCTTTACTTAAAAATTGTTGCTTAATAAGTGGTGAGCTTGACTTTCTTAAAACAGCTGACGAACAGCCTATGTGCTGCTGATCAATGGTAATAAGACTCATGGCAGGCTGCCTCAGCTCATTAGAGGCATGGGAGAGCCCACTCTGATAAACACGTGGAATTGGCTCTGGTGCACCTGCAGAGAGCCCACTTTCCCCTCTGCCAGAGCCTGAATTACAGTGGTCCCTGCATGTTAAGGTTCTTTTCCTGATTGCTATCTTGGCTCTCAAAAGTGCAGCTGCAAATTGTCCTGTCTGAATACCATCCAATACAACACCAAAGAAAAGAGGCCAGTCACATAGCACCAGTCTCATCATGGGAGTAGTGAGAGTCAGGCCTTGACCCCCAATTCACAGCAAGAAGTCTTAGCAATTAAGAGCCCCTTTTTTTGAGACTGTAGGCTCATATCAGGTAGGGGCGAGATACTGTGCTGCTGTTCTCTAAGTTAGCAGGCAGAATGGGGAAGCTCCTTGTCCCTGTAGCCAACCAGCTTTCGAAACTCTAGCCACCATTCCCCTGCACTGCACATTTGCAGATCTTGGGCTTGACAAGAGACAGTGGTGATAATAATATTTATGTAAAACAAGAGCCAAGCTTGTAGACTTAAGTGCTGCAATGTCTAGCTTTGGAGGGCCGTGTTCCTGGGGTAGAATCCAGAACCAGAGCTAAGTGCCTCCTCATATAGCACGTAGGGAAAATTAGGTGCCTCAGAGGAAAGATCCAAAAATCCCACATGCTAAATGTGGAGCCAGCTAGAGAAAACCACTATATAGCCATAAAGCAGAGGTGGGTATATCAGAGTTTGGCTTATAGGCAGATGTCTCTCTCCACTCAGGATCCATAGCCCAGAGTCTCTTCTGAGAGTAGGTGCCTATGGGTGGTCTTTCAAAGAACTGAGCAGAGTTCGCTGTTTTCCTTTTAAAACCTGGTGAGAGGAAGAGGAGTTTCAGGCCAACCTTTTATGTAAGAGCCTACTTGCTAGAGCAGTTGCCCAGGAAATGGGAAAGCTGGGGTATGCCCACCTCAGCCTGAAGTGGGGCTTCTTGGGGACAGAAAGGAGAGAACACAAGACTGACCCTGATTCTGTAACCTCATCTTTAGGCCACTCTGCTGGGAGAAGGGCAATAATTGCAAGAGTATTTCTGGATTGTTTTGTTATTTTTAATTCACTGACAGTTTCACTTAAAATTCATAAACACTTGCAGGATCAGGGACTAAAACTCAGGGCCCCCTCCTCCAGCTGAGTACCCTAACCACTTGAATACAGGATGACATTTCTTCCTTTCTTCCTTCCCTGCTGGCTCCATGAATATTGCATTCCTTTCTTGCATTCCTTACACCTTCTAAAAGATGTGTTGAAGTGCCCTTGCCCTCATCAGTAGCTTGATGATTAGTGTAATCTCCTGAGAGATGGGAGGTGTGAGTCCTGACACTCTCCTGGCTTATCTCTCTTTGCCTGCCCCTGAGCCCTCCGCCTCCCCTGTGATTAAGATAAGAGTGGGCCCAAAGCAACCACAATGGCAAACTTCTGGGTTTGGAGTGTGTCTTGGGTGGGTGGAGCTTGTTTCTGCCCTCCTCATCCCCAAAGCAGAGACCCATTACTGCTGCAGCATAGGAAAGCCCTTAATAGTGGTTTCATAGTTAAGGCTGAAATCCAGGACCCATACCTGTTCTCAAATCCTTATAGTTATGGCCAAAAGTTCCTTCTCTTGACCCTGAGAATATTTATGCCTCCTGTAAAGAACTCAAAAATAAAGGCAAAATCAGTGACCACTTTTCAAAATGTTGCATTTAACTTCTCTGTCTCTTGAAGGCGTGTTAGTGATTTCAATTTAAGTACTGTGAGAACCTTGGCTGGGAAGTAATACCGAAAAGCGCTGTGTTTTGTTGTTATTGTGGAAAGCAATGTCTGTGATAAGAGACATGTGAGAAAACAATTAGCCATTGAAATTATCATGTTGGGGAACTAATCCCTGTTCTTTAATTTAAGATTTCCTGTGTGTGGATTTATGAAGTCTAGGACAGTTGCCAAGTTAGCCTTTATTGTATCTTCACAGGGCAGCTTGTTTACTCCTATTCAGCATCAAATCCCCATTTCAGGGGTCAAATGGCCTGCCCACATCAAAGAAAGACTCATTAACCCATAAGCAGAGCCCACTGTTCCCACTCCTTCCCACTCCAACACTTCTCCATAATTTATGCCTCAAAATGCACCATGAGATCACAAAATCCTAGAAAGCATAAAATCCCTCCCTCTCCTAGACAACTATAAATATTCCCATGAAGCAGCATTATTGTTGTGTGAGAAGCAGGAAGCCTATTTGCATGAGTTCTCCTCCCCCTAGACAGCTCTGTCACTTCCCACCATGAAGTTTTTGTGTAAGTGTGTGAGTGACTTCTGTTGCAAGCTGACCTTGCTTTCTGCTTCAGGATTTGTGTCAGTCACCAACCTCTTGAGGGATTTATTAAACTACTAGCTGAATAAAGTATAAGAAAAACCTATAGATCACCTAGAAATAAAGTAACCTGAAAAAGGAAATAAAGATCAAATAGAAATTCTTCAAATAAATTCAGAGAAACAAAACACATTGCTGGAATCAGAATCATGTTTTATTAATAGAAAATTTAAAGAAAAGAACTATTCACCTAATAATATAGTAAGAGAATTCAAGCAGGGAAGAATGTATTATTTGCTATATAATCAATATCTTGTCTAGAGTTTTTCCTTACAAGGTATTTTCTGTTTTTCTAAGTATTTATAATAGTGGCAGTGTTTCAGTAATGATAATAATATCTGCTTGAATACATCTTTCTGCTATTTGAAAGTGGATGAGTGCTCTTCAGCCAGTTGCAAAACAGAACTGTTTCATCTTCATTCTTTTTAAGTTCTCAGATCCATTGATATTTACTTACCATGTAATAGGCTACTTACAGACATAAAAGGAAACCAAACCTGTACTCCCTACAAAGTGCAATTAAGTGTGATCCTGCATTGTATAGTACCTTGACTGAGCAGTCCATCCACGTACGATATCATCCGGGATTAGTACATAAGCTTTACTCTTCACGGTGGCCTATGGTTGAGTCAAGGTTTGGTAGTCCATCCATTCCAAGTCATCTGAAGGACTAGGATCTAAGTGCCTGACTTGCAAGTATTTCTTCCCAGTTGCTGCAGTGAGCAGTCCAACTGTTCTGCATGCCATCCTGCTTTACATTTCAAAATAAATGCAAAATTATGCACAATAGAACAAAACAGAAAACAATTATCAAGGTACGTGATCTTTACATTACCCTCCAGTGAATTTTGGTGGGTAAGGTTGAATTTTATCTACCTAGAGCCTCATTATGCAGGGACACTTTCTGTGGTGCTCATAACCCATCGATTAGTTATTTTTTTTACAATGCCATACTTTACCCACATTTCTTTTTAACTTCAGCATATGTTAAAATGCAAATATTGTCTTTTCCTTCTCTTTGATTCCATTTCAGCAGTCAACCTTAGGCCAGCAACACACTTAACTATGTACTTAACCTCAGGCATTTGCTTATGGCCCTTATTCAGCAAGCATTTAAGTGCAGGCTTAACTTTAATGTGAATTGGGTTAATAGGGATAGGGCCCCTCTACACGTGGAGCTAAAGGCACGGTAGGTTCTGATGTGTGATCCACACAATCACACCTCATGCCATGCCACACATGCATGGCAGGAGATGTGACTGTGGGATCATGAATCAGTTCCCCGCCGCGGGGGACCCCATGGCAGGAAGACTGCAGCTAATGTAGTGTCCCAGCCACTGGAGCGCTCCCTGATTGGGATGCTGAAATAGATTCATGAGCAAATTTGAGAAGGAGTGCAAATACAGTGGACAGAAGCACAATTCAGAAGGATCTTGGCAGGTTGGAAACCTGGGCTGGAGCTAACAGGATGAAGTTCAATGCTGATAAAGTGCTACATCTCAGGAAGAGTAATCTAGGATTACCATAATTCCAGTTTCAAAAAAAGAAACTGTCAGGGGAGGGGCAGAGAGTAATATGATTGTGAGGGGTGATATGCCTGTGCCCTGCCCTTGCCCCTCACTCCCAAGCCCTTGCCCCCACCCAGCCTTGCTGCTACCCCTCAATTCTGACCCACAGTTCCCTACCCCCCGACCATGCTGGTGCCCCTCACTCCCAATCTGTACCCCCCCTCCGCCCCCGTCTCTGCTGACACCCCTCACTCCCAAGCCACAGCCCCTTTCCCCAGCCCTGCTGGTGCCCCTTATTTGTGACCTACAGCCCCTTGCCCGCCCCAGCCCTACCAGTGCCCCTTGCTCCCAAACTGCAGGCCCCTCCCCAAAACCTTGCTGCCCATGCGACTCCCTGCTGCTCCCCCAGGAGTCCCCTTACCCCCTTCCACCTCTGGAGGGGCAGGCACCTCCCCACCCTGCTGCAGCCCCTGCACCTGGACAGCTTGGGCAGCTGCGGACTCTCACACCCATCCTGTCACACACAAACAGACAGATACAGACAGACATAGACACTAGGGCTGTGCGAAACAGCCATGTTTCAATTCAGTTTCAGATTCGGCCATTTTGGAGGGACAGTGATTTGTTTCAGTGTTTTGGATCACTGCTCCATTTTGATTCACCTGAATCTGTTTTGGAGTTTTGACGCTGTTTCGGTGGTTCAGCCATAGGCTATAATAGGGAATCACTAAAACGCCTATAGCTTTGTCATTTCTTGCCTGATTCAGATGTAAATCTTAGGGATAGTAGCCCCTTTGGAGGGCATGAAGCCTGCTAAGTTTCAAGGAGATAGGTGCAGGGGATTCTGTGAAGCTGTACCTTAAACTGTTAAAAGCAAAAGTCATATCACTTGCTGGCAGCGGCAGCATGCTGTCATCCTGCATGCAGATCCGGGGGTCTACGCCCCCCAGGAGGGCTGCGGGGCTGTGCCAGACTGCTTCTGGGGGGTGTGGGTTCCTGGATTTGTGCGTGGGATTACAGGAGGCTGCCGCTGCTGGCTGGGACCAGCACTTGGCACAGCCCGTGCCAAGTGCCAGGAAGACTGGTGCTACCACTAGCCCCAGCTGGTACTGGCAGCATGCTGTCATCCCACATGCAGATCCAGGGGCCCGCGCCCCCAAGGAGGGCTGCGGGGCTGTGTCAGACTCCTCCTGGTGGGTCACAGCCCCCAGATCTGCACGCAGGATGACAGCAGGCTGCTTTACCTCCTCCAGTGCTCTGGGATTGGAAGGGACCTCAGGGACAGATCGCAGACACTGGCCAGCTACAGATGTCAATATCAGAGCAGTCCTTCCAGCCCTTTGTCCCCCTCTCTTTTGTAAGTTTCTGTTTCCCTGCAAGCCTGGCTCTGAAATGCCGAAATTTTCTGAAACGTTTCGAATGGTTTCATTTCAGACATGTTTCAGAGCCTTCTGTTTCATTTTGGATTCAGTGTTTTGGGCACCAAAACGGGCTGAAACACCTTCAAAATGAAATGGCTGCCGAAATTTTGCACAGCCCTAATAGACACACATGCACACACCCCAACAGGCTGCAGCCCTGGCCCTCCAACCCCCACCTCCCACGCATTTAGCTGCCTGCAGCTGCCAGGGTGGCACAGAAATGCACGTGATGCCCTACAGTCATTCTGCCCACACCTTCCCCAAGGCCCAGTCAGCTCCTTGCTGGGGCAGGCTGGGAAGTGCTGGGAAAAAACTTTGATGTTGAGGAGAGGCAGAGCAAAATCCCAGACATTTCTTGATATTTCAAAAAACTGCCAGGACAGAGTTGGGAGGACCCAAAAAGAGGACGTGTCTGGGAAAATCCTTAAGTAATCACTAATACAAAATGGGTGACATCTGACTGGATGGCAGCACTACAGAGAAGGATCTAGAAACCTTGCTGGATCACAGACTCAGTATGAGTCCGCAATGTGGTGTAGCTCCTCAAAAGGCGAAAGTGGTTTTGGGATGCATCACTAGAAGCACTAGGTGCAAGACACAGGAGGTGATAGTGCCTCTCTTCTCCTCCCTGGGTACACTTCATGTAGAGTATGCCATGCAGTTTTGGGCTCACATTTTTAGAAGGACTTGAAGAAATTGAGAGGGTCCAGAGGTGGGTGACAAAAATGATAAGAGCTTGGATGACCAGCCTACAAGGAAAAGTTGAAGGAAATAGGCACGTTCAGTTTGTCAAAAAGGCACTTAAGAGGTGATATGAATGCAGTCTTCAAATACTTGAAGGCCTGCTGTAAAAAAGAGGAAAAACACCTGTTTTCTTTTGCTCCAGAGAGCAGAACACAGATCAATGACTTGAAGTTACAATAAGGTAGGTTTAGATTGGATATCAGGAAAAACTTCTTCAATGTTAGAATGGTGAGGCAGTGGAATAATCTGCCTAGGGAACTTGTGTAATCTCTGTCATTGAAGGTGTTCAAAAAGAGATTGGATAAGTGTCAATCAGAGATGATCTAGAAGTACCTATATCTATGGTTCTCTTTCATGCTTCTGGTCTCCTCTGGTTGTTGCATAAGGCCTGGCCCCTTCTGTTGTTACATATGTCAAGGATTTGGAGGTTTCTTTTTTTCACCTTCTTCAGAAGCATTGGATGTTGGCTGCAGCCCAGGCAGGGGATTTTGACTGGGGTTTGCCATGGCTCCTGGTGGGACTTAAACCTGAAAGTTTCTGGTTAGGGTGTCTTGCCCCTCTACTCAGAGTCATACTGATCAAGATATTTGGAGCCAGAAAGGAATCTTATCCCATGGTCAGATAGGACCAGAGCATAGGTATAAGATACCCTTAGATCATCTCTAATCGACACCTGTCCAATCTCTTTTTGAACACCTCCAGTGATAGAGAAAACCTTCCTCTGCTGTGTTGGGCTTGGCCCTCTTCCTTGAATCTCTTGAGAGTGTCTTAACAATCCTTACAGCAGGATCATGACCACTATGGTCCCCCTGCTTTACCTGTGGCAGGTTAAGGTGTTATCCCCTATGCTTCTATTAGGTTGACTGCAATTTTGCTAATAGGTTAAACAGTGGGTTTGTATAGAACAGTTTGGATAGGGATGATACTGGCTCAGACAAGTGTGTTGCACTAGATGACCTCTGAAGGTCCCTTCCACCCTGCTTTTCTATGACTGTATGAGAGGGTCAAAAAAGAAACCATGTGATGAGTTAAACAGAAGGAAGAGTTCTTTTTGTTCAGCTATTCATAAGAAGTGCACCCATCTCTTTCAATATTATGTGTTGTTATCAGTTCTGAGCCATTTTGTTCACTTAATTCTTAATCAGAATCCTTGTAATAATGTGTTAAGACCTAGAACCAACAGGATTAGGTAATGCAGTCATAATTATAATTATAGGGGCTGTACTGGTGCTCATTTAATGGTTGTTGAGTTTCATTATTTAATGCCCATTCTCACTAAGAGCTGCTCTGATACATGCACTTAATACTGTGTATAGTTCCATTGGATTATTTGCCTGGCAATAACTATTTACTGAACAAGGCACCTGTTCACCAAGTATGTAAATAGAGCACTAGAATTATCTCAGATTTCTCTAAGCTAAGGTAATAAAGGGAGAAGCAACATGCTTATAGCTAAATCAAAAGTCGAGAGGTCAAGAGGAATCCTGGCCACACTGAAATCAATGAGAATTATATTCTCATTGAATGTTTATTGGAGTCGGGGGGGGTTGCCTGGTTCCTTTGTAGGTCTTTATATGGCCCCACAGTAATACTTTCTACGTCCTCTTTTTGTTTGACTGTATACAGGTTGTTTAACCTCTCTGTGCCTCTTTATTCTTTTTTGGAAGTAGAACCACTAATGTAAAACTGCTACATGATTCATTTAAAGGATGCAACTCTGCACTGCTGGCTTCACTGGAAGTTTTGCTTGAGTAAGGGCTGCAAGTTTTGGTTTCAAGACAGGTTCAGATTTGAGAAGTTCAGGTGTATGCAGTTTCATGGTCACTGGTCAGAGAGAGTCAAAATTTTTATGTACTACTGTAGCAGAACCAGGCCATGGGCGGCTGTGATGCCCTTGGTAGCTGTGCAGCTCCTGCCCTGCTCCAGCTCCTCAGGGCACCCTCCATTTTCCTCTTACCTGCTACTCCTTGATGGAATTAACTTATTATAGAAGGGAGACTTCCCCAGGGCCCCAGAGTGAACCCTAGACTGCTTTGGCCAGTGGGTCTTTCCTGTACGCCAGTCCTGTCCTTCAAGCCCTAAGTGGGGCTCCCCTTGACCCTGTCAGTGTCTCAGGGTACCAGTCATCTTAAGAGCTATTTGTGGCCTCCCCTGCCCCTACAGCCATGCTTATGCTTTGCAGGTGTCACTCTCCCCAGTTACCCCCTTGTATAGGCTTCAGCCTTCTTAGTTTTAGCCTAGAGGTTACTCTGGCTGTAGACTGGTAGCCTAGACTCATTGACTCTGGCCTGGCCTTTCAGTCTCAGCCTCTCAATGGCCCCTGGCTGCCTGCATTGCCCCCTGTAAGCTCAGACTTTAGCCGTCTCAGCCCCTGGCTACCCCTGTTCCCTGCTCTGGGCTTAGGCTCTGCCCTTCTTGACCTCAGCCTGCCTGTGCCTTGCACCCCTGTCCCTGGCAGTATTCAAAACCTAGCATGCCCTTCAGGCAGCCCTGGAGCCTCCTTTCCACCCCTTACAGCGAGGGATGCACAGATAAAGTTTTTCTTGGCTGATACTGATATCTGATGATTAACCAACCATATTGGCTGATCCCGATCCAATACCTGATATTTAGTAATAGTGGATGGCATTTTAAACTAATGACATAAATAAATCTTTTTAATTTAGAGCTCCACAAAGCAACTCAAAACATCATACCGGGCATTTTGCGGACCATGACCTGCCTCCTGCCTGCTTTGGCCCTTGACCAGGAAGGCGGTGACCACTTTATTCCCACACATGTCGCCCTCTCGCTCATGACTCCTACCCACAGCCCTGCTCCCTGTGTAGGGAGCTGCCATCCTGGGTGGGCAGGGCAGAGCCTTGCGTGGACAGCAGTGCTGGGCACTTTGGAGCCCTTGAGCATGCTGCTGCTTCGGTGTTGGTGGGCCCCGCACAGCGGAGCTCCCGTGGCTGCCAGGGAGAAGCCACTTTTGCAAAGGCCCGGCAAAGTAGAGTGTCCCTTGTGCAGCACTTTACCCCACCCACACGCAGCCCAGCATCTCTACGGCAGCCCCGGTGCTCAGGCCTCTTCTGTGCAAGCAGCATTGCCATTGCAGCAGCAGCAGGAGCTGGTGATAACAGGCCCTCTGCTGTTAAGTGTAGTGCCCTGTGACCTCTCCCCACGATCCCTCCCCCTCCCGCTGCTCATTGGGACCTGTTGTCTGCAATGGGCGTAGGTTAGCAGCAGGGTGCAGGGACCAGACTATGGCTGCCAGGGTGCTCCGGGCATGTGGCTACAGTAACCAAAAAAAGCCGATAGTTGAAAACATACAAAAAACTAGTATTCTTGGTTCCAAAATGATACCTTTCATTAGACCAACTGGAAAATCACAAGAAAATTGTCCTTTTCTGCAAGCTTTCGGGATCAAAGTCCCTTCATCACGCTCTGGGGAATGTATAGGCGGTACAGGGTACAAGACACCTCCAGGGAAGGAATTCCACCTGATCAACACATCAAAGAGCTACTCAGCACAGCTCCCAAAGACACTCTCGTGGACCCAGAGGTTCAGCCTTCCATCTCCAGCTCCCTCTGGGCAAAAATGAAGTTTATTTCCTACCTATGGGGACTTTTTACCATCTTGTGCCATCTATACTTTTCCCAGAGCCTGACAAAGGGACTTTGATCCCAAAAGCTTGCAGAAAAGGACGATTTTCTTGAGATTTTCCAGTTGGTCTAATGAAAGGTATCATTTTGGAACCAAGAGTTCTAGGTTTTTCTATGTCTTTTTGTCTAAGACCAACATGGCTACCAAGTACACCCCTGATAGCCAAAAACGTCATTTCTCCTTTTATCAGTGCTGATCCAATAGCCAACTGATATATCAGTGCACCCCTACTTACAGCCACATGTGGTCCTGCCGTATAAACTGGAACAAAAATGAAAGCAACGGCTTTAAACTGGGTCATCATACTGCTGCCAAGCCAGCTCCCCACTCTCTGGCTTTCTTAGCCTTGTGACTACCTGCTGTAGTTTGCAGCTGTCACTCCACACCAGCCTGAGATGGCAGGAGGTCCTCTTCCCACCAGGTTCAGGGCTGCACTGCCTCAGGGGCCTGGGCTTATATCCCCTGGCTTCTCCCCTTCCAGTCAAGTGCTCCTCTGGCCAGCTGCAGGTGTGCCTCCTGAGCCTCTATTGTAGTTTACTGTCAGCGCCCTTGCTGCCTAACCAGGACTCTGCCCTACTCTCCTGCTGCTAACCAGCTAGTCCCTCAATAGGCACTTCCAACCTATGGGTCCCAGGCTGCCTACTCTGCTACTGTATAATGTGTGGTATTCCCACACTTGGAGACACCCCTGGTGCAGCTTCTGTAAAGTAACAGGAGCCCTGGCTCCATGTTACAGCTACTTTCATGTTTACTCATGGTTCTGTCTTAGTAACTTTAACCCTCATTCCCAAAATATCCAAAAGTGGGAGTATAGCTCCTAAATACCATTGTGGCTGTGAACTTAAGTGACTTGTTTAAGATCCCATCAGAAGCATATGGCAGAGCTGTGGTTTGAATCTGGTTTCTTGTGCTCCGGTATGGTGTCCTAACCATTGACCACTGATATTCTAAGTGGATATTACTGTTCTAATCAGTATAATGCTTAATCCTGAGTTCATTCAAAAACCTACCATATATTAACTTCTTGATCCTATCCTGTTCACATTAAAATTGGTGAATCTCACCAGTACTGCAGGATCAGCACTGTTATGACATGGTGTCCAACCCACAGTACACATGCCACAAGTTGCATGGGCAGCCTCTGTGTATGGCACATGGAGGATCTGGGAAGGAGCAGGGCCTACAGTGGCACTTAGGGTAGGAAGTCAAAAGAAGAGCTGCAAATTGGGCAGGCAGCATGGGACAGGGAGCAAAAAGCAGAGCAGTAGATTGGGCAGTGGAAGGGGGTGAGAACGGCACTTGAGGATGGTGGCACACCTGCCAAAAAGCTTTCCCACCACTGTGATATGAAATTCAGGAACTTTTATATAAAGTTAGAATTAATCATGTGCTTCTGAAATTTCTGGTTTTGGCTACAGTAAGAAATGAAAATGTCATGAAGGAAACTACTGTGGTAGGACGAGTGATCTTGGATATCTGGATAGAAAATTTGCTGTTATGGAAAAGCACCACCAATCCCTACAGGGTTGGCATTTAAAATCAGAACTCATTCATCATCATGTTTCAGATCACCAATTGCTACCATAGGGCAGCCAACCCTAAGCAGTGCTGCTTCTTCTATCACTGCATTTGTGAAGATTGTGGTTGGGAATTCCAGTATTTGCCCAACATTTTTTTTCAGGCCTGAAGTTATGAATATCACTTTTGGGGACTGGGACTTCCAAATTATTGAAAACTTTCTTTTCTTTGAGACAATACCATGAGCAATGTCAAGCTGTCTTAGAAGAAATCTTCAGTGCATATCTGGTCTTAATATTTTAAAAATCAATAAGTTAAATTTAGATGGGATCATCAGTCAAATTGTTTCCTCAGTCAGAACATGGGGCAGGGTTGCACCTTAGACACTAACTGGCTCAAAGAGTCATGATATTTTGTAGGCAGCATCCTACTATATCAGATGTCTCTTCAGTGTAATTATGGGGAATAAAAATGTAGAAACCCTACTACAGTTCTCGCTATGAACTTGAAATCTATTCTACTATGCCACTATTACTTTGATCTCATTCTAACCATATCCACTGACACCTGGCAGTGCTTGGAGTAATGCAGCAATGTTTCACCCAACTTGGTTTGACTTACTTTCAAATTGACTACTCTTGTCATTACCAAATGCTAAGACAGTTGTCTTTAGCAGCTAATGCAGCTGATAAACATCCTTGTTGGAAGGTTATCCACTCCACAACTACTAGAGTTCTATACCAGAATTACTGGTATAATTATTCAAAATGCTTCACGAGTTTTCTTGCTGGTGTTCAATATGAAAAGATGCTTCATCTGATATGCTTGAATTCATCTAGAAAAGGCCAGTTGCATTACATAAAAAGCCCTAGAACTATTTAATCTCACTTGACATGACTAGCCAGGTAGCCCTGTGTGCACAGTTGGGTGCCTTTTTGGGTGCTGAGCAAAGGATGGGATTCTGCTCCATTTCTGGTAGACTGAGGGCACTTTTACACGTTCCAGGGGGGTGGAGGGAGTGGCACTTTAATTGGAATGGCCCCAAGAGCCGCTCTAATTAAAGCACCACCGTGTCTCCTGTATCAGCATTCCCGTGCTTAAAAATGGTGGCGGAGGCACTTGAGCTAAAGCTCATTTGATAAGATTTAGTTCAAGTGCCCCCACCACCTTTTTTAAGCATGGGGACAGTGATGCATGGGATGCAAGAGGCTGCTGGAGCGTGGCAATTACTACACTCCAGCAGATTCTATTAATCAAGTCTGCTCTGATGCGCTGGAATTCCAGCATGTCGGAGCAGCCTCAGCACTCGTGTTTAGGCACCCTGAGCGTCCAGTTTTGGTTATCATCTACAACCAGATTTTGGTTGTCCGAGTGCCAAAAATGCAACTTATACAGATAGAGGAATTTTATTTCTGTCTCCATAGCTTGTGCATGTATATAGTTGTCTGTGCTCACAGACTGGACCTGCACTCTGGCAACAAATGAAGATGGTGAGGAAACAGTCCATCTTTTGCCCCTAACAGTTGAGGTTCTAGGACACTTACCTGGGAAGCCAAAGGGCCTAGATCAGGGGTGGGCAAAATATGGACCATGGGCCGGATCCAGCCCTCCAACTGATTGGATCCGGCCCCCAGGGGGCACTCACCAGTTGATTGGATCTGGCCCATGGCTGCTTCTGCAGCACTGCACATGGGGCCATGCCCTGCCCAGGGTAGCTCGCACCATGCTTCAGCCTGCACCTGCCAGCTTGGCTCTGGCCAGTATGCACAGCTTACTGGCAAGGCTGCTCCCAGTGTGGCTGCAGCTGCCCAGGTGCTGTGTTTGACTCCCCTTGCCTCCAGTGACAGCTCCTGCTGCACCACTCCAGGCAGGGAGGAAGCTTCAGCTGGGCAGCTTCTGCCCCAGCTCTTGGGGCTCTGGTTTCAGCTCCCAGCTGCCTTTCACCCACTCCTCAAGTCAGTTAAATTGGTGCATAGTTTAGCTTTTATGTGCATTCCTGAAACTACTGTTTATTATATTAAGTGCATTATAGCCCCTGCATCTTAGGTTCAGGGGTGGCCAACCTGCAGCACACACAAGTGTGACACAAATATGACACAAGTGACACAAGCAGCCTCCATGTATGGAAAGCAGCAGATCAGAGGGGAGCAGGGAACACAGCAGAAGGCAGGGTAGGGAGCAGAAAGCAGAGCAGCAGATTGGTCAGGGGAAGGCAGTCAGTATGCCACTCAGGTACAGTATGAAGCTTAATTTGTCACACACCTGCCAGAAAGTGTGGCCATCACTGTTCTAAGTGATTTATGTACATAAGTATGACACAGCCTCTGCCCTGGTCTAAGGGGACAAGACGTGAGGGATAAATGAATGGAAGTATTGTTATCCCCATTTCATAGATATGGTACAGATGTAAGAGATTAAGTAACTTAGGCAAGGTTGCACAGGAAGTCTGTAGCAAAGCTGAGAATTGGATCCTCAGCTTTTGGGCATCCATTCATTGTCTTAAATTGAAGACCAACATTTTCTTCTGCCATTTGTGGCAGTGATTTGTTGAGGTAGACATAACTCCTGCTAAAAAGTGGACTGATGCCGGCAGTTCTTTTCATATAGAGGTTTATTTTTGATCCCTGACACTGGCTCTGGCTATGAGCTTGTGGCATAGATTAAAAACACCATATCCCATTAACCAGGGCGCTGGGCATTCCAGTTCATCAGAACATCAGCTTTTATTAACCGGAGTAACTAACTGTACTTGAATGAGACTTACGGTGATTAAGCCCTCTACAGTTTGCAGGGCCATGTGCAGACATGGGAGCGCAAACTGTGAAGAAACAAATCAAAAAGAAACAAGAATCCATTTGGTTTGTGTTTCTTTGAAATAACCCATAACCCAGTTTCTTTACCTTCTGTCTTCCTTTCATTTTATTTGTTCTTTTCCTTACTTTCTTGAACAGGGTACCACATTCCTTTGGAAATAATTCAGCTGTAAAAGTTTTCATGTTAAGATTCAGCCAGATAAGGTCTAAAGAGGGGCCTTATTTGTACTGACAGGCTGGCAGCTAAACAACCTCTCCATTTTCTAAATGAAAGGAGAGCAGCAGCAGGACACCTCCTACCCTCTGTCATTCAGAGCTGGAACAGACCCAAAATCTGGCAAACAGCAGTTCCCTGAAACTGACCATTTAGAAGCCATAGCAATGAGCGGATGATGGGAATGTAACATAAGGTTTGCTGTCTGTGAGAACCAATGCAAACAATTGGCGCTTGGGCTGTGGGGGATGGGACAGGGGCCGAGGGGTAACTGTAAAAAGCTTGAAACTTTTGCTTCCCTTTGCTGATGTGAAATGATCAACGTTTATTTAAAAACAATTGACCTCGAAAAAAAATACATGGATATGGATGTGACAAATGTGTCGGTGAGTTCATCAGTTCCCTTATAATATAGTTTGGGTCCCGTGCAGTTAGTTTCTGACTTACACATGTGTGTAGAAGAGGTGAAGAGAACAGAAGCCTCTTTGTGAAGACTTTTGCCTTAATACTTGTGTGACAGCAAAACAGTGCTTTAATCCAGAAGCTGAAAGCAATCAATTCAGGTGGGGAGCAGCCTGTGCTACTGTGCTTACTGGCACCTACACCTCCCAGAGGAGGGTTTTGGTTAGGGGATATAGTTCATTAGAGGTTATGATCAGATCCCCAGCATGTAGGTTGCTGCTTGCTGTGTGTTTTATACAAAGGCACATTTATGTCCTTACTGGAGCAGTAGAAAAAGTCACCCTACTGTGTCCTGTCCTCTGTCCTCCAGGTTGCTCTGAATGCACTGAAAGAAATGCTCTGGGCCCCAATACCTCATGGCATCTTCCCAGCCCCAGAGCAAGTCATGCAAATAAGGACATGATTTTTGCAAATGCTGCAATAGATTTATGGTAACAATTAAAAATGAATTCAAGGTTCTCAGTGTTGTTCAGTGCACATTGCCACAGTATTGCACATTCAAGTACCTTCCTATGCTACTTGGTTCATATCTACTCAGTATACAGCCAAATACTCATATGTTACCTCAGTGTTAAGGCTGGGTTTTGCATAAATACATTTTTCAGAACTATTTTACACATAAATCTCCTTAACTCCATTAATCCTTTGTACTGATGTTAAGAGCATTAGGAAGGCATCTGGTTAACAAATATTCAGCTGGTTTGTAAAAGGGGACATGTCACTCACTGACTTGTCTTTCTTTGGGGTGACTGTCAAGATTGCATTTTTATATATTCCCTTCTGTATGGCTCCCAGCTACTTGTATGCATAGCTGTAGTGATACTTGAAAATATGTGACTGGTTATGCTAGCTGCATATTTGATTGCTCATACGTTTTCCTCAGTGGTGAGTTGAATCCCCTTGTACTGCCTCTGCCTACCTTCCTGTCAGGCACATGCCATAGTCTTTGAAGCAAACCAAAAACCACAGTGTAAGATTAGAATTCATAGTGTTGAAAGAAATGAAAGGTGGCTTGTAGGTGGTATGGCCAAGGTCTCATTCGCGTGAATTCATTCACTAGTACCATGGCCTCCAAAAGCTAGAAATCAGTGCTGCTCTACACTATAGAACAATTTAATCATAATAACAAATGTGCCCTGTCCAGGAAAAGCTCATCTAAGCATGTACATATATATTTATTCATTACAATCTGGCATTTTAAGTCTATAGAATTAACTACTGTATTTACAGTATGGGGAAAAACGCCCCTTTTATAATCGCATACAATGAAATCTCACTAAATACACTGCCTGTCATTAAACTGTTGTCAAAAGCAGTCAGTGCTTAGCAATGGAAACCAACTATGAAGTTGATTAAATGCAGCTAACGCTTGAGCATGACTATAAAACACATGGCCCACATGGGGCAAACATGCTGATGGGAACCTACTACAAGAAAAGGTTAGTGTAGTCCATCTGAATAAGCCTGGCCCCATCCTCCACAAAGTGATACCAGACCAGGTTGCTCTGCACCTCATCTGCATATAAATTTTTGGAGCATCTCAGGAATTGTGACAAGAACACCTGGTTCCAGTCATGGATAGGAGCTAATTAGCACATGGATCCTTTGTGGGGGGGTATCTAGAGTACATACACATACTGAACAGTACCGAACTAGAGTTACCATGGCTTGAAATGCTGTAGATTGGTGAGGTCCAGCCCAATGAACTTCATGGTAAATCATAAGCCTTTGACTTGAACTAATATTATGCATACTGGGTGCATTTACATGTGTGCTTTAATGCTCAGTAGACTATTTTACTGCACATTAAAGCATCATGTAAAAAACTGTGACATTATGCTAATACACAATAAAATAGTCTACTGTGCATTAAGCATCATTGATGCTCACCCTAATGCACATTAATTTACCTCACATTGGAGGTACTAAATTTAATGTACATTAGAAAAGGTGCATGAATGCGTGTGTAGATGCACCCAGTTTGTACTACATATAAGTAGGTACCAAAGCGCTGTTTAAAAGTGTGTTTATGTGCTAAAACTTGCAAGAGTTCCAAAAAAAGCAAACATGCATCATTCTGGATACACAAAGTGCATGGGTACCATAGGCAAATTGCTACAGGCATGTTTAACTTCAAGGTTATTGTTTTCAGATTTGTTCTTCACTTCCAGATGCTCAGGAAAGCAGGGAAAGGAAGAAGGAAGAAGGGGCTACCAAGGGAAAAAGTTGAGAGGAAGCAGAAAGCAAAGGGTTACCTGACCCCTCAGATTTATTTTCCCTTCTGTAGCAGTGGGAGGGGAACCAATTCAAGGCCACCCTCCAATAATTAGATTCTATACCAGGAAAATTATAACAAATATATAAATTTTCCATATACAGAATCTAAATATTGGAGGATCATTTTATAATCAGGGTCATCTTCTATTTGAGTAAATATGGTAAATAAATGCCCTGTGTTTTTCACTCAGTCTTCATTACAAATATTAATATAGAGTGTATATTATAGTAAGGTTGCAAGATTACTTGCTTTTGCATAAAGCACAGTGAAGCTGTTAACTGTCTTCTGTGCAGTACTAGATTATCTAGTATGGGGAGGCAAACATCAGACATATGTCTAGAACAATGTGTTCCCTTCTGACATTTAATTTACACAGCCTAAACCACTGTGCTTAGTATCAATGAACACTACTGTCTGCAGTGTGAGCCCCCTACCTAGTCCTGGCAGCTGGCAGGGAACGAGAAGATCTTGAATGTTTCAGATGAGCATTTTTCAGAAAAGACCCAGGCATCATGCAGGGGTGCATGCTGCTAAATATGTCTGTGAATCCCAGCTGGAAGACAAGCATATTTTTCAGTCCATCTGCCACTTGTTTGCAGACCTATACATTTTTACATTAGGAGATAATTGACCAAATATTAGATGTTGATCAGGTCTGTGAACCATTAAAGTATGCCCATTTACTGTCTCCCAGGAAACTGGGCAGTCCTATTGCTGGTGAGGTGGGCAGTTGGTTAAGACAACTGGAACAGGAGGCATGATGTCTTGAAGATCAGTGATCCAAAGCTGTAATTCTGTCCAAGATAAGTGCACCTGTGAACTAAAAAGAAAAAAGGCAATTAAAAGGAAAAAAAAGTTGTTACATGATCTGAAGATGTAGGCCCCTAGCACATGTACCCAGACAAAAGTAAAGTAGCAATGCATGTTCCCTTATTCAACATTGTCTTTTTTATTTTCTAAACCTGGTACAAATTAAATTAAAAAGAGTTTATGAACTGTTTAAACCTTGGCTAACCCAGGTGTTCAGTAACGTAGTCGATGAAATGTGGAAAGTCTGAAAGACCAATCTGTGACCAATATTTAGAGTATTTCAGGGTGATGGTATAGAGGAAAGACCCATTTGTCAGTTGGCATGTTCATCATAATCTTTCCCTAATTCCTCTAGTAAGCATGCCTTTTATCCCATGCTTAGAGCTGGCTTTTTCCTCCTTTATTTCTTTGGCAAAGTGACTAGTAAGGAGTATGCCAGTTCCAGTGACATATCAAAATTGTGCCTTGAGGCAAAAACTGATGGTCAGAAGTATTAAAGATAAAAATATTATAATTAAAGGAGGCAACATGTTATTTAACAAAGCACCTATTCCCTTTCTGGGCAATCTTTATTTTTGCAAGGCTGCCAGACAATTGAAATAATGAGGAATGAAACCTCCGAATGCAGCAGTTTGAATGGGCCTGAGCTGTCTGAAGTCTCAGAGTAGGAGAAATTAAACATGCACATGAGAAAAGGGCATTTTTGAGTTTTTATTAAAAACACCAAAGAGGTATGTGAGAGAATACACATGAAAGGTTATTCCCCTGTACAGAAAAAGATGGGGCATGTTGCTAGGCAACAAAGATGTATGGGCAGTTGTGGGCCTTGAAAAGGAGGCTTTCCAAATAAATCCTTCTCATAATAAGCATGAGGCTGACAACCTCCTATCACTGCTCTGCCTTTCACAAGGGATAGAAGAAAGGCTTTTCAAACCATCGGTAAGAGATTTGAGGTTGAGGTTTTTGAGGCAACCGTTTTTCTTCTATTCCCAGCAGGTTTAGATTTCCACAAGGGCAGCTGCTGTGTCAGCGTAGAAATGGATTTGCTGATCTATTAACAACTGGAATATACTTATTCAGGTGTAGCACTCACAGCTGACCACAGTGAAACGAAGAAGGAGACTACACTGTATATATTTCCTCTTGTATAGGTATGGCCAATCTTACGTTGACACCCTTTACTGGAAGAGAAGGTTTTCAGTGATTAAGTCACTAACCCAGAAGTCTGGGTTTGCTTCCTGGCTTTGCTAATGTCTAATACAGTGATCCTCAACCAGGGTGTCAGGGCATCCAGCTTTGAGAAGGTAAGTGTGAAGAGATAAGCAGATAAGCTAAGCAAATAAACCCAGCTTCAGCTTCTCCCTGCCTGGATGATCCGTCACTCCTACTGCCCAGTCACTGCCCTAATATATATAAAAAAAAAAAAAAAATTTAAATTGGGAGCTATTCATTTAAAAAAAGTAATAAAGGGGTGCCTTGAGTCCAGCAAAGGGTGCTCTGAGTCCAAAAAGGTTGAGAACCACTGATCTAACGTGGTAGGGCTGTGCAAAACTTCGGCAGTAGTTTCATTTCAGAGGTGTTTCGGCCTGTTTCAGCGCCTGAAACACCGAATCCAAATTTAAACGGAAGGCTCCAAAACATCTCCAGAATGAAACAAAACCATCTAAAATGTTTCAGAAAGGTTTCAGATGTTTTGGAATGTTTCGGAGGCAGGGGATGGGGCCGGGCAGGGCACCAGGGAGGCTTCTCCTGTGGCTCCCCGTGCCTGGGTAGAGGCAGGCACAGCCGGAGGAGCTGCGAGAGAACCTGCAGCCACCTGACTGTGCCTGCCTCTCCCTGGCCGATCCAAAGCTCCGAATCGGCACCGAAACAGCATTGAAACTCTGAAACAGATTCAGCCAAATCGAAACAGAACAGTGATCCAAAACACCAAAACAAATCACTGTCCCTCCAAAATGGCCAAATCTGAAAAAGAAATGAAACATAGCCATTTCGCACAGCCTTTATGTGTGGCCTCAGGCAAGATACTGTTGCCTCATTTTCCTTCTCTGTTAAATAGAGATAATTAGCTAAAGGAGGATTCTCAAAGTTTGGAAAGTGTCTCCAAGCAAATGTTAATATACAGTAAAGTCTGAAATTTAGTTTCTCTGGAGTACAGTGGGAGATCACAGAATCATAGAAAATTATGGTTGGAAGGGACCTCAGGAGATCATCTAGTCCAACCCCCTGCTCAAAGCAGGACCATCCCCAACTAGATCATCCCAGCCAAGGCTTTGTCTAGCTGGGTCTTAAAACCCCCAAGGATGGAGATTCTACAACCTCTCTGGTTAACCTGTTCCAGTGTTTTATTACCCTCCTCATGAGAAAGTTTTTCCTAATATATAACCTACACTCCCCTTGCTGCAACTTGAAACCACTGCTCCTTGTTCTGTCATCTGCCACCACTGAGAACAATCTAGCTCCATCCTGTTTGGAACCCCCCTTCACATAGCTGAAGACTGCTATTAAATCCCCTCTCAGTCTTCTCTTCTCTAAACTAAATAAGACCTGTTCCTTCAGCCGCTCCTCATAAGTCATATGCCCCAGCCCCCTAACCATTTTAGTTGCCCTCTGCTGGACTTCCTTCAATTTGTCCACATCCTTTCTGTAGTGGGGGACCCAAAATTGGACATAGTACTCCAGATGTGGCCTCACCAGTGCTGAATAGAGGGGAGTAATCACTTCCCTTGATCTGATGGCAACACTCCTGTGAATGCAGTCCAGTATACTATTAGCCTTCTTGGTGACAAAGGATACTCTTAGCTTATATTCATCTTATTGTCCACTGTAACCCCCAGGTCCTTTTTTGTTGAGCTGTTGCCTAGTCAGTCAGCCTTCAGCCTGTCCTGGTACATGGGATTATTCCATCCTAAGTGTAGGACCTTACACTTGTCCTTATTGAACCTCCTGAGATTTCTTTTGGTCCAATCCTCCAAGTTGTCTAGGTCTCTCTGAATGCTAATCCTGCCCTCTAGCATATCTACTACTCCCCCCAGTTTGGTGTCATCTGCAAACTTGCTGAGGGTTCACTCTATACCATCTTCTAGGTCATTAATGAGATTATTGAACAAAACCAGCCCCAGGACCGACCCCACTTGATACCAGCTGCCAACTAGACATCAAGCTGTCAAGCTCCAGCCAGTTTTCTATCCACCTTAGAGTCCATTCATCCATCCCATACTTCCTTAGCTTGCCTGCAAGAATGTTGTGAGAGACTTTATCAAAAGCCTTGCTAAAGTCAAAGTATACCACATCCACTGGTCTCCCCACATCCACAGAGCCAGCCATCTCATCATGGAAGACAATCAGGTTGGTCTGGCATGATTTGCCCTGGGTGACTGCCCATGCTGACTGTTCCTAATCACCTTCTTCTTTTCCATGTGCTTAGAAATAGGGGACCTGCTCCATGAACTTTCCAGCAACTGAGGTGAGGCTGACCAGTCTGTAGTTTCTTGGCTCCTCCTTTTTCTCTTTCTTAAATATGGGCACTATATTTGCCCTTTTCCAGTCATCCAGGACCTTTCTCAGTCACCATGAGTTTTCAATGATGGCCTGTAGCTCTGCAATCACATCAGCCATCACCTTAGCACCCTCAGGTGCATCCCATCCAGCACCATGGACTTGTATATTTCTGCTTTTCTAAATAGTTCCTAATCTGTTCTTTTCCCAGTGTTGGCTGCTCTCCTCTTCCCCAAACTGTGCTGTCAGATGCAGTAGTCTGGGAGCTGACCTTGCCTGTGAAGACTGAAGTGAAGAAGGCATAGAATACATCCTTTGTCACTTTTCTGCATCATCTGTCACTAGGTTTCCTCCCTGTTTAGTAAGGGATCCACACTTTCCTTGATCCTCCTCTTGTTACTGACATACTTGTTGAAACCCTTCTTGTCACCCTTCATGTCCCTTGCTGGCTGTAACTCTAATTGCGCTTTGGCATTCCTGACTTCATCCCTGCATGTTGAAGCAATAATCTTATACTCTTCCCTTGTTTGTCCAAGTTTCCACTTCTTACAAGCTTCCTTTTTTGTGATTTAGCTTACTGAAGAGCTCTCAGGTAAGCCAAGCTGGTCTTCTGCCATATTTACTAGTCTTCCTGTGCATCAGGATGGTTTGTTCCCAAGCCTGCAGTAAAATTCCTTTAGAAACCAGCTGAATATTTCTTAACCAGATGTGTTCCTAAATCAGTACAGAGGATTAATGGAGTTAAGGAGATTTATGTGTAAAATAGATCTGAAAAATGTATTTATGCAAAACCCAGCCTTTACACTGAGTTAATATATGAGTATTTGGCTGTATACTGAGTGGACGTGAGCCAAGTAGCATAGACAAGTGCTTGAATGTGGAGTACTTCAGCTTCTCCTTATGTTACTTGCCTTCCAAGCCCTTGATTAAATTTGTTGCCCACTTCTGGGCCCTCTCTAATTTGTGGTCTACTAAAACTCCCAAATCCTTTTCCATAGAGCTGCCATCCAGCCAAATGTCCTCCATTTTGTATTTGTGTTTTTATTTATTCCTTCTGAGGTGTAGTACCTTCCATCTGTCTGCACTGAACTTTGTCCTGTTAGCTGTAGCCCAACTTTCCAATCTGTTGAGATCCTTCTGAATTGTGCTTACATCCTCCAGCACTGTGAGCTTGGAGGACTATGGGTTTAACTGCAAGACAGCTAGGTGCGTAGGGAGCTAGTTGCAGGGTAGGACCCAGGGAGTTCTCATGAACGGATCTGCGTTGTCTTGGCGAGAAGTGGCCAGTGGTGTCCCTCAGGGGTCAGTGCTTGGTCCAGTGCTTTTCAGCATCTTTATCAGTGATTTGAATGTGGGGGTAAAGAGCTCTCTGGCCAAGTTCACAGGCAATGCCAAGCTATGGGGAAGCACGGTCACACTTGAAGATAGGTTGCAGATACAGGCAGACCTAGACAGGCTAGCAAGTTGGGCAGATTGGAATCAGATGAAATTTAATGTCGAGAAATGTAAAGTGCTTCACCTGGGGACAAAATAGTCCCTACACACCTACAATATTGGCAATGCCAAACTGACCAGCACCACGAATTAAAGGGACCTGGGCGTAATAATAAACCACAGTATGAATATGAGCTGGCAGTGCAATGCTGTAGCCAACAGGGCAAATAGTATCCTGGCATGCATCAATCGATGCATCTCCAGCAAAACTAGGGAAGTGCTTCTTCCACTGTACTCAGCATTGATGAGACCGCAGCTGGAGTACTGCGTCCAGTACTGGGTGCCGCACTTCAACAAGGACATGGTAAAGTTCGAGAGAGTGCAGAGAAGGGCCACCTGTATGTTCAGAGATTTGCATGGCAAGCCATATAAGGAAAGGCTGAGGGCCCTGGGACTCTTCAGCCTGAAAAAGAGAAGGCTGAGAGGGGACTTGATAGTGGCTTACCACTACATCAGGGGAGTACATCAAGAGCTTGGTGAACAACTGTTCATCAGGGTGCTCTTGGGGAAAACTAGGAGTAATGGTCACAAACTCCTGGAAGACTGTTTCAAGCTCAACAACAGGAAAAACTTCTTCACAGCTAGAGTGTCCGGACTGTGGAATAGGCTCCCTCCAGAGGTGGTGCAGTTGCCAACCCTGGAAATCTTCAAGAGGAGACTGGACAGTCACCTTGCTGGGGTCACCTGACTCCCAGTTGTCTTTCCTGCCTGGTGTAGGGGGGCTGGACCCGATGATCTCCCAAGGTCCCTTCCAGCCTCACAATCTATGAATGAATCTATGAAACATGTTCACAACACTTCCCAGTTACATGTCCTCCGCAAATTTGCTCAAGAATGTTTCTATGTCAACATCCAAATAATTAATAAATATGTTGAACACCACCAGGCCCAGGACAGACCCCCGTGGATCTCTACTCCAAACCTCCTGCCATTATGACATGGACCCATTAATAATTACCCTTTGCTTGCAGCTTTTGAATCAGTTATCTACCAGCCTTGCAGTAGTTGTATCTAACCCACGTTTCTCTAGTTTGTTTATGAAAAGGTTGTGCAGGACCAGATGCACTATATCCACAGCATTCCCTTCATCCACCAAACTAGTTACTTTGTCAAAGAAGGAGATCAGGTTTCTTTGACATGATTTGTTTTTCATAAATCCATGCTGGTTTCTTGTGATCAGCCTTTTCTCCTCCAGATGCTTGCAAATGGCCTTCCTTTGGATATGCTCTTATAACTTCCCACATATTGAGGTGAGACTAACTGGTGTGCAGTTTCCTGGGTCCTCCTTCTTGCCATTTTTAAAGAGGGGCACTACACTGCAGTCCTCTGGTACTTGGCTCATCTCTCACAGCTTCATGAAGATTATTGCCCAGGACTACCCATGTTCTCTAGATGCCACAGGCAACACTCTTGTGCAGGGCCAGATTAACATATAGGCAAACTAGACACATGCCTAGGGCCCTGAACTGTGGGTCAGGGCTGGTTCTTCCCTCTGCAGTGGTGGTGCAAAGGGTCCTGTCTGCCTCCCTTCCCTTCCAGGGATGGGTCTGCTGCTGCACCAAATAGGGAGATGGCAGGTGCTGGGGGGCAGGGCTTCAGCTGGGCAGCGGTGCAAAGCTCCCACCCAGGGAGGTGGCAGGAGTGTGGAGCTTGGATGGGGGAAGAGGGGGAGCTCCCCCACATACCCCCCCCTCCATGGCACATGCTCTTGCCACCAGCAACAGCAGCTCTTGGGGCACTCATGGCCTGCACAGGCCTTGGTGCATGGTGCCAGCCAGCGCTACACAATGGGAGTGAGGAGTGCAACCTCGCTGGCTGACTCTCTCGCACATGCAGCTCCACGCTACCAGGGAAAGCCTGGAGCAGCTGCCATCCCCAGCCCCTACAGTGCACATCGCGGGAAGCAAGGGGCAGGGTAGGCAGCCAGCTCCAGCCCACACCACATCCCCCCGGTAGCGCGGAGCTGCACTCTTTGCCACTACTATGCAGCACTGGTCAGAGCCGCATGTCACAGGGCACTGGTGCCTGCGCAGGACTCGAGGGCTGCTGCCTCTGGCAGCTGGGGCTGTGCTTCATGGGGAGGCACTGAAAATTTTAGCATTGCTTTTCCCTTGAATGATTTCTTTCTATACAGTAGGGGGTTCCAGTGCCGCTCAGGAAATAATGTTGACCTGATCCTGCACTTGTTTCCACAGGTATCTACTGTAGCCAATGATCCTGCTAAGATCTTACACCAATTTAATCAAGAGCAGAATCTGAGAATGAGATTTCTAGGGACAATCTTTGTCCTTTTATGGACAGAATCTGAATCCTGGCACTGTGCACAGCTGCTCCCTTCAGCCTGAAGTTGGAGCAGGGCAGGAGTGACTTACTCCTTCCCCTGCTCCAGGTCAGCCAGGGACAGCAGTGGTGGTGTCAGCAGGAGGAGGAAGTGAGTCCCCCACTACTCCCTTCTTGCACCTGCTCCCTGGTGTTCCCCACCAACCCATCCTTACCTCCAGCCACCCTCACCTCCATTGGGTGTGCCACACCACTCTAGTAAATCCAGGATCTGTGTACATATGTGTATCTTTATGGAAGCAGCTTTCACACTGAAGTTTCCAGATTTATAACTTCTACTGCTAAGACCCCAGTGGTACTGCCTGCAGCCTCTATGTGACCCTTCCCTGACAGCCCCACTGGGGAAGCAGGCAGAGGCCACAGAGTTAGTAAGGGCCCTTGTGGCACTAAGTGTACTAACAAGATTGCCAGCTGCAGAGCTGCTTGCTTACAGCTACTGGCTATAAAAATTTATTTCTTAAATTGATTTTTGAAGGGGCCCTGGATTATTGTCAAGGGTGGAGAGAGAGTGTCAGCTGCATAGTAGTGAGGGAAGGGGGGGGGATTGCTGGACAGAGGGGTCCAGAAGCAATGGTGGATGTTGAAGATATTTCACCATTAAACCTCTCCACCCTACTCTACCCCTGCTTGCTCAATATGCACATAAACACAAATGGGCGCACAAAGTAAAGAAGTACTGGTCACAGAAGGTGGCAAGCCTGGGAGCAAAGTTGAGAGCTGCCTCCCAAGAAGTATTGTAATACAAATTGTTCCTCACTTGACTAAACTGAGGAAGAGTAATACCAATCAGGGAGGACACTGATGTATTATAAATAATTAGGGGAAGAGAGAAAGGGAAGGAGTAGATTATACCATCCAAATTCAGCTATAGAGTACCAGGATCACAGCAATACCATGACAAGAAGCAGAATATAATTACTTTGTATGTATATGTGTTGGTGTGTTACTCTGTGTCTGTGTGTGTCTGTGTAGGGCATAGTGGACAAAATAAATAATCACATTTTGTGAGCTGCAATTCACAGTTACCACTAGCGTCAACCAATGTGCAGCATAATTTCCATCATGTGTTAAGCTAAGGCTAAGACAGCATAGTTTAAAGTAAAGTAGAAGAAATAAATAGTTGCATTCAACTTTTTTGTGTGCATGGGGTAGGCTAGACTCAGGAAAAATTCTTTATAATGGCAGGAGCCAGTTGTCTTTTCTTCCTCTCATGTAAGTGAGGAGTGACCCTACCTATCTCTCAGAAGTCACCAGTAATAGGCCTTGATGTTTTCTGATTGCAGCAGATGAATCTCAGTTTTATGAGTTGGAGCACAGAGCTGTGTAATAACTAATGACCCAAAGGGTAAGGGCTGTCTGCAACAAGTTTGCCTTAGATTTGTACCACTTACTGAGCATGGTCAAATGAAGGCTTGGCAGAAGGTGCAACCCTGAACTGCTGCAGGATGACCCTGAGGCCTAACACAGGAACATCCATCTTCATAGTATATACATCTGTGCTATATCCAGCATAACAGGTGAACAAGGCAAAGTGTATTCGATATAACAGGCTAGAATAGCATATTTTCTCACATACAACATACCCCAAATATAATCAGTGCCTTGATTTTGAAATGCAGAATGAAGTTATGGCTGCACAGAGCAAGGTGAGAGCTTAATCTTCATCTGCCTTACCCACCCTTTCCTGAATAACTAAAGCCAAAACTCGAATTGCTACTGAAGACTTATCTCCGTGGGTAGATCTATGATTTTGAAAAGAACAAAATAGTTTGTGCTAAAGAGCTGAAGACTGAGTTAAAGAGCTAAAGAGGCTTTAAAATAAAGGGACCAAGAGCAGCTAGCAGTCAATTAATTAAAATCAAAACCACTAAAAAGAGAGACAATAGTTCATGTCTGTAGAGTGAAGAACAATGACGCATTGAGTCAATTGACTCCCTCCGCTGCCCAAACAGTAGTACCGCAGGTGGTGCACAGAGAAATAGGAATCAAACCAGGGTGCTTCCAACATCAGGCAGAAAATTGGCTTCCCCACTTAATACACACACCCCAATTTGGAGGAAAAGGTATGTGCTGTATTCAAGAAAATACAGTAAAACAAAGTAGAATGTGTTGATCTTCTATATCTGGTATTCGAATTCTGGCTTTTCACAGAATACTAGCCAAAGTGCTATAGCGTGATAAGCATGCATCTTTTAAAGTCCCAGAGGGTTATCTGTTTATGACCTTATCCCTGGAGCTGCTGAACATGTAGTGATATCAGGCCCTCAGCCTGCAGTAAACCTGGGATGAAAAGACCTGGAATCTCCCCTGATAACTGGTTTTAACTGATAACTCCTGATAACTCCGTACCACCAGGCCTTTATGCAAGACCAGAAAATAAGGTTTTAGAAATATACATTTATAAATAAACCACAATACGTACTGAGAGAGGATAGAGTATTGTAGGCTGAGCCAAGGGTAGGCTACCTTCATGCATGGCAGGCCAGCACTTGCAACCCAACCATCTCTGTTGGCCACCGATTGTTTGATCCCTGCTCCCTCTCATGCACACACAGCCCTGCAGTCTCTGCTTACCATCACCATAGAGTGTCATACAACCACAATGACTGTGCAGAGGGCCAGTGACGGTAAGCAGAAGAAGGAAGCAGAGAGGGGGGAAAAGGCTGCCAGTCCTCCCAGCCACCTGAGACTGGATCCAAACTCTTTGCAGGCCTGATCCTGCCTGTGGGCCATAGGTTGCTGACCCCTGGTTTAGGCTTGTCGAAACTTGGAATTTCTATTGTGCGGGAGATTACTTTTGTTTCTGAATCTGTTTTCATTCCAAATTAAATTTATAAAATGCAATTAAAAATAATCCATTTTAGAAATGTTTATTTCAGAACACGTTTTTATTTCAAAATATATTTTATTCTCATATTTTACTATTTTTAATTTCACAGCAGCTTAGGATGCACTATTGACATGCCATGCAGCACAGAAGGTGAAATATTTCCAGAAAAGTTCAAATATCTATTATTTTTGTTCATTTAATTTATTTTTAAAATAATAGTGTTGCTTTATAGTACTGATTGAAAAAATATTATCTTACCTAGGTCAAAGCAGCTCATGTTTTCCTAATGCAATGAATTGACATTCAATAAAAATAAAAGAACATTTCTGCTACAGCATTATGTTGAGAGTAATGTTCCACCCTGTGTGTTGCTTGTACTAGCATGGTATGAAATAATATAAGAATCACATAAAAATGAAAAATCAATTATATAATACTCAAAAATTTTGAAATTTCAAAGTGGTATTTAATTAGTCTTCAAAATTATTTTTTAAAATAATAGTGTTTATATTTTCAGTATTTTCGATGGGAAAATTTGTGCAATTTCATTTTTAAAAAATCAATTTAAAGAACTAGTGTTTTGGACGAAAAATTATTTCCATTAATATTTTCCTTCCTGTACCAGAATAAGTATCCTGTTTGAGTTGATCCAACTACAACTAGAGCTTTGAATCCCGGATAAACCGGTTCCATAGATTTTACTATTGTAAGAGCCTTTTCAAGAGCACTTTAACAACTCAGGCTATTCCCAGTCTCCAAGGATATTATGGTCTCCTGCATTTAAGTAAAAGTAATTCCTACCAGATCAGACCATCTCATCCAAAAACTTGTCTTCAGTAGTGGCCAGTACAAGATACTTCAGTGATTGTTTTAAGAACCCCATAATGGTAGTAATGGAATAACTTTTTTCATGAAAGAAGGTTCTTCCTAATTCTCCTCAGCTGGTGAACAATTTAGGCCCTGAAGCATGAGATATAGATCCTGGTTTGAGCTATGGCTTCTTCAAGACCCTATTTTTAACTATAAATAAATTCAGTATTTTCTATGGGTGACAATACATTTCAAGATATATATTCATCAGTCAACATGCAGACATCACAGGTGTGTATTATCAACCTAACTAAGAAGTACATCTCTTGTCACAATATTGTTCACATGTCGTGATTGTTCACCTAGTAGTCCAGAATCTCTGGAAAGTCTGAGACATGTTCAACATAAGTCCAGGGAGGAAAGAGTAAATGTAGTCTTAGGCTATCTTTGCATTTGCCTGATTCTGAGGCCACCAGACTCTGACCTGGTCTACAAGGCAAATTAGCGCAGGCTATAAACTCCTCTAATCTTGCACAAGTTGCCAGTGTATGCTAACAGTCAGTGTAGAGCAGTGGTCTCCAACCTTTTTAAGTAGGAGATCACCTTTGGCATTTAAAAACAACCCTAGATCTACCATGTGTTGCCACACCCCTCCCCCCTGCTCAGCAGGTAAGTCTGTGGGGAGGGAAAGTGGGGGGCAGATCAAGGCAGAGGAAGAAGAAATTATTTGGGGGTGAACCTCCCCAGCAGGTAAGTCCCACCTGGCTGGGGCCCCACTCAACTTACCCCTGCTCCTACCTCTGCAGCACTGTCCCTCACCATGGGGGCCTCGATCTAACCCCCACCCCTTCCTTTCCCCTATGGACTGACAGGCTAGGCTGGGGTGTGTGCATGCATGCGGGGACTTACCCCCCCCACTCCATCCTCAGATTGACTCCAAGAGGCTCTGAGATCTACCGCAAGAGGCTCCAAGATCTACTGGTGGATTGAGATCTGCTGGTTGGTGACCACAGTGTAGAGATATCCTAAGCATACTTCTTCTCTATGACCGAATCCATTCAACCAGAGGCCAGGAAGTTGATGTTGAAGCACTTGGGGTGATCATGTACTACCCAAGAATTCCCCATATTTGCTGGCTCTGAGAAACTGTAGTTCTACAGAATATTAAAGCCACTATACACCCCTTGGGAACTGCTGTGGCCTACTGGGCGCAACTACACATGCGCTTTAATGCTCAGGAAATTATTTTACTGTGCATTAAAGCTTCACGTAAAAAAAGCGGCATGCAAATATGCAGTAAAATAGTCTACTGCGCATTAAGCATCACTAAAAAAGCATGCAAATGCTCTACTGCACATTAGCACAGCCTAATGCACATTTATTTAGTACCTCACATTGGAGGTACTAAATTTAATGTGCGTTAGAAAAGGCATGTTACTGCACGTGTAGATATGCCCACTGACTACAGTCCACATCTCAGGTTCTTTAAGAATGTCTGCATTGCTATTTAAGATCAACCCTAAGGGTCTTTCCAACTAGACTGAGCCATGTGAGCAGCCTCTTTGCTTAGAGACTGTCCAGTGCATACAAAACACCAAAAAAGAAATAAATAGAGGGCAGACTAAATCCTAAAAGGTCTCTGCTCAAGGAGTAAAAGTGGAATGCTTCTAAGTGGATAGAAGTCAGGGTAGCCATGTGTCAGTATGTCAGGGTAGCCATGAGTGGCAGAGTAGACTGCCCTAGATGTGCTGCTTCATACTTTTTATGGCCTGCTTTTAAAGTCATGTATGTTTAGGGCTCAGAAACTTATACCTGATAGTCTAGTATTACCTTCTACAAGTCAGGAATATTTATGGTCCTAGCTTTGAACCCCCTGCAAATATAACTAAATAAAGAGAACTGCTGCTTATGTTAGAGGTGGGCTAAACCACATGTTGCTCATTTGAACATTATTCCCAGTATATAAGTCAACAGCCCAGTGGTACAGTGGCTACTTCACACGAGGACCTGGTTTATCCACAGCTTGCTCAATCTTTATGGGCACCATCTGTCCTCCAACACATTCCTTTCCCTGTTGCACCGTTGTTATCCAAATGGCTGAGCAGGTTAAATAAGTAAGCTGATACATTTATCCCTGTGCAGGATCTTGGTGGTAGAGGTAATTAACCATACTAAGACATTGCATGGGAAATAATCTTTCTTTATCATGGAGGAGGATTTGTATATTTTTATACATTAATATTATAAATTCCACATAGATTACATAAAACAGAACAAGCACAACAAGAGACAGAGGGCAGGGGAAGGAGGCTGTCAAAATAGTTGTGAATTCTTCTGCTGTCACAACACAAGGTTCAATACTGACAGTTCCCTTTCCGTGAACTAAATAAAATATGGAATAGTACTTATTCCTGCCTTAAAAAGAAAAGTACCTGCCTTAAAGTGGAATAAAATGTATTATTAAGCTCCTAATTATGGGTCAGATCATTCCTGCTGATCTGATCTGTAATTTACCTCTCTCTGAAGTAACCTGGATCTTTGTACAAAGTACTGGGAGGTGCTAGTACTGAATGTTGCCAAGTTGAAGTTGCCAAAGAACTGTGTGTGGCTCCTAAAGAAGAAGGACTTGAGGGAACCTCCATAGGTCATCTAGTCCAACATCCAACACACAGTTGTAGAAAGGGACTGTGGTGACGCAAATTAAGGATGTGTCCCTGCAGGACCTCTGAGGTACTCCTTGAAAACTCTGTATAAAGGGGAAGGGAAGTGAGAAAACGAAACAAAACAAAAAGCCACAGAGATGAAGGCTTTACTGGCTATCCAACAAGCATGTTTTAGCCTATAACTGGTTATGGTCTCTTCCCCCCACCTCCAGCACCCCTTTAGGATTTCTAGCTAGTGTAGAGTTCTGTAAGTCTCATTGGGTCATGAAATAATTTACTGTGGCCTTTAGTTATCTAAATTAAGGACCACCATTAACAGACATGGATAAGCAATATCCCGCTCATGTGAAAATAGACATATCACTGTATCAGAGGTTTAAGTAGGGGATGCATGAAATTATTTAAACACTGGAAAGGTGAGAATGTATCTGAGTGTGTCTCCAACACTGATCTCTTTTTCTTTGAGTATCATCTGACCACAGCTCTAGTAGGGTCTATTTGAATTCCACTGCAGCATGACGTTTTCACAGTGAGTCTAGGCTAGCATACACAAAAGCTTGAAAAGGTACCTGATTTTGAAATCCCGCATGCCATTCAGACTGCTAAGAGAGTTGCAATGGCTTCTTTGCAAAATACCTGTATTTTTTTTCTGCATAGCAATCATATATGAATGGCCATTAACAGAGTATAGTACTAAGGTGAATGTCAGAAACTATGACTATATGAACTAGCTTGATGGGACAAAAGAATTGAAATGTCCTACCCATGATCATTTATTCAGCCAGTGAACTAGCTCAGCACTGTCACACCAGCACTGTTTAAATGGAAATCTAGACAGACTTCAATTAAGCAGAACTTTCCTTCATAAATGTGCTCTAAGATCTGCAAAACTCTAGAACTCTTGGTTCAGAGATCATACCTTTTATGAGACTAATTAAGAATTGCAAAAAAAAAATGTACACTCATTAAACTAGGGTGTAGGTTGTAGCCATGTTGGTATAAGGACATAGGCAGACAAAGTTCTTTGGGTGAATCTGATACCTTTTATTAGACCAACTTAAATAGTTGGAAAAATTTTTCTCAGCATGTTTTTGGGTGTAAACACCCTTTGTCAGGCTGAGGAAGCATCTGCAGATAGTGTGTGCTCTTCCTTTGTTGGTATATGCTATTCATTCCATCCAGGAAGAGCGCACACCAACTGCAGGTGCTTCCTCAGCCTAACGAAGGGTGTTTACACCCAAAAGCTTGCTAAGAAAATTTTTTCCAATTATTTAAGTTGGTCTAATAAAAGGTATCAGGTTCACCCAAAGAACCTTGTCTTCCTTATTAAACTAGTTCTCTTACTGTCTTAAAGCCAGTGGAAGTCATTTGAAGGTGCTGAGCTTTTACAAGGAGCATGCATTTCAGATGTTTACAATCTAATCTTAAGGGAAGCAAACTGATATGAGGCTGGTTGTGTCTCCAGCATGAATCCAGATGGTCTGGTTCTCCATTGATTGGCACTTTCAGTAATCATTGTCACACACTGGCAAAGAGGCTGTTAATTTCTGCCCTTCTAACCTAATCGTTCTTCAGACAGTTTGCACTCATAGACTACAAGGCAGTAGAAAACCAAAGACAGCTGTTTCTAAATTATTGATGAGGTCTTATGTAACAAATAATGCAAGAATATGAACCAACACGGCATATACAGTTATGCCTGAAGAGTTATAAAACAGGGTTTCAGTGCCTTGAATTTTCCTCTGGATAATCCTACAGTCAGCAACATCTGCTGCCTTCTTCTTCCACCAAGTGACTGTCAGGTCACATGGAGATTCACCACCTGTGCCTTTGCTGCCTTGTAACAGCCACTGCTAGTTTTTCTTTACAACACAATGCTTTTCTCTCCAGTGATGTGGAATGTCATCCAGTGATCTGTAGGAATGGTTTTAACCCTTGGTCTACAAAGAGAGGCAGTCCGCTGCACAGATTTTGGGATGCTTGCAGAGATGACTCAGCATCCTTTGGAACCTCTGTAGATGATTGGGAAGGAGCGCAGAATGCCACTCTGGTTGGCAGAGTCAGCTTGCAGATGGAGGGGGGCACTGCAAGGCAGACTGTATCAAGTTTTGTGATGACCGGTGTCAGAGGAGAAAAGAATATGCTGCTCAGATTCAGAGCATTGCGAGTGCGTGGGTGTGGGCAGAACTGTCTCTTGCGCATCGGACTCAGCAGCCATCAAAGAACTCATTGGCACATACACCATGCTCTATAAAGGATAACAGTGCCAACTGATTTATGGGAATGGTTTTAATAGCATTCCTAATAGCTCATTCTACAGCTTTTCTCACAGTTTCTGGGGCTGCTCCTTGCAAACAGATTTCATATTTATCCTTCATCATGGCTACTATGGCATTTGATTCCTCAGCACTGATATGAGATTATGCCTCATTTATAAAATGCCAACAGGAACTTCAGTTTTTCAAACTCCTCTGTTCCTTCCTGAGGCACACTGCACTCACGGTTTGCCTTATGAAGGTAGGGGGTACATTGGGCAGGGTGGAATCTGTAGGACCACCCCCTGCATCTGGATTAGTTTTCTGTTCCCAAAACCATTGCTTTAAAGAGACGGTCAGGGTTAGATACATCAACATGATTGCCTCCTTTATAAAACGGCAGGAAAGAGTTATCCCTTTTGCTTAGTATCCTTAGTGTTCCATTACTTGAGTCCGCTGCTTGTTCAAGAAAGGTGGCCTTGACTCTCTCTATGTGCAGAGCAATTGGTGCATGACTGAACTAATTCTAGCCTTTCACTGTGATATAGGTGGATAAGCAGATGACTGTTTCAGTCAATATTCACACCTGTGGACTGATGAAGTTGCTAAGGAGTCTCAGTAATGACTGTGAGCAGGATGCACACGCTAGTGAGCATTCAAAAATGGGCTACTTACGGATGGTTAGACAGTAAAGATTTTATTGGTGATGCCAGGGTAGCTATGGCCATCTGGATGTTTAAAGGGGCAGCTTGTAATGGTGACAGATGCTCATATTTCACTAATTAATGCCTGAATGCCTCAACAGATCATTGAATTGCTACTCTTTATTATTAAATGCACATGATGTCAGTTCACTAGTCTTAACTCCACAGCACAAAGGGCTTTGTGTTACATTTATTTGTTGCACAGTCTTTGTAACGGTGCTGAATTTTCTGTCCTTGGAAAGGACTGATAGATCTTTCCAAAGTAGGTGAGAAATGATCAGCATTATAGAAAGGCTAGTATGTTAATTACCATTGAGAAACAGAGAAGGCATAATTAGATGAATGCCAAAGAGGCAGTTGGCAATTTGCTAGTACTTAAAATTCATGTAAGAAAAGTCTCTTTGTAATAAGGTTACTCACTGCTAGTATCACTGCTTATTTGTTGCCTTAAATTTGTGGAGTCTTCTGGAGATTATATTGGAACAAGGAAAGTGTAGCTGCAATTTCCCATCATTAAATAATCTGCACTTAGTGTATTAAGATGCATGCATTCTTGAATTCTTGTAGTGGGTGAGAGAAATATTTACAAACTAATGCATCTTGTAGAATGTGACACACGCATTTGTTGGGAGAGAATTCATGCTTGAGACTTTTTGAAAATGACAGATGCTGATTGCACTGATTTATTTCAGGATGAGTTGTAATTGATCTTTGTGATCTTCCTGCACTCACCCTCCAAAGATGGAGGGACAGACACATTTTGCATTGCGGAAAAGATCCTGGTATCACCCTGTGCTGGTTTGGATTTTTTCCCATATGTTACTGGAGCTAGGGTGGTCATGAGTCAGTCCCTGGTTCCAAATTGTTTTAACCAATTTATTCAAGTTAAGTTAGTGCACACTAAGCATTCAATTAGATTCCACATGTTTTGCATGGAGAGTAACCAAGTTGAAGCTAAACTTGATCAGTATGCACTGTTCCCCAATTCTCTAGGTGAGGTTGACTGCAGTTGTGTGCTAATGTTGCCCACCATGTCACTGAAAGGTGGCTGGAAAACACACCTAAAATGTACACAATTAGAAATGTGGCATAACCTGTGTTGTCCTGTTAGGTGGTTTGGATCATAAGTTATTTATATTTTACTTCCCAGAGCTGTCACAGTGGCAATGAGGGGGAAGGAAGAGTGTATTCAGTCCATCTGAAACTATTATAAAATGGGACAGTTGTTAAAACCAAACTGTCTGTGGATGACTGGAAAAAATACCTGGCAGTTTGCAAATATGGTCAACCCATTGTAGAACATCCACGTTTGGGAGCTGTGTTTATGTGCCTTTACTTGCTGATGTAGATAAGGGTGTTACAGAGTAGCTGGTGTGTGTGTGTGTGTGTGTGTGTGTGTGTGTGTGTGTGTGTG
>NW_017729026.1:18070652-18071980 GCF_001723915.1 Gavialis gangeticus | reverse complement strand
TGTGTGTGTGTGTGTGTGTGTGTGTGTGTGTGTGTGTGTAAAGCAGAAGGATAATGTTTTTCCCTAGCTTTGCAACTCTGCAGGTGCTCATTGATGGGCATCTGCTGCTGTTCCTGTGGTTATTTAATACTAATATTGCTGTAATCCTCAGAGGTCCCAATGAAAGTCTCCTTTGTAGTAAGCACAGTACAAATGCTACTATGAAAATGCTTTCTTCCCTGAAGAGTTTACAGCGTAAAAGGATTCTTTTCTTATTGGTCATTCTGAAAAACTCATTGACTTGTCATACTATATAGGGGGCACATAAACACAGCTCCCAAAGGTAGGTGTGCTACAACTGGTTGACTATAGTTACAAAGTGCCAAACATTTTTTGCAATCCTCCACAATGTGACTTCACTTAACAACTGTCCCATTTTACAGTAGATTCAGACAGAGTGAATACAGTCTCCCTCCCTGTCACTACTATGCGAGCAGAAATGCCAATAGAAGGAGACTTGGGTAATGAAGAGGCCTGTGCCAAGCGGCTAGTATTTGCTTCCAACTCGGATTCGGCCAATTCAGGCGACAGTGATTTGATTCGGTGATTCAAATCACTGTCCTGATTTGATTCAGCCAAATCTGATTCAGAGATTTGGCAGCAGCTGAATCTCCAAATCTCTGAATCAGCCAGGCCCATCCCCCGCCCCCTCCCAACCCAGCAATGGCTGTCCCACCTGCCCCAGCTCCCAGCACTTGGGGGAAAAAAAGCCGCAGCTCAGCAGGTGCTGCCAGGCAGGGGGCAATTCCGCACTGCCCCCACTGTCCCCCCGCCCCACACTGCATGGGGGGCTCTGCACGAGCCCCCAAAAATGCCCTTACCCATTCCCCCAGTCCCACACAGGCCAGCTCCAGCCCTTTAAGAAAAAACCCTGAAGAAACCCCAGGATTCACCACTCCTGCCGGCAGGGGTGATCCCCCCTGCCCCTCACTGCCTCACATCACTTGGGGGGCTCTGCATCAGCCCCCGAAGCCCCGAGGCTGCACCATGAGCAGTGGGTGCCAGGGCTTTTCTCGGCTTTTTTTTTTTCTTAAAGGGCCAGAGCCCTGGCAGGCGGGGCAGCCGTGGGGGGGCCAGGGGAGCAAGAGGGAGTCAAGGGGATTTGTGCAGAGCCCCCCATGCATCATGGGGCAGTGGTGGGGCAGTGGGGATTGCCCCCTGCCTGGCAGCACCCAGTAAACACTGGGGCTTTTTTTTAAAGCAGTGGGAGCTGCGGCAGGCAGGGCAGCTATGGGGGAGCAGGGGGGTCGGGAGGCAGGCAGGGGTCCCCCCATGGTCCCCTACCCCAG
>NW_017729026.1:18018038-18070352 GCF_001723915.1 Gavialis gangeticus | reverse complement strand
TCTGAATCAAATCACCACCCAAAGCTTTGCACAGCCCTAGTAATGAATATATTTTACCTAAGTCCTAACTTCCTTAAACTGAAGAAAATGACACCATGTGGTTATTTGGTTCCAAGATCATGCATACAGTTCAGAGGAGCACCTAATCCCCTGGTACAGCCCCTGTCCAGAAAGCTGGAGATATGGGCTGTAGGCTTCACTCAGACTCTGGGGGTTTGAACCAACATCTACTTCCCAAGAAGGCTAAGGAGCAGCCAGGCCTCTCCTGCTGAAACAACTAAAAAGATTCATGGGGCCAAATGCGGAACAAGCAAAGTGGGGAGTTGGCTCTGTGGCCTAGTTAGTTGCTTCCTGTCCCCAAATACAGTTTATGTATGTTATCCAGTAACTAGTGCAAAATGTTAGATGCCAGCTAAGTGAGCCCTTGTTGGTCGAGTAGCTGAATGGTGCACTAGGTTACACTGATGTTTTATACTGTTAGTTGTCATGACTCACTGACGTACTACAGTTTTGGCAACTTACCTCAGTCTGATTGTACATATGCTTCATAGTGTATTCATCATCTTTTGGGGCCCATTTGGCCACTTGTATGTGGCTTTTGGATGTTGTTGCGTTCTTGCCATTATGTATGTGGGCATGCCTGCATACCAGGTCCATGCCAGACTGAATGCGTCTCACTTAGTTTCCCTGAACTTGGACATGAAGCAGACCACGGCCTGGCTACTACTTAGCTGGGGAACCACATGGGATTCCAGGTGCCACAAATACCAGGGAGTCTTGGTCCAAAAGTTGATGAATACTAGACTTAGAAATTGAAGAAATGTCAAGAAGTCAGTCAGCCCCATTGTCAGTTCTGAACTGATAGGAGCATTAAAAATATATATATGCCTGCATACTTCTCTTTTATTATCAGGACAACCCATAATGCATATGGGGTCTTTTCACTACATGAATGACAAGCAAAATTTGTATTAAGCCTAAAGTAGTCTGTGACCCATTCTGTCAGCCTAACACTGCTCCTGGTAAACCATTGACTCACAATGCCAACTAAAGCATTATGTTCCACAGGCTATATGTTCCTCCTTGCAATTCAATTTTGTCTTGCATAAAGCCAGTTTCAATATCTGCCCATGGCTTCACCGGCAACACTACAAGTATTGCCTTCCAAAGTATAACCTGTGATTTAGAATGCTTAAACTTACATTGCCAAATGACAATCCTGCAAGCAGGCATTTCCAGCAGACTTGAAAGTATCATTGTAACCTTTAACACAGAGAAATACCTGAATTTAGCTTCTGAACTGTTTCAGCTTCTGTGCAGATTTATGCATGTTGAAGCCATTTAGTCCTAAGGTGTTTTACACTATCTTTCTGTCCAGTTGGCTCAAAGACAATAACATGAAATCTTATCGGGCATTAGTGTCTTATACATTTTCAGTTTATTTTCCCAACACTTCTGACTGACTCCTAAAACATATTTATTTCTGCTGTCATTACCTCTGACATAAACCCACCATTTTTCTCCCTGCTTTGAAACATTCTGCTCTGATACTATTGTCAAACTAGCAAAAATAGTCACAATACCAGTACATGTAGATATCTTTAGTGCTTATACCTCAAAATACAAACAACCCAGTTTTATTTAGTCACCAGAGGTTTTTTTCCTTACATAGTGCTATCTACTCTGTACTCACTATCAGCCAGATTTTTTTCTTTACATATGTATCTTTTATATTTCATAGCCTGTCAAAATAGTTTATCTTTTGGCTGTTACTGCATCTTACATATACTCATCCAATATTTTATGCCAGCTGTTTCTAATAAGAATGAACATGTTTTTGGGTCTGCTTGATCTATGAACCGTTAATAAATAATTATACTTTGCGTTGGGCCTTTTACCTGAATATCCCAAAGCACTTTACAAAGACAGGTAATGAAGATTCTTTACTTTCTTACTGATGGAGGGAACAGCAGCAAAGACTGGTACGTATGTGACTGGACCCACATCACACAATGAAATAACCAAAGAGCAGAATTTAGATGTTTCCGGACTCAGGCCCTTACTTAGCCTTGCCTCTTAACAATAGTGATTTTTTTTAACTTAACTAGTTCTCAAATATCTAAGGCTTATTCAGAATGACTGGCTAACATATGATAAAAGCTATGCTGTGCTTATTCAAATGATAAAACAAAACTTTATAGACTTTCTCTAGTATTTTGGTGCATTTGACAGAGACTATAAACCTACCTGCTCCAAAAAGGTATCCTCAAGCATGCTGCAGTGCTCTGGGAGGATGGGGGGAGGGGGTCTTCTTCCTAAATCAGATATGCTAATTAATGCTAATTAGAGTTCTATGTGGATGTCAGTGCACTACTTCTAGTTCAGGAGGCAGCCCAATCAGAGAAGCACTCTAAGTACAGACAGTCAAAAACCCCGAGGCTGAATCAATTCAATCTTTGCAGTTTAGTCTGAGCTGCCTAGATTGAACCAATCAACAAGTGAACAGACATTCATTTCAGATTCTGGAAATGCAGCCATATGCTTGCAGTGGCTCAGGCTGGAAGCCAGGGGGCACTAGAGCAGGTCTCTCTGCTTGGCTGCGATAGACAGTTTGGGCCAAGGCTAGCCCACCCACCCTGCAAGGAGGGGTTTGTGGGGGAGGCACAAAGCATCCTGGGATGCTGGGGGATAGTGAGTTAACTTGAATCTGGAGGATCTGTGACAGAAGTTTAATAAACTAATTTAAACTAAATCACTGAAGTCTGATGCTACATCCGTCCAGGTTTATCTTAAACCAGTTTTGAAAGCAGTTTATGTGCACTGAACTTCAGTTGTGTTACAGATTTGAACTGGTTTTTGATCACTTATACCAGTTTATGTGTAACTTCTGTCTCTAGCCTGTGTGTTTGAGAATACTATTCTAGAACCCAGTAAATTTATTGTGTAGATTAGGGCCTTAATCATGTTTAGTTGTTCTTAGTTGGTTTTGAGACTCTTTTCTAAAGTGCTCTGAATATACCTAGTGCTTTACATTAGGTAAAACATATGAATCAATGACTAAAATCCCTGTTAAAGACCCTGTAAAGTATAGGAATGTGCTGATTCAATAAGGCTCCATGCAGTGAAGAGAGCCATTATGTAATCCTGATAAGCTGACACAACTCATTTTAATCTTAGCTAAAGACAGGGCTCTCCAACTTCTGAGTGGCTGCAGGCTCCTGACTAGCCACAGACTGCATGGGCCACTTTTTCCCCAGGCCACATGCTGTGCCTGGTAGTTGTGTGAGAGAGTTGTTCTTGCCATTTTGAGAATGAGTTAGGCAAACATTTGTATAAGATGGTTTAGATAAGGGTGAGCTGTCCTTGAACAGGTTGAATTCAGTGGCTGCTGAAGGCCCCTTCAGTCCTACTTTTCTACAGTTCTGTGATTCTAAAACCTTGAGATGAGCTCTTGCTTTATTATAGTAGATTACCCGTTTGATGGTCTAAGTATTTTGTAGAGAGTAAAGTCTAACACACAGAAGTAACAAATGGAAAGAGTACATGACACCTATGGTTTGTATGTGTGATTCCTAGTGATGGCCTTAAATCAAAGACTATACAAATGAGCACTTCCCAAACTGCTAGTCAAATAAATACAAACTATCGTTAGGACTACTTGACAGTATATTCAGGTGGATATTCAAACCCCAGAGTGTTAAAGTAGGTAACATAACCTTAGTAGAAACTAAATAGGATTAGAATGTTAGGTACAAAACCCACAAACAGAATATAAGTTATTAACACCAAAACTAATAATTAGGGGTGTACCAATAGAGATTTGGGGGTCCAATACCAATAGCTAATATTTAAGGAGGCATATTGGCCGATACCGCTCCAATATCTGATACAGCTGCCATCAGGTGGAAGGGGAGGAGGGAGGGAACAGGCATGGGGGTGCAGATCAACACCCCCTGTGGGGAGGGAGGGGACAGGGGCAGGTGCTGTCCAGCTGGGGCAGGGGAGGGGGGGCATGGTGTGGAGGTGCAGCTCATGGGGTGGAGGCAGCTACCGCCACTGCTTGCACCCCAGGAGGGCAGGGGCAGGGGGCATGTACCCCAGGATCTGTGCATCATGGGGCAGGCTGCAGCTGTGGGGTAGAGCCAGAGCTGGCACCGCACGGGGCTTTTCTTGTCAGGAGCTGGGCTTGGAGCTGACGCCAGCGGCGCTGGGAGGAGGCTGCAGCCACCTCAAATTGTGCCGCAGCTCTGCTCCAGCCCCGCACTGCCACCCAGCGCAGCCCCAGCTGAATGCCCCGCCTTGACCCAAGCGCCAGGAAAAGGCACCTCTACTAATAATAATAATGTTCAATAAGTAAAAATCTATTTACAAGCAATTTAGAACAGATTTCCAATATATAGCTCTTTCCCACAGTTTCTTTACATATTAACTCATATATATTATTAACTCATGTAATATTACCCTCAGGAGCACCACTATTTTACAGAAATTACAGTTATTTTCTGAAAAATCTGAAACTTTATTATCTAGTACATAACCAAAATTTTCTTTTAAATGACAGGGTCTCACAGTATCTGACAAGAAAACACACAAAAAAAATCAGCCTAAAATAACTTGTTCTACTGTGGGGGTGGCAGGAGCGATTCTGAGGTGTTTGGATAAATGCTGGTGTTGAGAAAAAGAAGCTGATATTTGTTACTATCCCAAAAGGCTGAACAAAAATATAGTACATAATGAAAGCAGCATAACATAAAAAAATCATGAATAAACTAAACAGAATACACTTGAGTGTTTTAAAAAAGCAACAGAACATCCCTGTAAGGAAACAGATTTTTTTTGTGATCATGAAGAATTGCTGGTAGCATGTTGTCTTTAATCGAATAAAACAAATGACAGATGTTGACATAATAGTATCTGTGAAGAAATAAGGGGCAAAGGACCATATACTTCTCTTGCCACATAAACTTCTATAGAGAAAACAAGAACAGTACAGCTTTTGAAGAGCTGCAAGTCTTCTCCATCATCCCATTTGGGTCCAGTGAGCTGGCAGCTCTACAGAGAAGTAGAGGATGAGGGCAGAATTTGTTCATGGATGGTAGCCAGGAGATCAGCAGGAATGCACAGGAAGGACTTATATTTTATAGAATTTAAGTTATAAAATGGGATTAGGTCCCACATTACTTCTGCTCCGTGGGTGCAACTACACATGTGCTTTACTGCACAGTAGACTGATTTACTGCACATTAAAGCATCACCGTCTACATGTGCACAGTAATTAGGTTGGTGTAGACCAATTTACTGCACCGTTGGATAGTCCCATCAGACGCAATCACTATCTGATGGCAGAGTAAATTACCGTGCTTAAATGTGCATGTAGATGGGAACATCTGGATTAGTGTACTCTGGCTCAGATTGCACCAGAGTTTATTCAGTTACCTTAATTGCACATGTAGACATGCCCAGTGTCTCCCTATCACCTTTCCCCACAGCACGAATGTCCACCTAGCTCCCACAGATGCTATACTACACTGCTGGCTAAATCCCCATGCTGCTACTTGTCCGGACCCTTCTTGATGTGTGAAAGCCATGGAGAGAAAGTTACCCTTTGGCATGATAGTGCCCTTCAGAGGTGGGTATTGCCTTTCTAAGGAAATATGCCAGGGTGACTGGGTATTCAAACGTATAATCTTCTGTAGCCATTTTACTCTAGGCAACATAGTGCTCAGCTCCCACCCTGCATCTAAAGGTAATGGAAAGCCATCACACCATGTAGTCTTACCCTCCAGCACCCCTCTGAACCCCCTCTGTAAACTTAGGATCATTCTGATATATTCCATGGTATGAAGCAGAAGAGGAGCTTAGGGATTCTGGTGACCTTCTTTTAAATAGCAGGTTGATATCCAGTTTCCAGTGAATTAAAGCAGTCACAAAGACTGATAAAAAAGAAAACAAGCATTATGCTCATATACCAGTGGAGAGCACCTCTGCATTTGTGTGGTGAACATAATATTTCTGCATGTGTATGTATGTATTTTTGGCGTGCATTATGCAGTTAGACTCTCTTTTAATTTTCTCTCTAATTTATTTTTAATTTTGTAACCCCCGTGGGGGTAAGTTCTCCTTTTGCAGCGTAAAATCATCTTTCCTACATATCAGCTTATATGTTGGTTCTAAAGTTGAGCTAGCAGAGGCTCTTCCTTTTTAAATTCACTGAGGGATCCTCTGCATATGTAAGTGTATAGTATATGCTTGGGAAATATCACAAAACTGTAAATATTTACCAAAATAGTGAAAAATGTAGGCTGTAAATGCATCCTTCTTAAAGGGCTGCTGTCAAGATATGCTTTTCTGTATTAATAGTACTCTCAACTTCTGAATGCAAAAGTAGTTTTGAAAATATAATTTACTTTTCCCTGTTTGCAGCTGGCTGTTCCTTATATTTGGCTTAGTTTGAACACTGAGGGACAATTTTTTAAAAGCTTTTGTACACATGCTGGTGTGCCAGTGGGGAACTGCACTTTCAAAGGGGCTCCCTGTGTACAAAAGTAGGGACAACACTAGTTGGCATTATTTTGAATACTCCTGTTAGTTCACACCCACAAGCATCACTGCATGTTCAGTGGATTCTTCACAAATATTACCCTTAAGCATGTTGTGCATTAGGTGATCTGCAAATTATTCTTTGTTTCTGTAAGTGTAATGACTAGGAGCAGAAATAGATGTCCAGTTTTGGGCAGGTGTTCCACGGCAAAGCCCAAAATCTGCTGCCTTATAAACAAGGAAAGCAGTTTATGCTGGGATATTGCAAAAGGTGTCTGAATACCAGTTCCTGGCAATATGGCAGGATAGGGAATCTTGGTGTCCCATGAGCCACCGCTTCCACTCCAATCCTGGCCCTTCTTCACTCCAAGCTGCATCTCTGAAGCACCCCATGTGGTTCCCTTGTTCTGCAGCATAAAACATAGGGGTGGATCCAGAGGGGGTGCAGTTGGACCCCCCTGTGATTCCTGCACCACCAAAAGTTTAAAACCAGCTGCCTGGCAGTAGTAGCAGCATTGCTATTCAGGCAGCTCTGAGGGAGTCAATTGAGTTTCTGGCTTATTCTGTTCTACTTGATGTCTTTTAAACTCATCATTCCACAGGTGCTAACAACCCTCTCTCTATTTTAATGGCCTTGATGTTCTGCTAATCAACCTATCCTTTCCTCTTCAATTCTGCTGTCTTTTAGCTGCTCTTGGTAATGTACCTTGTATTTTGCAGCCCTGCAGGCTGTTTTTAACTCTAACTAAAAACGTTAATGCTTTCAGTGCAACATTGGATGCACTGCCAAGATTCTCAAGAAGGCTAGATTTTGTTTTATGAATCTGAAAGAGAAACATACTTTTAATTCTCATGACTACAAGACTAATGAAACAATATCTTTTGGTTATTGTTTTTGCCTAGTTGGTTGGGGTTTTTTATACATAATATAGAATATAGCAAATTAATGCGCATTCCAATAAAGTTATATTTGTTTTTGCTTCAATCTTAAACAAAACAATATAGCCTGAGGTCCCCAGGATATTAGCAAATCTTCTAGTTTCTTTTTTAAGTGGAGAAAAATGTGTTGTGTTATATGTGATGATGATGCACCTCACTCTCTACACCCCTTTTTCAAAAGTCTAGATCTGGCTTTGGCTCCAGAATCCTCCTTCAGGACGTGTGTTTCTCGCTACAGATCAAGGGAACCCCATGGGCTTGCCCGTCACACTTGCAGATGCACGCTCCAGTTCAGACTTAGGCACCCAAGACCATTGTGCTGCAGGATCTGACTCATGAAGCCATAGGAGCGATGGGGACTTGACCCTGCATGACAGTGGCCCTGGGCAACATCTGTACCTGTCAATCAATAAGGATCAGTTGTGCTGGGATGATTCCCAGCACAGCTGATTCTGCAACAAAAATAATGTCTGTTTCTAGCCTAGGAACCATAGTTACAGACCATAGCCCCATTGTGCCACATGCTGTACAAACAGAACAAAGAGCCTCTGCTCCCCTGTGCTTACAGTTAAGCATGCTTGGATAGTTAGCTTGCTACTTTCATGTGAAAGGGGATGTGCATAGGAATAAAGTAGGCTTGCTCCCCTTTATTTCTTTATAAGCAAATAAAGTAGATTTGCGCTTCTTTTTATTTCTTTGTAAGGAGTGAAGAATGTATGAGTGGTTTCCACCATCCTAAAATGAAACTTTGCTTGAGCAGTACCCTGGACTGACAAAAAATCTAATTTCCTTGTCTCTACTGTAGGACTGCTTGAATATTGAAGAACCCAAAAAAGTATGCCAGGAGCTGTTTCAATCCTTAGAGGGAGTTAACTGATGAATCTTTAATAAGACTCTGTCTTCCAACTGCTTGTAGGCTATTTCTGTTCACCTCCCAGTTTTCTTTAGCTCTTTACACTTACAACAAACAAAAGGTTTTAGTCACTCCCATCTCTACAAAATCACCCTTGACCCCTCTTGCATTTCTAACTGTTACCTCATTTACCTTCTCCTTTTTATCTCTAAGCTCATTGGCTCTGATGTCAATGAAAAACTGTCTGGAGTTCGGCTGTAATTCCAGCCTAGACTTTCTTTAGTCTGGGTTCTCTGCCTCTTGCAGTCCACTGAAACAGCTCTTGCCAAAGTTTCTAATAACCTATTCCTAGTCAAATCTCAGAACCAGCTGTGTCTTGATCTGGTGGCCACCTTGAACACAATCAACTATGTGCTTCTTTTTGAAATAATACTGGCATACATGACTCTGTCTTCTTCTGGTTCACTCCTACCTCTCACAAAAGATCCTTCAGCCTGGCCTCAAGAGACCCCCCTCCAGCTTTCTGTATGTATTCCGCAGGGATCTCTCTTTGAACCTCTTCTCTTTTTGTTCTACCCCATATCTCAGGGTAATCTCATCAGCAAATACAATTCAACTACCATCTTTATGAGGAGAACTCACTGATGTAGGTCTCTACTTTAAACCTGTCTTCTTTTGACGTCATCTTATGCATGTCTAGCTGTCAATTTGAGAACAGCATAGGAGATCTCTAATTCTCTTTCCCACCAAAACTATCTAGTTAAGTCCTATTCTGATCACTGAACCCCACCAACTTATCTGTCACTCAGCCCATAACCAGGGCTTTACCTTCTCGCATGCTGTTGCTTCTCATTCTCTTGCAGGTTTTATCTGCATAACGTCTTAAATGCGCCTTTGTCTGTCTATCCACACTGGTACCATCTCTTTCTTAGGTTCTCATCATTTCCTGCCTAGATGACAGCAGCATTCTTTTCTCTGATCTTGGCAAAGGTAATCTTGTTCTGGTCAAATCCATTTAATATTGCTGCGAAGATCATTTACCTGTCCTGCCTCTCTGACCATGTCACTCCCTCTGTTTGCAGTCCCTGTTTCCATGCCACATTAAAATTACATGACCCATCTTCACTTACAGAGCTGTTTGCTACATATACCTGCTCTGCCTGCCATCTTTCATTCATTATTGAGAGGTCCCATCCCACCTCCAACCAAACCGTGATGCTAACCTCAATCATTCCCTTGTTACATTTTAAAGTCAGAGTCTCATGCTTTTTCTCAGGCTGCCCCTCTGCTTGGGAGGAAATCTTTGTAAACTTCCAAACAATTACTGCATTATTCTCCTTCAAACCCCTCTTTACAATTCTCCTTTGTCATGATGCCTGCAGAAAAACTTGACAGCAGTTAGGCTGCTGATGTGCTGAGACCACTCCCTATCAAGCTGACCAATATTGTCTCATTGTTTCCTTGTGCTCCCCATCTGTCTGCATCCATCTGTTGTCTCTTTTCATACAATATAAACTGTAGGCTTTTTTTGTTCTGTTTGTCAAGTGCCTGGCACACTTGGGTCCTCGGTTATGCCTGGGACTCCTGGAAGTAGCACTACTAGAAACAATAATAGGTAGTGACAAAATGAGCAATGCCTGTTAACCAGCCTTCATAAAAATCTCTTCATTTCTTAAGTAGGACTCATTGCTGGCATTTACACATGGCCCAGAAATGAGGCAAAATCCAAGCAAAATCAAACACCCTCCCATTCTTCACAGTGCTATGTGGCATACATGCAAGGCAGCCATGTGCGTACCAGGCTGCCTCATCACTCCATCATTGTTAATAGTCTTTGAAACAGGAAGAGGGGCCCACTACCTGTCTAAGGAAGCCAGCTCAGGTGATGTCATGAAAACACTTTTAGAAAACAGTTATTTACCATATACCTGAAGATTTCTTTCAATCTGATCCATTTTGAGGGGTCCAGTAGCAGGCGTATATGTGCAAATAGCACATGCAGAGGACTAATGTCTTTTCCTCAATGGGACACAGTGTTAGGAATCAGATCCGCAAAACTGCTGGGATAGTCGAGCCCTTGGTATAGCCAGTCGATGCAACTGCAGAAACATTCAGAGGGTCATGGAGTTAAAGTGAGTTCCCCCAATACTCCTGATCCTAGTACTAGTAGTGTAATTGAGGGGGAGGAGTGGGGCAGCTGGGCAACACTTTTGCCAAGAGGGTAAAAATACCTGCCATTACAAAAGTAGCTGAAAGCACTGCCTCAATCTGTACCGCTGTATCCTGGCTGCCTCAGGCACAGAGATGCCCGGCTCCCTCTCTGTACAGAACTGTGCAGGAGAGAATCTCCCACTTTGTGCATGCTTCATTTCCTTCAAGGAAGTGGGATCAATAGTGGGGAGAGAGGGAGGAATCAAATAAGAATTGTAGCATTAACAAGACACATGTTAATTTAAGTGACTCTTCTCTTACATTTTTTGACTGTATTGTGGCAGCTCCACTGGGTTCATAATTTTTGTAATGATTCATGGTGGTGTGACTGTAGTAAAAAATCAATGATATAAGTACAGGGAGGTTCCTTCTTATATACCAGTGGTGGCCAACCTTCTGGCCCCACAGGTCTGATGAGTGGTGCAGGGTTGGTCTGCAAGCTGTATTCTGCATGGGATCAGTTCATGAGTGTGTTGACTGGCTCCATCCAGCCTCTCACACTTGAATCCAGCTGTGTGCCAGCCCAACCCAACCCCACATGACCAGATCCGGCCATATGCCAGCCTGGCCTGACCCCGCTTGCTCAGATGTGGCTGAATGCTGACCTGACCCCACCCCACGTGCCAGAACAACCCAACCCAATCCCGCATACCCAGCTCCAACTGTATGCTGCAGCAATCTAGCGTGGAGAGCCACGTTATCTGGCCTGAGGGGCTCCCTACAGGTCTGGAAATTTGGCAGCAGAGAAGTGGCAGCTAATACTACCATTGCTCCCTGCCACCAGTTGGCCACAGGCCAGATGACATGGCTCCACAGCCTGGGTCTGGTCTGTGGGCCAGAAGTCGAGCACCTCTATTATAGACCAAATAACAGAAAATACAGCATGTGAATGGAGGCAAAATTAAAAACACAACAAAAAAAAGAAATGTGAAGAGGAAGACGTAGGTCCACCAAGAGATTTCACCAGGAACAAATTCTATATTTCAGTCCCACTGAATGTCTGTTTGCTACCTACATTGCCAGTGGCTATGACTGGGACACCCACTGTGAATTCAGACAAAGCTGCAGCACAGCTGTACAATTGCTGCATAAATTCCTTTCATCATTGCTTTTTGCTATGTAGAGCCTTCTCAACTGAACCTGGTCTTTTGCAGTTTGGAATGCCTCAGAAAAAGACAGGGCTTTTCATCTAAGATTAAAAACTTCTCTCTTTCTCTCTCCCTCTGCCACCTCCCACCTGGTGTGTGTATGTGTGTCTGATTACTCCAGAGGGGATGGAGAAGGTGAAAAATAGAGAAAATGAGAGAACCAGAGAAAAACTGTGAATGTCAACTGGTTATATTTATACTAAACCACTTGGTCAGTCTATGCTACTCCGTCAGATGTCACAACAGTAGATTCATTTTTAAAGCTAGCTCATTCTGTCTGGGTATGATTGAACAACACAACCAGAGTGACTTATGGATGGAAGCTGAAGCTGATGACACACACACTGCCAAATCAAAGCTGCCTAGGGAATCCTTGAGAGATGTCTGTAGTTCATTTATAAAATCTTTACACATGGTGAAAGGATTCTGTGCTGCTGACTCTCAAAGAATGATCAATATTCCAAGGGAAAAAACCTGTAGTAGCAGTCCTGTAATTGCAAAAATATATCTTTAGCAATTGATGCAGCTGGTTCTGGTCTTGACAAGCATTTCCTCTATTCGTGCCAACTTGACCAAATTTTTCATAGGCTTGGAAAAAAACAAAAGATGTTTATGTCCATGCATTTTGGGCTGTGGATCTAGCACTCTATAATTAGATTAGTCTGAACATCCCATCCTTGGACAGAATCCTAACACTGAATCATAAAATTATAGAGTTGTAAGGGACTACAGAGGCCAACTCTGGGCATGTCTGCATGAGACACTAAATGCACAATAGATTAATTCTAATGCGCATTAGCACGTCACAGTGAAAACCGTTCTAATAAGCTAATAAAAGGTGTTATTTAAAAGGCGTGTACTGGCATTACTGCGCATTGAGTTTGTACCTGTTATTACAAGTACTAAACTTAATGCGCTGTAACTACATTCACATTAATGAACGTGTAGATACACCCTCTCACTGTTATTTAAGTTCTTGAAAAATGTTTCAGCTTTCTAGATTTTGAACTGTTTAAAGTTTCTTGGAGAAGAAATTGAGAGAGGCAAATTGTAGATACATCTAATAGCACTTGTGCCTCTTCCATCCCAAAAGTTAACAAGAAATAAATACATTGCACATTTTTAAAAAAGCTTTGAGTTTTTATGCTCCCTAACATACTATGCAGTCTTGAATGAAGAACAGAGTTAGGTAAATAGAGAAAATATTTCAATAGAATCTGTACTTCATCTGCTGAACAACAAATTATTTTTCTCCTCTGTTTTCTACTAAAATGTGCAGTAGCTACATTTTGATCTCATTTGGATGCTGTTAATTCACTGTCCAGAAAAAGAGTTGTTTTAAGCCTCAGGGCTAATTTGAACAGTAGAGAAATCAAGGCTTTCAAAAGTACTGTCCTCCATCATATGTGAGCATGCATGTGAGCATGTATGTGTACAATATATGCAACACAGAAATATATTAAATTTAAGAAGAATGGAGATTGTTTTATAAACTGAAGAATACATGTTGTTCTCAAAAGGAATGATGATGCCTTGCTCAGTTTTATATACACTTAAAAGTGATAAAGATAACTATCTAGCTTTGGAGCATCAGCTGAGCTCTGTCTCCCAAGTTCTGAAATTTCCAAAATGGCTAACACAAACTGAATTGCCTACTGACACCCAGCAGGGTCTGCAAGATTTCTGTCTAAAGAAATTGGACACTGAGGAATACATAAAGAAATTTAGTGTTGAGACATCTCCGAGTGAAGTTGTAAATTAGTCCAGGGCAAATGCCATGAAGCAATTGTATAGTATTCCAGTGAAGGCAATGAAAAGCCTCAAGAGGAGGTCCTGTTATGGATTGCCATACTTATAAATGACTGAATAGTGTTTTGGGCAGGTTCTCATAGCTTTCTCATTTAAGACTTCAGAGAGGGGTTGGGCAGGTATCCAAGTTTCTTCCTCAGAAGACTGACCAAAGAACCACAGTCAGTGCTTTGAAGGAGTGTATGCATGAGGATGTTTCATTTTATATATAGACTTACATTTCAAAGTCTTTTCAGTTTTAATGAACAACTCAGTAAACATCAGAACTCATTTCTCTGTGCTAATCTTAGACTTTTTTTCACAAAAGATGGAGGCTATACCCTAGTGCCCCTTAAGATTGGTAAGGGAGTCTGACAGAACTGGGACCTCTTGAACATCTGGCATTTGACGGAGAAGCAAGCTTTCAGAAAATGGGGTCCAATGTATTGTGTTAACAGATCAATAGTCATTATAGGTGCAAGAATATGACGTTTATTATACTATGTCAGTGGAAGAAAACGTATTATACAGTAATGGTTCTAATGTTCTTATTGAATTTATTGTTCTGATCTTCTCTTTCTTATTACTTATGTTCCTAACTTGAGTTTTTATGGTGACTTTAGCCACACTTCCTTTTTTTTCATACTCTGTATGTTTTCTTTCAACATGAATACATATGTAGGCTTGTGGACACAGAGGCCCAGATCCTATTTCTCCTCTAAGACATCCCTGCTTCAGCTGTTTCTCATTGCTTATTCCAGCCCATTACAACCAGGCTCTGGGGAGTGATCCTATTTTTGCATGTGAACAGTGCTTATCTCAGTTCTCCTCCCAGTGGGAAGTCTTGTGTGCCTCTGGAAGCAATTATTGCTTTGCCTTCCATAATCACAGGGCTCTCCATTTCTATCAATGGCCAGCTTTATGCACCTCCAGCAATTAGTATTATTCTACCTGGGATGTGCATAGCTCTCTCTTCTCTCAATGGACTCTTAACCCAACCTAAGATGGCTTTATGATGTCATGTTTCAGCTGGATCCTGACAGCTAAGCAGGGAGATCATATACTCATAGAAAATTAGGGTTGGAAGGGACCTCAGGAGGTCATCTAGTCCAAACCCCTACTCAAAGGAGGACCACCCCCAAATAGATCACCCCAGCCATGGCTTTATCTAGCTGAGTCTTAAAAACCTCCAAGGATGGAGATTCCACAACCTCTAAGGGTAGCCTGTTCCAGTGCTTTATTACCCTCCTTATGAGAAAACTTTTCCTAATAACTAACTTAAACTTCCCTTGCTGCAACTTAAGACCATTGCTCCTTGTTCTGTCATCTAACACCACTGAGAACAGTCTAGTTCCATCCTCTTTGTAACCACCCTTGAGGTAGTTAAAGATGAGCTAAACTGAGATGAGCTGAGAAGGGAGACATTTACCTGACAGACAGCAATGGAAAGGGAAGGGATACCTGTTCAGCAGCCTTGTGATTACTAAGGACAAGGAAAATCTGGGCTCTAGAACTCCCCTCTGCCTCAGGCTTGAACTAGAATTATAGCATAATATTATAATCATTAGGCTATGGACTGAGCGATGCTATGAGTATCATCCAGCTATCGTGGTTGAACCAGCCCCCTGGAAAACCACAAAGGAAAAATTCATGGGTGATGAAAACCAAACAAGAGGAAACTGAATTCTGGGATCTAGTGCCTGCTACCAATGCTGTTTCTGCATTTTATCCAATGACTAGTAAACAGAAAAGGCAGAAATAGCATTGAGAGCAAGGGTTCCCTCCATTCCAGGGTAGTAAGCACCTGTTTGGACTACAGTCATTCCCTCTGTCCTGCTCTGCTTCTGGCCTTATGAATCTCTCCCTGTTAGCTACCCAGTGGGCCAGCATCAAGAGGAAGAGAGGAAAATACTGCCAGTCTGTGGTCTGAGACTTTCACTGTCTTGGTAACTGAGAGATGTGGATTCAGTTCCCGCTGCCCCCAAACCAAGGTCTTCTATGTTGGGGTAGGCACACGTCTACACAAGATGTTTACTGCAGAGCTGCCTAATTAGCTCCTCAGTGAAGTCTCTGCATCTACACATGTGGCCTTATTAGGCCACAGTAAACTAATTAACTTTGCCATAGGTTAGTACTTGTAAATACAAGCACTGCCCTGCAACAGAGTTCTTTATCGATGCATGTGTAGATACTGACGGGGCTGGCTGAAGCATGAGCATGCTTCAATGCTCTGGCTGCCTGCTAGCTAGCCCTACACTGGAGCACCTTTATGCCCCAGCTAGCCCCTCTGCTGCACATTGAGCCAGGTCAGAGCAGCCCTGGGCTGAGTGTCCTGGGCACATGTGTAAACGTGGTGCCTGGGAACAATAAACTCTGGTGCAATATACACCAGAGTTTATTGCTGCTTATTAATTTCACATGTAGATGTGTCCAGGATGTCCTTAACCACTGGGCTATAGGGCAAAAAGTTGCTAGCATCACCACCACTATGCAGCATTAGATAGTCACTAGTTAGCTTTTTTCTATGATTATTGTGTCAAGGACTTTTGCAAAATTTTTACACAAGTACACACATACACACATTCACCACCAAAGTGAAATTGGAAAACAAAAAAGACCAAAACTACTCATCAGTTTCAGCATACTTGATTTATTTGGGGATGGCTATTTTGTTGTCTGTGACTTATGGGGATGGGGGGGAGGGAGAGGGGAGGCCATAATCCTGTTTCTCCCATTTCAGATTATTGATAACAGCCTTTCTTGTAACGTTCTGTTTATTTCATAGTTAATGGACCTGTTCTCTAGTTAGAGCAAAAGGATTTACAACACTGCTCCTACTACCATTGATAGTAGTCACTTGTGCAAAATTCACTTTTCATTGCATCCGTGAGAGAACAGATTCTACATATTTAAATCAGTTCAATGCCATGTCAACCACAAGGTTGCTCAATTCAGTTCCCAATAGTGCTATATCTAAAATTGAAAAAAGAGCCTTAGTATAATGGTAAATAACATTGCAATCTATAGTTACTGCAGCACTTTGTATTTTAAGAGTGTTTTGATCTTTCAAGCTAAAGCAGTTCTTTTGCCTTGGTCTTTATTTTTGTTCTCTCCACTTCACATTCCTTATGCTCAGAGTTTCTCCTACCCTGTCTTAGAAAACTGAACTTCTCTGTAAAATATTATAGATCTCATACTGCAGCCATAAGAATCAGAAATAGAAAAGAGCTGGCAGATCTAGTTTGTGTCTTTGAAGGTAATGCAGCATTGTTCGTTACTGCATATTCTCTACCATGTTGTCCAGTCTAGGTTTAAGTCAATGAGATGTCCCCATCTTGCCTTGGAAAACTAATCCTAACTCTATAGGCTAAGTACAGACAGTCAGAACACCTGAGGCTGAATCAATTCAGTCTTTGCAGGTTAGTCTAAGCTGCATAGATTGAACCAATAAGCAAGTGAACAGACATTCACTTTTGATTCTGGAAATGCAGCCACATGCCTGTAGTGGCCCAGGCCAGAAGCTGGGGGGATGCTGGAGCACACCTCCCTGCCTGTCTGAAGGAGACAACTTGGGCCAAGGTTAGTCTGCCCACCCTGCAAGCAGAGGTTTGCAGGGGAGGTGAAAAGCGTCCTGGAATGGTGGGGAACTGTGAGTTAATTTCAGTCTGGAGGGGATGTGGGACAGAGTTAACTTAAATCAGTTTCCTGTCATACTACATCTATCCAGGTTAATCTTAAACCAGTTTTGTCCATTTTGAAAGTGGTTTATGTGTACTGAACTTCTGTTGTGTTACAGATTTGAACCAGTTTCTGATCACTTCTACTGGGTTAAGTGTAATTTCTGTCCTTTGTCATAGTGTCTATCATATCCTTCTGTAGAAAATGCACAGGGAGGGCAGATTTGCCTGGAAATCTCTGTAAGCCTCTCCTTACTGATTTCATAATATAATATGAGATCACTGATCCAAAGTTTGTACAGCTCCAGAAGATGGAGAGGAGCATGGCCCTCTGACTGCAGAATTGCCTCCAAATCCAGTAGAAAACCTGCAGATCTCAGCACATCTATGGAGGGCAGGACCATATATGCAAAGGGATAGCCCATTGAAGCTGCTTCTATGTTTTTTCTGTCCTCCAACATCCCTAGCAGCAAATCTGAGGGTGTAGTTCTGTCATAAGCCCCTTTTGGCCAGGTTTAGATATTACACATTTACCAGTATAAGCAATCAGAAACCAGTCTATATCCATAACAGAACAGAAGTTCGGCACACAGAACTGGTCTGTACCCAGAACAGAACAGATGTTCAGCACACACAGACTGGTTTAAAAAGTATGGAACCTGGTCTAAGATTTGCTCCCCCCACCAAAGCATGAATGTGTATTCTGTTTGCTACCAATATAAACTATGCCATTTAAAGAAAACTGTATAACTTTAGATCGATTCTTGGGCTCTTTGAATGTCTGTACCTAGCATTTATGTGTCTTTTCTTAAGGAAGCCAGGAAGCACAAAGGATAGGAATTAGGCTGTGCTTCTGCAATGTGCTAAAGCATGTGACAAGGGATACAAACAAGCTTAATGTTAATCACAAGCTTATGTGTTCCTCTGAATAGGGATGGGCACAAACAGGTACTTGAAGTTAAGCATGATCCTAAGTGCTTTTGGAACCTTAACTCTGACAAGTGTCAGTGTTAATTTAGCTACCAATATATTGTGTTAATGCCATGCACAGTGCACTAAGTGTATCAATGAATTCTATACCTTTCCTTAGTTTGATTCCATTGTTCTTTTAATTTTTAAGCTAAGAAAAAATTACTTTAATGCCGTAAGCATGTCGTTCCATTCTGCCGACACTTTTTAGTTGGGTATTTTCTAGGTATGTCAAATCATTTTGGCATTGTAAATCCAAACTATTTTCAAAATCCTGGGAAGGGATTTACCTGAATTACTTGCGCTGATGTTGATGGGAATCACACAGCTAAATCCCCAAAAGCTGATTTCAAAATTCATTCTTTAATGTTCAAAAAGCAAACATCCAAAAAAGGAATTATTTTTTTGTATGTTTAAACAGACATGATAAATACCTAAACTTACTCATGCACCTATACAGCAGCATAAACAAAATGTTTTTTTTCTAGTCAGAGCTCATTTAGAGCATAAAGGTTGATGGAAACGTATGATGTGCTGAAAGGGACCAATTTATTCAGATCCAGTTTTTTAAATTACTTATTGCCTGTTGTCTGGGCAAAATACTTAGTATAATCTAGGTCCTGACTCCTGCTGTTTCTCTTCTTCTTACTACATAAACAAAGTCTGTTTTTATCTGTTGAATTTTACATTCTCACTGTCACTGCCAACAGCAGATCATCAGGATTTGCTTAATGATGCCCCATTATAACAAATGTGTGTGGATGTATTTGTTAATGAACAAGCATCAAATAATTCAAGGTTTCCTTCAGAGACAAACACTTGGTGAAATCTGTTGAAGTCAGTGGCAGAATTCCCATTGATTTCAGTGGGGCTGTTTTCATGTCCAAGCTTTTGAATGAGTATCTGAAGTATTTGCCCCTCTTGTGTACAGCAATAGGTCTGAGTTTTCATATCTCTGATATTTCTGCTTCTCTGTGCACCAGAAATACAGAGACCCACATTTTTCACTGGTTGACAGTGTGTCTTTTCCAGCTGGAATCTAGAGATGTAGAGGCATACATAACAATGAAAAATAAATGAAAGTGCAGCTGAGAAAGATGCCCAAACTTTTTCAGACTTTCCAAAGTTTTGGTGCTGGTTGTCAAAATGGTTCAGAATATTTCTTTTTTACTTATCCTAGTTTGTCTGTTGCTAATTGTTGTTGTACCTGACACTAAAAAAGGTGTGCAGACACATGCAGATCTGCAAAAATGTATTAACAGTATCTTTTTAAGTTCCCCAAATGATTCAAATTTATCTGAAAAATTATGCCAATGGTTCAAGTCAACTCTTATTATATCCCTTTGTAGACTATAACCTCTTTAGTGGTTGTGGGTCTATATGTACACCTGTACCCACCATGGATTTCCAGTTTTCATTAATAGATGTTTGCATAATGCCTGTAAATACTAATAGGTTTGCCCATTTTCACTAAGTATTTGGTTTCTTTTTGAAGTGAGACCAGTAATAATCCTTGGCCTAACATTAGGACTGTTTGACCTTTCAGAAGTTGTGGATTTGATCTGTAAGCCATGTTGCGGTGACAGTCTTCACACAGTAGAAATTAAGTACTGTGTGATTGACAGGATTCCTCTACAAGGGCATTGTAGAACAAATCTGCCTGCTTCACAAATTGATTCTGCAAGCAGAGCTACCCGTCATGCACAACCTGTTTATCTCAGAGCAACCTTTCTCTAAACAGTGTTAAGGAGCTCCTGTAGACATGCAGGGATTTCCAGCACGTCGGAGAAGAGTCATTTAATCAAATCTGCTGGCGCACAGAAAGTGATGCACTCTGGCAGCCTTCTGTGTCATGTGTACCAGCATCCCCGCGCATCCCTGTACTTAACAAATGGCAGTGGGGCGTTTTAAAATAAACTACGTTTGAGCTTTAGCTCAAAGCGCCCCACCACCATTTTTTCAGCACCGGGACACCGATACACCTGACACATGCGCTTTTCATTAGTGCAACTCACTAATTAAAGTGCTCAGCACCACATCCCAAAACACATGTAAAAATGCCCTAAGAGTCCAGTGTTTTGGACCTAAGTTCACAATAGCTGTCTTTTAAACTTTGTAATTAGCTCCAATTTTATTCTCTTACTACCTTTATTTCTCTTTTACCCTTATGCACTATTAAGCTCCAACTTTAAATGAGAACCTTTCAGGTCATGTGTTACATAGTCATGGTTCTTTGGTAGACAAAAATTAAATTGATACACTGAGCAAAAAATATTCTTATAAAATGCATAAAAATGACACCCAGATAGACCATTTTAAACATTTGTTTAAACTCCAATTGTTTTCCTGGCAAGCTTTTTAAAACTCAGGTGAATTGAAAGCCCAGTCAACTAGTCCTTCTTTGTTGTGCTGATTGGATATTTCAAAACAAATAAGGTGATCGTTTTTACCTGATCTAGAATGTTTTTTAAATATATTGGTTTTTAACTGTGTTTTAGGACTTGGGTTGACATCCTGTTGCATTTTTTCAAGTCATGTAATTGCAAGAGATCACACAGCACAATCTCTCATTACATTAAGGTTTTGTGGGTGTAGATTTATTTGTTTGTATGTTTGTTTGCTTATGAATGTTTTCCTGTTTCCTTTACTGCCACAGGAGAGGAAAACTTGCTGGCAATTTTGAAACGAAGATGGTGGAAGTACATGATCCTGGGAATAATAGATATAGAAGCCAATTACCTGGTAGTCAAAGCTTACCAATATACCACTCTTACTAGTGTACAGGTAAGAAGTCACAGGTTTTCCTCTTTCAAAGCTGGATTCTTTACTCACTAAAGTAAAGGGTGATGTTTCCATTGATTTGAATGTGTCAAAGTCAGGCATACTGAAGAATCCTTCACTGTCATCCTATATTATGGCTCAGACTCGTAAGCATTTAGGTTTAATATTTGGTGAATTTTACTAGAGTTTTAATGTTGTCATACCTGTGTTGGTCCAGGAAATGTACAAGAGACAAGGATTTTTTTGTAATATCTTTTATTGGATCAAGTATGTGGTTGGAAGAGCTATTGGACAAGTTTCAGGCATACAGTGACCTTCTTCAGGGATCTGAGGGAGGGCACTTGGGGCACCTATACACGTGACAGACCTCTGCTCCAACATGTGCTAATTAGCGTGTGTTGGAGCAGACTTGATTAACTGAGTTTGCTACGAGTCTGCTGCAGCATGCTAATCAGCACACTCCAACAGCCTTCACGTCACGTGTATTCAGCACCCCTGTGTTTCAAAATGGTGGTGGGGGCACTTTAACTAAATTAGCTTTAGTCCAAGCACACCCATTGCCATTTTGAAGCGCGGGGTATTGAATACACGTGATACTGCAGGCTCTGAGAGCCACTCTAAAGCACCCCCCGCCCCACCGCAGGGGAAGCCCTACATTCCCAAAAAGCGTATAGTAGTATAGGAGCCCTACATGCCCCAAAAGCTCATCCAACAGTTCTCCCAACTGTACAGTTGGTCCAGTAGAAGATATCACAAAACATACTTGCCTCTCATTAATTTTACTGCCATCCTTTAGTCACCTAGTAGAAAAATAGGAGGATCAGTTCTTAGGCACATTACAAAGGCTCACATTCTTGGGCTGAGCCTACTTGGTTTGCTCTTTTAGTCATACATTTTTAAAGAGCACAACACTTTTTGTGGACTCAATTTCCACTCAGGCAAAGATGCAACATTTTTTGCAATCCATATTTAAATTATAAGGGCAAATCCTGTCATTTAAATAATACGTTAATTGTTGCCTTCAGTCAAGCAATTGTAGATATCAAAAAAAGATACGATTTCAGGTTCAGTTTTCCCCTCAAGAACAAAATAAAAGACAAACTACATGAGTCTTTAAAGATCTGGCCTGCATATTTTAAATCCAAACACGGAAGATTTAGATTTGTTCCGTTTCAGTGCAGAAATGAGTAATAGAAATGTTTTTATAATAGAATGGAAAATATACATCTTGGGAAATGGCTATGCACCTTGTTGCCAGTTGTTCAGAAATAAGCACACTCCCATTCCGTATTATCTCTAAATAACAGGGCATCACTGGATATTCTGTATCTTATTTACACTTTATTTGCCTGAAATTTGCTCTAAAGCCAGCAAAATAAATGAGCAGCAGTTAATGTTCTGCAAAACCAGAGATAATTAGGAACATATCTCTTCCATAGTTGAATGAGCGATGATGGAAAATGCTGAGTGCATTAGTTGTACCTGAATGAGAAGTGAGAACAATGGAGAACTTTTGCAGTCTAAGATTTACACTGAACATTCAAAATCAATGTGAGCAACTGCAAGCACATCTGCTTCCAGCATTTGACTTTGAGAACTCTTTGACAGATGCCTCAGCATTTAACATTACCTTCAGGACCCTTTCAAAGGCTATTAGTCAGAATGTAATAAAACACGACCCTCGCACCTTACTCTGTTAGTTTATACCTTTCAAAAATGTATTTAAACTCCCCCCCACAACATCTGTATGACTACATTTGTATGTTACCCTGTGTGCATGTTTTACCACTTTAGTATTTATATTTCTGAGGTAAGGGAGGAAGTAGGAAAGAAACATCTGATACCTTTTAACCCTGTTTCACATAAAAGAGGTAAGGAAGTTCTATCTTCTTTCCTGTAAGGCTTGAAGACAATAACCTATGCCAAGTGGCAACAAGTGCTGCATTTCCCCATTTCCTTCCCAGAATTGTTCTGGACTGTTTTATTAGTGTTTGCCTACATATGGAGTTACTTGATGATATTGCAGTGTTTTAAATGCACAATCTGTCATAATGTGACTTACCTTTTACATGTAGATAAGCCCTAAGATCAGGTAGAGTGAGATGAGCATGTGCTGAAATGATGAGAGAGAGAGAGAGAGAGAGAGAGAGAGAGAGAGAGAGAGAGAGAGAGAGAGAGAGAGAGAGAGAGAGAGAGAGAGAGAGAGAGAGAGAGAGAGAGAGAGAGAGAGAGAGAGAGAGAGAGAGAGAGAGAGAGAGAGAGAGAGAGAGAGAGAGAGAGAGAGAGAGAGAGAGAGAGAGAGAGAGAGAGAGAGAGAGAGAGAGAGAGAGAGAGAGAGAGAGAGAGAGAGAGAGAGAGAGAGAGAGAGAGAGAGAGAGAGAGAGAGAGAGAGAGAGAGAGAGAGAGAGAGAGAGAGAGAGAGAGAGAGAGAGAGAGAGAGAGAGAGAGAGAGAGAGAGAGAGAGAGAGAGAGAGAGAGAGAGAGAGAGAGAGAGAGAGAGAGAGAGAGAGAGAGAGAGAGAGAGAGAGAGAGAGAGAGAGAGAGAGAGAGAGAGAGAGAGAGAGAGAGTGTGTGTGTGTGTGTGTGTGTGTGTGTGTGTGTGTGTGTGTGTGTAGAATGGTGCCATTCTCTTCAGGGACCTTCCATGACTTGATTCTACATCATGTGAGGTGCTGAATACAATCACCACGTGCTGGCAGGTAGCAGTGCCTTGCAAAATTGAGTCCTAAGAAACCCTGAGCCACATATTAAGCCTGTGCAAATCAGCATAGTTTCAAGTAAAAACAGTGCTCATTTACACCAAATGAGAACCTAATGCCTTCACTGACTTTGTGAGGATTTTATTCTGGACAGACTCGTTCCTTTGCTTCCCTGATGTCTAGAAAATAAGCATTTTATGGTACTGACTTGTTAATAGATCGACAATGACACTTCAATAAAAGACAATATTTTCAGAGCAGTGGTACATGGACCATTGCAATTGAAAATCGGTTTTACAGCATATACCTTTTGTCTCATGAAGTCTCTGCTCCATCAGGCAAAAATAACATGCAAATGTACTGAACCTGTGGTGCTTTTAGGAGAAAACATTAGGCAGCTCCCAAAAAGGAGAAGCTAGAAATGCCTTAATTATAGACATAAGCTTTGTTGATATTGATTTGCAGTTCCAGCTTCAGTCTGTAATTCCAAACCTTGGGTGGTGGTGTTTGCCAAATAATATTAAATACTCCCTAGGACAGGCACATTTTCCAATTTAAACTGTCTTTTTATTATGTGTACTAGGCTACCATGTCATAAAGACAGCTAGTGTGGGTACCTGTAGTTGTGCAAGTCCAATTCCCCACCCAGGCTAATTAGTCCTGGAGACAGCCATGCTTACACCCTGGGGAATTATGCAATTATGCACCCACACAATTTTGTGCATGAAAGGCATAATAATTGCATAATTTTGCATAATTTAACTGCAGCTGGATTTATGCCTCTACTTTTATGATGTGGAGAACTGCATGCTTGGACAGCTGGATAAGTGAGGAAGGGAGCTCCTGCCTGCAGGAGGAGGGGTGGGCATGGAGGGGTGTGGCTGGGTGTGGGGTTTGTGGGTGTATATGGGCCATGCACCATTGGGCCAGGCCGGCCAGCTCAGTGCCTCTACGTGGGGCTTCCAACACTCCAGTGGGAAGCCACCCAGAGAGCCATGGAGCCCACCCGGCCCAATGGCATGCGGCTCCTGCCTGCAGTGCTGCAAGCCCCACATGCTGGCACAGAGCCAGCCTTATCTGGTGTGAAGATGCACACCGGTGAGCTGGGGGCCAATTCCATGCCAGCACATGCAGGCCCTGGGATTCAGCCAGAGATGCGTGCTGCCGAGAGCTCTGCCTGCTGTGGCTATGAGCGCCCTGAGGGCCTGTTGCCTGCTGCTGCTGAGCCACCAGCGGCAGGGGCTGTGCACCATGTGAGGAGGGGAATGTGGGGGGGGCCCATACCTACCTACAAGCCCACACCCTTTCACAACCCCCACCACAACCCCCACACCCACCCTCAAACCTCACAAACTCCTACACTCACACCCCCCATAAACCGCACACCCATCACAAACCCCACACTCATCCACAACCCTCCCAATACACACAACCTTACACCTTCATAAATCCCCCCATACACACACCCCACACGCACCCCCCAACCATACAAAGTACCTTCATATATTTCTAAAAAAGGTTCAAATAGTGCTATATTTAGTTTAATTTGTAAAAAAAATAGAAGTAATTAATTTTGCATCATTTTGAGTTGTTCTGCACATTATTTTGATTTTTTCTGTGCATAATTCCTTGGGGTGTAACTGCTAGAGTGCAAGCATCTTTGCATAGCACTACATTTTGCTACCTGTAATAGCATCTGTCTTACCCCCATACTCCATGAGACAATTACCTAAAACTTGTTCTAACAAGTTTTACTTCCTTGTAGCCACATCTGCATGAGATACTGATTGCACACTTGTTACTGTGGAGTCATTTAGTACTTGTATAAGCAATAGTACTTATTTATACAAGTACTGAATGATTGTGCAGTAACTGCAGTTACTGTGCAGTACCATTGCCAAATGGCTTTTTCATGATGCTGACTGCACAGTAGCTCATTACTACTGTGCAGTAGGGCTGTGCAAAGCTTTGGTCATTGATTTGATTTGGAGGAGATTCGGCCCAATTTGGCAGACGAATCTCCATATCAAATCAGGAGACCTGTTAATCTCTTCAGATCGAATTAGATGCCTCCAATTCAATTTGGAGAGATTCAATGATTTGGCAGTAGACAGCTGTATATGTTTTTTCTATGCACCTCAAGGTACCAGGCGTAACTCGTGAATGCTGAGATTGTGGAGTGAATGGCGTGTCCCATGGCAGTGGGGGGGAGGGTCCCCCACGTGCTCGACAGCGGACCCAGAAGTGGACCAGAATTACCTCCAGTCCACTGTCAAGTCCGCTGCCAAGCATGCAGGGCACCCCCTCACTCCCTGGCTCGGTGACTAGTGCCTTCTGGGTCTGGGGGGCCACCCAGGGTCTCCCCATGACTGATTGCTGAGCTGGGGAGGTTTGGAGGAGTCCCCCAGGTGCTTGGCAGCAGACCCAGAAGTGAACTGGAAGTACTTCCAGTCCACTTCCAGGTCTACCGCCAAGTGCACAGGGGACTCCCCCACGCTCCCATGGAACACTCCCTCCACCCCACCATCGCAGGGTTCACGAGCTGTGCCTGGTACCTTGAGGTACATAGAAGAAACATACAAAGGTGTTTCTGGCTGAATCGCTGATTCTTCGAATCAGAATTGAATCTTCAGATTCAGCCAAATCGAATCGGGACAGTCTCAATCGACTTAATCAAATCACTGTCTCGCGAATTGCACCAAATCCGAATCTGAATTGAATATGCCTGCTTCACACACCCCTACAGTGCAGTAGTATCGCATCATGCTTCCTGCCAGACATCGCTACTGCACAGTAGTAAGAAGGTACTGTGCAGTCAGCGGTTCATGTTGACACAGCCTTGTTAGGAAATAAATAGTTTCTGGTGAGTTTTCCATGCAGCTGTCATTAGATTTGTTTGGAAAGTAGAGTCATTCTAATTAACAAGATTATACTGGTATAACCTTAACTTCTGGATGTGCTTCAGATTAAATATGGCTGAAATGCCCATTGCTCCAGGATCACTATTTGATAGTGAGCAGTTCAGTCAGTTCCCTAGGACACCATCATGATACGGAAACAAAGAGCAGTACAGTCGAGAAACAAAATGATTCCCTCTCTTTTTCTTTAAATAATGTAAAAGTGAGAGTGCTTGCACTACAGACCATGCTGTTTATTACATTTAAAGTCAATCTGAAGTTTACAACTTAGACTACAAGGTATAGGACCATTACTGACTTCCTTTATGAGGAAGTCATTATATAATTCTCCATCTGCAGCTTCCATGGAAGGAACTGGTAATAGCTCAGAGGAAAGAATGCTGGATTAGAATACTGATAAATCCGACACAGTGCTGGACTTCCTATCTTCCCTAGAATATGGCCTTTCCATTTTATATCAGAATGTCTTGGCACCAGTCTTGGCCTCATAGGCTGCGTCCAGATGAGCGTGGCCGTGCAGTATGTGGCACCGTAGACACATGTGCAGTGCCACATACTGCTCATTTAGATGTCCTCTGTGCTGCAAGGGCACGCTGCCTATGCATGTGCTGCTCTGCCTTTTTTTTCCAGCGGGTTTTTTTCACCCATGGATATCTGGGGGGATATCTAGGGATCAGAAAATTCTGCAGGAAAAAAAAAGGCAGAGCAGCGCATGGATCGGCAGTGCCCACTGCTCAAAAGTGGAGCCGGACTGTCCGGAGCCATGCTTCGGCTGCCAGCCAGAATCCACATGGCAGAATTGCTGCAGCTCCAGGAGGCCCCCGGGTAAGGCTGCTGGAGCCAGCCCAGTGTTGGCCCCAGCCTCCCCTACCCCACCCTGGGTAACTTGCCATGTGCCAAAGTGCTCATGGCACAGACGTTCCCAGGGGACAAGTAGTGGGGGCACAAAGTACGGTGCTGCTACTTGTCCCCAGGGGAACCAAACGTCCACAATCATCTGGATGTGGCCATATTGTCTCAGCCTGTCCTTCTTGTGTCAACATCATAGACAGCCCTGCATGTCATGATGGTACAATTGCAACCACATAGGCAGGCTAGTCCTGCCTAGCTGATGTCACATAATATCTTTTTTCATTTCAAATCAAACACTGAAGAGGTCAGTGTGTTTTGAAATAGTCGCATTCACCCAGAAGGTACATTCAAACATACCACAAATTGATTATTCAAGAGGAACCAATATACTGTAAAGATATAACATTTTGAACTCCTGATTCCCAACTGCCTATAAATGTGTAGAATATTCCCTAGTTTGCTTTGGCAGTTTAATCCAAACTGCATTAGGTTGTGCAGTCCTCTTGAGTTTCAGCTATTGCAGGTGTATAAAAAGCGTATCTAAAACTCCTGTGTACATTAGAATTAGCTCCCTTAGGACTGATTTTAAGATTATACAGTTAACTTTTAAGACTGTATGTGGTGATACTTTCCTTATTTATCCTAGCTGTTTTTACACATCCCTAGTGTAGGCCTCTAGAAGATTTAATAACTATTCAAGATTCTTTTAAGTATAGTTAGGGATACCACTTTCTACTGTAGATAAAATTCTTGTCCCCCAAGGTATTAAAAGATAGTGAAGTTCTTTCAGTTATTTAAGTCTAGATTCAGTATACGCAGGAACGTGTGTGTGTGTGTGTGTGTGTGTGTGTGTGTGTGTAGGTATATATTCCTGTGAAAACTGTTCACACGAACACACAAAGACCTCAGCTTCCTTGTCTGCATTTACAATGCATTACATCATGCACGTTCTACCAACTTCATTAACTTTGTATGTGCTACAAATGTAACTAACCTTGTCTTTAAGCTAAGTTATTTCCCACTACAGGCATACCTCAGAGATATTGCGGGTTCGGTTCCAGACCACTGCAATAAAGCAAATATCGCAATAAAGCGAGTCACATGAATTTTTTGGTTTCCCAGTGCATATAAAAGTTATGTTTACACTATACTGTAGTCTATTAAGTGTGCAATAGCATTATGTCTAAAAAAAAATGTACATACCTTAATTAAAAAATACTTTATTGCTAAAAAATGCTAACCATCATCTGAGCCTTCAGCGAGTCGTAATCTTTTTGCTGGTGGAGGGTCTTGCCTCAATTTGTAAAAAAAGCAATATCTGCAAAGCACAATAAAGCGAAGCGCAAAAAAACGAGGTATGCCTGTATATCAAATAGCTCCATAAAACACATTCTTTCTCACTCTGTCTCTCTCTCAGAGGCGCACACACACCCAGCTGTGTTTGTGAGTATACAAGTATACTCCATATATATCTCTCTCTCGATATGCAGTGCTTTTATTGCAAGAATTTTTACTGCTTTTTACTCTTACATACATTTGGTACTGTTCTTTTGTATTATCTAGTATTAATTGTTATTCTTTTTGCTTGTATGTTAAACATATAATTAGTCTGGTTCTTCAAACCCCTGGACCACATTACTGTCATATGTGCATACAGAGCCATAAAAAGATCACTGAAGAAAAGACAGCCATGTTTCCAACTGATGATTTAGCTGGTAATTTATCCCTTGGGCACTCAAGCCTTTGATTGGCACAATGAAAACAAAAGTAGTAAAACCTGGAATTTATAGACACCAAGAGACAAGTGATAAAACTTTGTTACTGATGTTCTGTGCTGCTTGTGAATTACCATGAGCTTTAGCAATATATCACTGTTCCAATTACCTTTGGCAGTTTTCATACCTCAACAAATGCCACCAGGAAAGAAAAGGAGTCAGCAGTAAGTACGTATCATAGGAGGGCTGTATGGCAATATACTTTGCTTACTCTTTGGTCCCTGTGGAGTTAGTGTACGTTGAGGCAGAAGGTGTGAAATAATTTTAAAATACATCTGGAATATTAGGAGTAGAGGAACAGCAATACTATTCTACCAATTCTGGCATTTTTTCTCTAGCAATGGCTAAGGCAGAATGTTTCCCCTAATGTGCATACGATAAGTCATATTTTAGTGTCCTGTGAAATATTTTTGCATGGTGAGGGAATAACGCAATGCGAGTATGGTTTACAGAACAGGCACAGGGAAAAAGTATTACATTCTGTGCATATATATAACAGGAAGATGCTGTGTCAAGACTTAAAAAGCAGAATTGTATTTCCTTTACACACCCAAATGGCACTTACCCAGCTGTGTAACTTCCGTTTTTAGAACAAAAGCACAATTGCTGTTCTATTCCACATGTCAGCTGAGCATGTGTAGTAGAGTGTACTCTGCCCAGGCAGATACATAGTTCTGTACTCACATAAATTAAATGTTAGCCAGATAAAAAACTGATGATTACTGGGTGTTAGAAAACAGGAGAGGAGGGCACATTCACATTTTAGCCCTGTGGTTAAGGCACTCGCCTAGGAAGCAGGAAACCCATGTACTTTGTCCTTTTCATCCGGGGGAATTTGAACTTGCATTTCTCTGACTTACTAACATAGGGGTCTAGCCACTGGTCCACAGGTTAAGCATTATTCAGACCCCTCTTCTGGCATCTAATGCCTACTAGCCATGGTTTTTTTGTCCAGCTATAATTTTGGGACAAATGCTCACCCAGGTATGCAGATGTGGAGCAAACTACCAGCCTAGCTAGCGTGAAGCTTACTGCACATGCTCAGTAGCCATATGGAAGTTTGCATGTCCAGACTACATGTGGAATAGAATTACTGGCTTTGCATAGGTTCCAAAAATGGCAGCTACGTGGTTGGGTACCTGCCCTTTGGGTGCATAAAGAGAAGAATGTGCCCAACATCCCCTTGAAGAGCAGTTTGCCTTTGTTTCAGTAGTGGATTTTGAAATGCTTTCTTCTTAATATTTGGACTGTAAAACCTCCGACCAGAATCAGCTTAGCCAGGTAACCAGGGTCCTGAATCTAATGACTGAACTTGTTCTGAGCCAAAATCTCTGCTTCTGTAAGCATACAAAATTCCATGAGAGTTCATGGAACAGCATCCATTTCAAACAGCTGTGATCTGGTCCTCTGTTTCCATTTTACATATAACTGCTGGTGCTCAAAAGCAAAGGCTTTGCCAAGAGAGACATCAGCGAGTTTCCTTTGGCTGAGAACTTCTCCAGTTGTTCTTGGCTTATCCTACACTAACTACCTGTCACCACTGGCACTGGGAGGATTCTAACAAGTTACCTGGAGATAAACATCCATTTCCAACCCCCGGGAGTGAGCCAATTTCAGAAATATCAGAGGTGCGTCACAGCTCCTGTCTACCTCTAAATGAGCTGCTTCTGACTGTAGTATGTACAGCAAAGGAAGAAGGGAAGTAGGGGAATGCCTGTCTGTACTCATTTTATTCATATATGTACTTAACCTCTGCTTTTTTTGCTGTACCTGCATAGATTTTCCATGCCTTTAAATCAAATCACTAAAATCCTTCACCTGTTAGGAGCATGCAGACACACACGCTTATTCATGTATACCCTGTCCTCAAATTAAAATATAGATTCAGGATTGAAACCGAGGCAGTAATATCAATGTGAATGTCAGAAACACCATAGAGAGTAGTGGGAGTAAAGGATGAAGAAGCGAGTCTTACAAAGTTTTCTAAAGAACTCAAGATGCAGTGTTGCTCATTCCTGGCAAAGAAAAGTGATCAGCTGAGCCACATTCTGAAGAATGAGGAGAGACAAGAGTTGGTTTTACATAGTTATTCTTCAGTCTTGAAAATAAATATCACAGACATGTCATTGGTGAAGTGACACCTCTTACATTTGTGTTCAGCTTCAGAAGGTCAACAGAGCTAAGAGAGCCAGCCAGGAAATAGAATTTCTATCCCATGGGAAATTCTGACATTTCAAAATGTAATCCCAAATCAGGACAAAATGTCAAAATTTACTGTAGAACACAAGTTCCAAAATATTTTGTTTTGGAAACATCTAAACACCTTCATGAAAACTTTTCACATGAAAACATAAAAATCTGCTGTAATATAAAGGTTATATATTGCATATTATATTAAAATGTCGTACATATATCTTACAAGCAGAATATGGTGTAGGATATAACATGATATAATATACAATGCTGTATATAATATTAGATACTATAAAAATGTATTGGATACTAAATATAATATATTGCTGTGGGTTGGGTGTAGTACCACCTTTCATTTACGATAGTGATAAAAATTCATTAAGATTTTTGATGGAACCAAAAAGCAGAAGCCTCCAGTGAAAATGCTGGGCTGTGCATGGCACATTTAGGGGCAGGGGTGTTCCTGGGCACTGTTTCAGGAAGATTTGCAGGTCTGTAAAAGCAAGGCAGGAAGGCCAGATAAGATCAGAGCTAAGAAAGTCAGAAAGCATAATACACAACCACAGGAGCCCTAATAGCATGCCTAAAGAAAAAAATTGAGAGAGCTTTTGGGTTACGTGTTGGCTGAAAGAGGTTTCCAGTTGTAAGCAAACTGTTGTCTGGTGTTGGTTTCTCTTCTGTCAAGGAAATAGGCCTTTGTACATTCTTTGTAAATACCTGGGGTTACATTGTTAATTGACTCTATCAGTAGTTTCTCCTAATAAAAACAACCCACAGGGCTCCTGGTTGTCCATTTATTCCTGAATTTTGGATAACTATTTGGATGCAAAAAAGGGATAACATTTAAAATTAGGTAAGTCTTAAAAATATTTAAAATAAAAGGTATTCAACACAACGAAAAAATGAAATGCAGAAGTTAGAAACACAACAAGGTAAAATTTAATTCAAATGCTTTTGAAATATTTCAAAAAATAATTAATATTAACCCATTTTGGCCTGGGGCATGGAGCACAGTCTAGCTTTGGTCCCAGCCCAGCCATGCACCAGCAGTTGCAGTGGCAACAGCTCCAGCCCTGGGACGTCAGAACTACTGCATGGCTGGGCCAGGGTCAGAGCTTCATGTGCTCCATGCCCCAGGCTGGAACGGGGCTGGACCCGCGACTGCCGGTAAGCAACGGGGGAGCAGAAATTGTGGGGGGCAGAGCAAGCAGGTAAAGTGATGGGGCAGCTTTTTTCTATGTTGAATGGGGAAAAACCCTTGTCTTGGATTCAAGTATGTATGGTAGGTAAATTGAGTGTGTATGGTTTTCTGTAGCTGGAGTGTGGCTAGTTATGAAAAGCGGTGAAAACCATTTCTCACTTTAACTATGAGAAAAAGGCAAAATAAGTGTCAGGAAGTCCATTGTTCAGCAAAAGTTGCTAGTGTAGTATGCTTACAACTTCATTTATTGAGAGTCAGTAGTAGGAAAGGCATGTTCTTAACAAGGTAAAATGGTGCATGGATTTGAGAGTGTGGGGTTTTATTACTTTCTCTCCTTATGATTTCAAAATGAAAGTAAGTTTAGGAGGAGGTACAGCTGGTCCTCTAAGTGCTGTTCATGATGACTACTCAGATTTACACAGAGAACTGGCATTTCCCAGATCTGTCACATTAGAGGCATCCAAAGGGGAATTTCTAATTAGAAGAGGTGAGGTGGGGGCAATAAAGTCCCTCTTGACACTGGATCAGTCCTTATAGCAACTGCTGCTGCAGTACCGCAGGGCTAGTTACTGACAGGTGGCAGCTGTGAGGGAAAGCTCTTGCCACACGATTTGCTTGAGGGCAGTGCTAATGAGAAGCCCTAACGTGAGGAAGGGTTTGTAATTGTGGGGAAAAAATTCAGTGCATGTTTAAAAAAGAAGAATCAGTTCAGCTGTTCTGTGTTGTACTCTGTTGGGGATTTGCTGACCAGCATTTTCCTTTTGATATTGATGCGTATAAACAATCTTCCTGTGCACTAGTGACTTTATTTCTGAAGATTGTTCAGGTCCTCTTTACCGTATATCGTTCAGAGTATATTCCTGCATTGTACATGCATTCTCATTGCACTTGTATAGATCAGAGGAAATGTATGTATTGTCAGCAAGAAGATATATATTTTAATTCACAAAAGGATTAAAATAAGTAAAGTAATTATTTAGAAAGTGCTATCACTGGACTGTCTGTGAGCAATATAGGTCATCAACATCAATATAGGTCAACTCCAAGACAATGTGATAACTATTAGAATCAATAGGTGTCTTCAACCAACTAAAGCAGTTTTGCCCAGCATGTTAAAATAAGAAGGTATCAGATTGCCATATCAGAACAGATCAATAGGTTTCAGATTTGACTCATTGATTTAAGTTAAAAGAATTATATGGACAGACTTTTTAATAATATTTTCAGTTTATTTTCCCATCATATATGCCTTTAAAATAACAGTATAAAGCAAATACATGATAAAAGCAGAAACATTAGAAAGACCAAGATATGTGCCTATGAGATATCACCATCTTCTTTGTTACAAATGATTGTGTGTAATTAGAACATCATGAAAATAACGATACTTGTGTCCATTTTCATGTAAGGGTATAACTTTTCCCTTTGGATTAATTTTGATTATATAGATACACTTCAAGAATAGGCAGACAAAAAGCAAAAGATTATACCAAATGGGAAATATACTAGCAGTCAAATGGCTGTATGATGACTGACCCTAATTTACTAACAAGATGTTAAATATCATAAATGAAACATGAGCTAAACGTACCTTATTACCATAAAAGCTTTAAAGTCAGGGAAACAAGGATTGTGTTGTTAGGACAAGCTGTTTTTTAATGACTGGACTAAACAACTGTTCTGCTGTGTAAATCAACCATAGTGCATTTATTATTTAATGACAAACCTTGATATTGAAAAATAGGGGTCCATAATAGAGGGCTGCTCAGTATAATCAGCGTAATTTGCTCCCTTTCTTTTGCAATACAGCTAACTGAAAGACAAAAAGCAACAGGCAATCTACAGTTTCACAGCATATTCTGTCTGCAGAAATCAGGATGCATATCCCTTTTTTCTCTTGTCCCAAACAGGTGCATTCCAAAAAAGGGCCAGAGTTGAGATTAGCCCCAGATAAATAAATATTAAAGCAAAACCTGAACAATTACTTGGCCACACACACTGTCTGTTTTTATAGCCATTTTATGTTAGACTAAGCTATTGCTGTTTATTCTGCCTTCTCATTATGGATATAAAATCAGCTTAATTAATGGAAAAAATCTGGAGTATTATTAAGTAACATTGCATACCTTTGTGGTATATAGCTGTTGATCCTGCACTACTTTGGTTAATGAGTCAGATCTTGAGCTACTGACTTCAGTTTGAATTTTGCTATTGACGTCAGTGGCATTTAAGTCAGACTGTATGAGTACATACACATATCTCAATATATTACCATACAGAGATATTTGAGGTATCGCTGAGATGCTGAAAGCAACATGGGCATGTTAATGCAGTACTCTGCCCAAGCTAATCTATCCTACTTCTCAGGTGTGGACAGATGTTTTTGTGAACCACTTCAAATCCCACACCAATATGAAGCGCTTCACATTTGGAGCACTTCAGCATCAGGCTGAAGACATATAGGCCCCTCCCATCTGAAACACTTCAAAATGGCTGGAAGTTTCCCGTCAGCTTCAAGGCTGGAGAGCAGACCAGTTTTGCTCCCAGAGGCCTCATCAGTTATAGGAATGGCACTGTCACCCCAGGGAACCACAAATGGATGCCTACCATTTCCTTGCCTTGCAGTCCCTGGCTGAGCAGAAGGTGCTATCTCTCCTTTCCTGCTCAAAACAGGCATGGTCTACCTGGGCATGCTATTTCTCTTCTTCCAGACAATCTGCCAGCTGCTGAGCAATAGCATGACAGCACAAGACAGTTTGATCAAGACCCTGGGAAGATGCCTCCTTGACATGTGCTACCTACTTTGCACCACTGGCACCAGTATACCTACAGACAATGTCATGCAGGACACCAGGGAAGATGGCATAGACTTTTCAAACAGCATCAGGCCCCCCAGTGGCATCTACCTTGCCATCCTGTACCCTGACCACCAAAGCATGGAGTATATAAATTGCTAGGGTTTCTTCTCCAACACTGTGAACCACCAAGGCAGGTTTATATTATGACCACCAGCTGTGCAGGCAGGGTGCATGACTGCAGGGTCTTTAGGTACTCTAGGAATGACATGGGGGGAGTTTGCCCATGGGGATACTAACATCAAAGTGAAGAGGGTAACTGTTTCCCTCTTTCAGCTATATGAGGACCCAGCATACCCACTCTTCCCCTGAATCACGAAGCCTTACACAGGGCACTTGGATGCTAGGATGGACCTGTTCAACTACTGGCTGAGCATCTACCACATGACCATGAAAAGCACCTCCAGTGCTGACCAGTTCCAGTGGAGGGAACTGGGGGTGTGCCTGGACAGCACAGAGTACTACCTACCCCAAATGGTTATCTTGGCCTGCATCCTGCATAACATCTGCAAAGTGAAAAGGGGAACCTTTCCAAAGGACTTGGCAGAGAGTGCTCAGTGGCTTGTGAGCCAGTACAAAGCACAAGAGGCTGAGCCCTTGAAACACAACCATCAGGGCATTCTTGTTAGGTACACCCTGCCACTTTCACCATTACTGACCAAACTCAGCAACAGAGCAGGGCTCTATCAAGCAATGCTCCCTGCCCCCGCAATCTGGAGTAACTCTTCATAGTAGGCAGAAATCACCCTGCAAGTTCCTTTTCTTATACCATTATAACATGTTGTTATGGCCTTCTTATACCACTCCTTCAGCACTTTGACTTTGGCATAGCATCGATGCCAGTTGCAGTTGGCTCCTCCCAAGCAACCATTCTGGAGGCCATGCCTTTGTAGATGGCGTGGTTGTGGTGACTCCTCTGGAGTGAGCTGTGGATGCTCTTGCATCAATCAGGTGGTGAGCGCAGGGAATTTGCTGTATATGAAGAGCTGCAGCAGGAGCCTACGTTGAGCAATGAGCTCCCAGCTCATTACACATGCACAGCACAGCTAAAGGAGAGTGTAAGCACACACCCCTCACTCTACTTCTGGATCTACTACCGAGTATAGCCATCGATAAATAGTCCTCTGTTTTCCTCCTTTTGTCTTGAGTAACTCCTTCCATTCTAAAGTAACTTTTGTGACAGTGTTTTGTTGACTTCATTTCTCCTCTTTGACAGCTCCTAGATTGCTTTGTCATCCCAGTGGTGATATTACTGTCCTGGTTCTTCCTGCTGGTACGATATAAGGCAGTGCATTTCATCGGAATTGTGGTCTGCATTCTGGGCATGGGCTGCATGGCAGGAGCAGATGTCCTTGTTGGGAGACAGCAAGGAGCAGGTGAGTGGATATGAACATCTCATTCAAGGAAAACATTGTATCAAGTGGTGTGAGAGGGCAGTAACAGGCCAAAAAGAAGGAAAGGTCCCAAGAACCCACCTGGAGTTTAAAATGTGGTGTTCTTCTGTGTCCAACCAAATTCACTGCCCAAAATTTATTCATTCAAGGAAGAACATGGCCCTTGCTAATGAATGTTAGTCCCCTCAGGTGGATGAAATGGACTACTAGAAGCATCAGCAGCCCCCATGCCTACCTTACTAGCTGCATTTGCTTACTACCCTTTTGCTCACTTCAAGCAAATACCCACCGTCACTGGTTAGATACTTAGATAAATTACTGTGCATACTGTATGATTCACCACATCTCAAAGTAAAGCTTAAACTTGGATTTGTCTGCACTGTACCTGGCAAGAACCTCCTAATATGTAAAATGTTCTTGTGGCACCCTGTGGCATTGTACCAATAGTGTATGTTTAGTTACTATTACAGCACACTAATGGGCAGAATAAGCAAAGTTACATTTCATCAACCAATATCTTCTATCACATTGGTAGTCCTAATGCCAACCAGAATGATATGGGAAGGGCATAAATTCTGTGCAAAGACTGTCAATTAGATACAGTTTTCAGTCTTAATTAAAAGTACCAAATTGTGAGCTGAGCATAATACACTGGGATTTACAATACTTGAGTCAGCTTTTGGAATACAAATCAACTGCTATAAAAACAGCATTTGCCTTGATGCTGCTGAACAAAATCAAGGCAATCTGACAGAGACTAAACCAGTCAATATTGCCCTGTCCCAAAGACTTCCAAACCATCTCCCTCTCCAGAAGCACCTCTGTCCCAGCAAAAAAGAAGCAGGCCTGTTTGGTCCTATGTATCAGCCAGTCAAAGCTGAGCTAATTTAAATTCAGACCCAACTGAAATCAAATGATTTCAAGCTCCAAAGGAAGCATCCTTTCTCCCTGGCTACTGAATCATCTGCTTTTTAGGAAGTGGTTCATTGGAAGCTTGCTGCACCAAGTTAAAGGGAACATTTCTGGTTCAGAGGCCAGAAAGCTATCTGTAAGTACACAGCTTACACAAGGAGTCTGCCCAGTGGAGTTCCAAGTTCCTTTAAAAGGAATTCAGTAGCAGTAGATCTGTTAAGTAACCCGTCTGTTGTACATTCATTAACAGATGTGCAGCTACAGAGACGTCTGTTCAGGTTATTCAAAGCCAGTTGAGTTAGGAAATTGGAAAAAACTTTGAAACTGAAACTGGATTTGCATGAAATCCATTATGTGTTCCATCTCCCTAGCAATCTACTTTCTTCACAGGATTTCACTCGTCATGTTAAGCAAAATGAAAAAGCTAGATATAATATATCAATTACTAGTGTAACTCTTCAGCCTGGGACTCTGAAGGTTGTGTTTAAGAAGAAGACACTATTTGCCATATGCTCTGCTAAAGAGCACGTATAGGTATCGAGTAGTTTTATTCAGAATGTTCTATATGCATGCATTCTTGCCTACTTCAAATGTAAACCTGGCCCTAAAAGACTGACTGTGCTTGTTGGTACATAGGGAGAAGAACCTCAGCCAACTGCCTCTCATAACAAGTGTTCCAGCACCTTTAAAATTGTAAAATGACTTTATTAAGATGCAAGGATATATTTTTGTGTCACATGTTTCCCCTAAGGGAGTAAAATAAATGAGCTGAAACATTTATGTTAAGGAGTCAAGATAGGCACTAAAAGTCTAAATACACAAATAATAAACATTGATTGTAAAATAAAAGGCTTTAGGAAGCAGTTCCATAAAGAGCCTGGCACTGTTTATTGTATATTTTCCTGGACCAAGCAAGCAAAAGGGATGAACAAAAACCTAGTGGAGTTTAATTCATTTTCAATAAGCGCCTTTTTTCCTAGGTAAAACTTGCTTACATTCCAGAGGAGTTAACTTATGCACTTACAGGATTTACCTGATATCACTATAACAAGTTCTGCCATGATGATATTATTATTTATCATGTTAGTAGATATTATTATTTATCCAGTTAACAGTATCAGTCCCCACTAAAAAATAAATTATACCTATATTAATATAGGGTTTGGACATTGAGTAAATCACTTGCAAGGTTACTCCCATACTTTGCATTCTCATAGCACCATTCATCCATTTGGTGAAGAGGGTATTGTACGGAGACCAATCCCCTGCTTGTGCCCTCAGACTCACATAACTTGGATGCCACACCTCAGGGAGACCCACAGGTTGGGCAAAACCAGCTGAATCACTTTGCCTCCACCTGTCAAGTATCAGAAGCTTGGGTGTAGTTGCTGGCTGGGAACGAATCCCTCTGGTCCCAAATGGCATACCAGAAGAATGGCATACCGGCACTAGTGCAAAGAGCAAGGTAACTGTGCTCCAGGCTCATTCCATAGAGCCCCAATCACCCTTCCCACTGCCTGAAAGGTATGGCAGTGCTTGGGGGGGGGGGCGTTCCTTACCCATTGTTGCCTTTTATTGTTATCCCAACTTCAAACCTGCTTCAGGGATCACAAAAAGGCAAGCCTTCTGGGATAACTTCAATTGGCCTGCACCACTAGTGGAGCAGGATAGCCCTGTCTTTCAGGACCAGGAGACATTTCTCCATGAATTCCTCAGTATGTTCAATGTCCTCCACTCAATCCAGACAGCAGAGGCCATATTGTCACCAAGGCAAGGGTACTGTCATCACCTATGCTTCCGTCTTCTGCCTCTAATTATGGTGGACACCCCCTGGAACAGAACAGCCCAGTTTTACCAATTTTGGTGGAGTCTGAGGTAAGAGGTAAAGGACAAACTTACACAGGTGGAACTGACCTCAGGGCTTGACACCTTCATGGACCTGGCAATGGGCATTTATCAATGACTGTAAGAGCGGAGGGAGGAAGAGGTACTCCTTACCCCCTCCTGGCCCACATCTTGGTGCAGTCGCTCCCAAGCCTATGCAGACTGGGGGGTTCTGTCACCTTACACCAGAGGAAAGGGAGCAATGGCACCAACAGGATCTGTGTCTCTCCATTGTGAGGCCCAGGGACACAGATTTGCCAAATGCTCCTAGAAAGTTGAGTAGGGAAATGAGTTACTCCAGGCCCAGTAAGGGGGGCCCATCTTGGGGTCATCAAATACTCCCTTCACCTACTCAACCACAGAAGTCCACAGCAAGCCCAATGCTCAAAACCTTCAGTTAACACCCACCTCCAGGTCCTGAGTCAGATCAGCCTGCTTCTGGTTCTAACCCGGGACTCTGGGGCAGTGGACAGTGTTATTGATGAGACCTTCACACAGGCCATAGGAATTCCATTAAGGCAACAAACCAAGCCAGAGACCATCAAAACTGGAGATGCCTTACCTCTGGCATCTGGTACCTTGGAGTGGGAGAACACTGCTCTGGAGATGAACATCCTCAGACATCCTGAGATGATATGCTTCAGGGCAATCTGTTCCCTGCATTACCCCTTGATTCTGTCATGCCCCCCTTGCCAGATGGAAAGCCTTTGAGGTTTGCTTTGATCCCAGCTACTGTCAGCAGCATTGCTGGTGCCTCACAAATAGCAGAAATACATCAATATATTTGAGAAGAAGAATGCAGAATTCCACCCCCAGCACACACCAGGATTATGACTGCTCCATCAACCTACAGCTGAGAGCAAAGATCCCAGTAGGATGTATCTATGCTATGCCAGATCCTCAAATTGCTGTCCTCTGCAAATATCTGCAGGAAAACCTGGCGTAAGAATTCATAAGAAAGTGCACCTCACCTGTGGAAGCCCCTATCCTATTCTATAAGAAGAATGGGAGCTTCCAACTCTGTATAGACTATCAGGCCCTGAACCAGGTCACCATCTGCAAACACCATCACTTACCTCTTACCCCAGAGCTGCTTGATCAACTAAAAACCGCCCACATAGTCACCATATCCCCCAGCTTCCTAATTGAGTCTGTTCCTAAACTCTGTTCCTGGATTGACATCCTGGCTTCCTGACTCAGTTTGTCCCTGGAATCTGCTTGTTCTTCCCGACTCATTGGCACCTCAGTTCCTTGAGTGATCCTAGCCCTGGCCACCCACAACCCACAATAATACTGGGACTGGATCAGCCCCAGCTGGATGTTGGCATATTACAACTCTGTGTACATCTCCAACATCCCCTACATTCCACTTCACTACTCCAGTCTTCAAGGCTGCACCAAAGTAATTTTATATACATATGAATGTATTATGAGCAGTTTAGGGGCAGAAGAGTCGCATATGAGAAACCCCTTGACCAAATAAGCTTTTAATTAGCATTAGTCAAGAGACATAATTACATCCTTCTCGTTATCTTCATCTTCCATCTATATAATCAGTCCAGTTTTCCTCAACAGGGCTTCAAATGTAAACCGAAGTATGCAAGTAGACTTAAAATATACAAATAGCAGCTTTAAAGCAAAACGTTTGGTCTCAGAGCCAAATTTCCCGAAGGAGGCCTCTGTAAGATATGAGATATGCATGAAGCCCATTCTTCGAAACCATATAAGGTTAGGGTTCAAATTCATAATATATGGGTACAGTAGTGGTTAAATGACTTCAGTATATCACCTTGAATGACAGTCATTGTGACAACAGCCTGACAAGAAATCTTCTTGGCTCAAGAGCCCAGATTTTGATGCACATGCAAATGTCTTTGACAAGCCATTCTCTAAAACCAAGTTCTGAGGTCAATAATAACTCTTCAGTATTGCTTTGCAAAGGAGCATGGAGTGTCATGTCCTAGCTGAGATAAATGCTAAGTGACTGAGATCAACTGAGAGATAACTGGACCTCAGGTATAGGCAAAATTTTTCAGTGAATTATAGGGGGAGGGGGGAAGCATACAGCACAGGAGCTCCATCTTCCCCTCATCTATCCTCTCCCTCCTCGGGCTTGGGAAGGGGGCGACTCTGGCAGGCTCCTGGGAGGTGTGCAGGAGCACTCTCCAGCTGCTTGCCAGAGTGGGCAGGCTCCAAGCGCCCTTGCACCGAACACTAAATGTCTGTTGGGTTTGCTCCCACACTAACTTACAGCACTTTAAGTAAAGCACTATTAGTTAGAGTGCCTCCACCAGGGGCTTTTTGAACATCTGTACTTAGCCTTTGTGTTTAGGAAAGCTGAACCACTTGTTCAGCTGAGGCCAAAGTTGAATTACAATGCCTTCCCTGGACCCTCATGAACTACAATAAACCCACATGGATTTCAGAGCCTTTCATATAGCTCACCCATACTTAACATGAAGTTGTAACTGTGCTATCGTTAAGAGAAAATATTAATATTCTATTATCTGAGGCTTAAGCTAAGGTTTTTTTCCGTGGTGCTTGGCAAAAAGAAGACCAAATGAAAGTAAAGGTCAAACCTGCAAAGGCAGTTGCTTAATTTCAAACATGCTGGCAGTAGAGTTGTACAAAGGACAGAAATATTAATATTTCAAATTTAGAATGGAAAATGGAAACTTCAGAATTCTCCATGAAAGAAAATTCCGTAATAAAATGTATTTGGGTGGATCTTTTTCAGTTTTGCTTTAATCTAAAACACAAAATATTTTTTAAGTTATTTCAAAACAAACAATCAAGATATTTCATTCCCAAAATGCAAACCTGGGTACTTCAGCATCATAGGAACTTTTGAGATGAAATTCCAGCAAAACTCCCCATCTTTGTAAACAAAATGGATGCAAATATACTGTAATTCACAATTTGCATTCAAAATTGAAAGCAACCTCACAGACTGAGGGAGAAATGTATTTGTTTTTGGAGGAGTGAATCTATATGGTTGTGTTGAAATTTCTCTAAAAACTCTATTGGCAGTTCTGTTGAATCTGTTGTGACTAGGACATAATTAAAATTAGTCATGAGTATAGCCCTTTACCAGATTGGGGCCTTGCATTTTCAGGTTGGAACTTGAATAAACCTATCTGCCAGCTCTCTTTCCAAAAATAATAATATAAACCTGGAAGGTTTAAGGAGAGTTCAGTTTTTGAAAATGGCAGTATATTCAGTGATAAGCAAAGATAGTGGTTTTCTCTAATAAAAAAAAATCCCCAATTTTCAAATTTAAAAAAGTAACCCAAAATCCACATTTTTTCCATGATCAAAATGAAACACCACTAATATACATACATACATACATACATACCAGTTTAGTTGTTTTTGGAGGAGAGAATCTGGAACATATATACATACATATATATGTATATGTATATGTATAATATATATAATTAATGGTGTTCCACTAATTAGCTAATATATATATTAGTGGTGTTCCATTTTGATCACGGAAAAATGTGGATGTTGCGTTAGTTTTTTTAATCTGAAAATTGAGGAGGGGTGTTATCAGAGAAAACCAGTTCCCTGGTGATAAGGCACAATAGGCTGACCCTTTGCATCTAGTGTATTAGGCAGCACTACTGTGGTTATATACAGCCTAAAATCATCCTCATTAACACTCTATGCCACACCAAATAAAAAAAAATGATCACTGAAATACGCTATTTAGTGGGTGCATCTACATAAGACGTTTAGCACCTCAGTACAGTTTCAGCATCTACAGGTGCGGCCTCATTAGGCCACGGTAAACTAATTAACTCTGCCATAGGTTAGTGCTTGTAAATACAAGTGCTATCCTACAGCGGAGTTCTTTAGTGCAGAGCACCACGTGTAGACGCTGACAAGTCTGGCTGGGGCACGAGGGTGCTTCCGTGTAAGAGCAGCCCTCTACAGCATGTTGAGCTGGGTTGGAGCAGCCACAGGCTGGCGGGCTGACCCCCCAGGTCCCCTGCTAGCTGTGACTGCTCCACCCCAGTTCAATGTGCTGTGGTCCCAGGCACACATGTAAACATGGCACCCGGGAGCAATAAACTCTGGGGCAATATGCAGTAGAGTTTATTGCTTTGCATTAATTGCATGCGTAGATGTGCCCAGTGTGTTTCTAGACTTTACAATTCACATTCTCTTCCAGATTCTCTCCTCCAAAAACAACTAAATCTCTCCCTCAGTCTCTGTGAGACTGCTTTAAATTTTAAATGCAAGTTGTGAATCATGTACAGTATATTGCATCCGTCTTGTTTACAAAGAAGTGGGTTAACACAGTTTAGCTAGGTTGTGAATCTGTGGGAAAGACCATGCAACAACGTATCCTTCAGTAGATATTTACTGTGTTTCTCTCCTTTTATTCCTAGGTGAAAATAAGCTGATAGGGGATCTCTTAGTGCTAGGTGGAGCAACACTTTATGGCATCTCCAATGTTTGTGAGGAGTACATTGTCCGAAACCTGAGTCGAGTGGAATTCTTGGGCATGATTGGACTCTTTGGATCCTTTTTCAGTGGAATTCAGCTGTAAGTGAGTGGGTTTGAAATCTGAGCCTGTTAAAACTAATTCAAAGCCTGTTTCCTGTTGACACCAGAGCCTCTTTCTTCAAAGGTGCCATTTCTTTATGAGTTGACTCCCTTTAATCTCTGTGTTTATATCTCTTGATCAATTTTAGTATGTCAGGTCATGTCATTAAATGTCAGTAATCCTCTACATTTGATTGACAGGTGTCATTGGTGTCCTAAAAGTGCCCTTAGAGATGGAGAGCTGGAAAAGGAGTGTCTACCTATTTGTTGTTTCAAGACATGGCGATTCCACTTCTCAAGCTAAATTAGGATTGAGAGCCCCTACCTATTTTTAATCATGGTTTATGTTTTTTAAAAGTCATCCAGAATGATAAAAAGGTGGAAAAACTGACCCTGCCAGAACATGTTTTATTAATTGGTTTATTCCTTGTAACTAAAATTATGATACTTAGCGATGCAGAAACCCCCCCACAAAAACAGGTACTTTGCAGTGATAATACATCTAAAACCAAATGCTCTAAGATTGGCCCCCGAGTTTTGGTCATAACCATTTTACCCATAAAACCCTTGTGCAGGCACAAATGGGTATTTTCAGTCCAGACATGCAGGCTTTGTAGGAGGAAAGTAGGATCCAGCTTTTAAAGATTGAGCTGATAAAGAATTATGCAGTCACAAAACCTCAGATGATGATATTGCTAAATTTTATGCAGGTCTGATTATCAGCAGTGGCTGGTACCTAAAGGAGCTTTTGATTATTAATCAAAACCAGATCACTAATCTGTCCAATTGAAAATAGAATATGATCAAAATAAGTCCCTGCAAAGTTCTGCTTCACCAACCCAATTTATTTAATAATCAAGTTTTTTTTTTCACCCACTATTTTGACATGCATTTTAAATCAGGGTTGGCCAACCTGCAGGTTGTCCCCCAAGTGGCATGGGCGGCCTCTGTGTGTGGCACATGGCAGTTTGGGGAGGGGACAGCCAGCACAGTAGCAGATGGAGCAGGGAGCAGAGCAGCAAATCAGGCAGGGAGACTGGGTCAAGAAGAAGAAAGCAGAGCAGCAGATTGGGCAGGGAGCAGAGGGTAGGGAGTGGAAAACAGAGCAGAAATCAGGCAAGGGAATGGGATCGAAGTCACACTCAGGATGGTTTTGGGACTAACTTCTGGTATACCTGCAAAAAGTTTGGCCCACAGCGCTTTAAATTATACCTACAAAGAGGAACGTCTACACATGAAATGAATGCAGCTGAATAAACTCTGGCACAGTTCACACCTGAGTTTATTGCTCCTGGGCACAGTGTGTACACATATGCCCAAGACGGCAGCACGCTGAGCCAGGGCAGAGCAGCCCCAGCTTGCAGGGAACTGCAGGGATCAGCCTGCCGGCCTGAGGCTGCTCTGACCCACCTCGGTGTGCAGCAGAGGGGATGGCTGGAGCACAAGAGTGCTTCAGTGTGGGGTGAGCTGGCAAGCAGCCCCTGCACTGAAGCACCCTCATGCCCCAGCCAGACCTGTCAGTGTCTACACACGTGGTGTGGTAGAGTAAGCTGCACCGTAGGATAGTACTTGTGTCTGGCAGTATTATCCTATGGTGGAATTTATTAGTTTACTCCACCCTAACAGCACTGCACATGTAGACGGTGATGTTTTACTGCAGATCTAATTAGTCAGCTGCGGTAAACGGCTCATGTAGACACACCCAACTAGTCTTTTTTTTTTTAAGTTTGTAAAATGAAAGTTCCTAAAATATCTTATTTCCATGTGAACCCAATTTTTATATCTGAAGTATCTGTGGTTGGCAGACACGCAAGACATTGAAAGCAAAGACTTTGTCTTTCTTAATGCATATAAATACATGACAATATGTAAACTGCCATATAGAAATCTAGTGCTAATATATTCTATTACAATACCATTACCCCTTTTTGATGCAAGCAGAGTCAAAGAGCATATTTATGCATAACACACATAGCATCCATGAGCATCTACATGTGACAATCAGCTACTTTACCATAGTGATGCGCTTCCCTGGTATACCACACAGCAATGGTGAAGTAGCTGCTAAAAAGGGCCATGCTACCAGTGTTTCTATGGCTATATAGTTCCTTCCTTTTTATGCTTTTCTTTCTTGGATATACACATTTTACCAGCAAACCCCCTCTACCATCTGTGCCACGCATGTTCTTTGGTTTGGGTTCATGACATGTGCTTGTGGTTTGAGGGAGGCTGCTCATGTTTTGGCTCTCTGGTTATATAAAGGAACATAATTGTTTCTTACCTTTATTCCTCATGAAAGGCAGCTATTATGGGCACAAAGTTCATTGAGGTCTAACCCAACCCAGAGCTGCATTTGTTTCAAAGAGAAATACAGTTCACTTCTTTACATTTGTAGAAGCTTTCTCTGAAAAAACTGTAGATGATTGATTGTTGCCCATTTCAGTGCAATCAGGATCTAAATCTGATGAAAGACACTGGGGAAGAATCTAGATCAGAAGTCAGACTATTCCCAGCACAGCAACAGCAGCCCCTAATCACAAATGTTTTTTGCTGTCCATGATGTGACAGTGCTAGGATGGGAATAGGAATTAAATGGATGCTGGTATGGACAGCGTCTGGAAGAAATATAAACTGTGGTAATACAGGGATTAAAAAATAAAGCATCTATTACAAAACCTAATGTCTCAGGGACTCATTCTGATAGTAAGACTGCAGGATCTCATTGGTTTCTAGCTAAATCTTGTCTACAGAGTTGTATCCTGGGGAGGAAGAGGAAATTCTAATTTGCTTTCTGTTGAGGTATGGAGAATCTAATACAATGTATAAAATGATGAGATTATTTTGTCTGCGAAAGAGCTGAATTGTACGTGCCTTTGCATGCATGAGACGTGTCTGTTTACCTGCAATTCCCCTGGGAGTCTTTTGAAAACAAGCTGCTGCATTCTATGAGAATATTTTGGTGAACAAAATTTTAAATAAAATTAAATTTAAGAACTTTGTTTCCAGACCAGAAAAAGACAATGAAGAGTAGTACATGGGAATCTACTGCAGCCTACACAGCAACACTCCCATCAGGGTGCTTGCTCCTTGCCTCTGCCATGTAGTTGATATATATCATGCCCATCCCTCCATTTCTTGCCAGTGAGCTACCTCTCTGATCTTTCAGGTTATCTTGCCTTATTCCATACTTCCCTCTATGTATCAAACACCCTCCCAAATTACTTTGCAGAACCACAGCCTTCTCCTTACTGGCACCTTTACAATGATGCTTTAAAAGAAGGGGAATTTGGCTTGTCTGTATTTTTTTTAAATATATGTGTGCACAAATGCTAAAAACAAAAAGAGCACAAAATATTTTGTCATTAAAACTTTATTTCAATCGCCATGCCTCCATTTAGCTCTGTGTTTGGCATTTGGGGAGTGGCATTTGGGGAGTGAGTTCATTGGACTCTCTATAAAGCACATTAAAGGTAGGTCTTTACTTTAAAAGTCCTGTGGGATTTCATCCCCAAAGTCCCAGATTGGAACAGGTGATCAGCTGAATGAGGAGCAACAAAGAGCCCACATCCCCAAGACACTATCCTGAAAGCATGAGGATCTGTCTTGATACCTGTGTTCCACCTCTGGAGTTTTCTGGCATTAATAATGCGATATTAATGGGTATGTTAAGATTCACCAGATACTGAAACAGAACCCTAAACTGGACTACCCTAATCTACTGTATCTGGGCTTTATTTATTAATATTTTTGCTGTGATTATTGCCCTGTTTTATGTAAAAAACCATGGTGTTGGCTGGTTGGTTGTCTCTAAAATCAGCCTATGAAATTTTCCCCCTTTTGTCTTTGATTTGCTTAGCATTGTATCAATTCCATACAGTGAGGAGCTTTGAAGATTTGTACATCTCAAACAGATACATTATTACTCATTGAAGTTTAAGGGCTTTAAGACTATTAAGTCAGAAGACAGACTGGTAGATGGTCAGAAGCTTGGAGATAAAATAATGCAAATTGCATGCCATTAAATCTGATGATCACCCTGAAGATCTTTCAGAAACACACACGGAAAAAGTCAGGGTGGATTAAGTAGGTCTGATGGCATGTGGTCTGTGTAGATTTGTGGAGTCTGTGGATCTATCTATGTTGTTGTGTCCAGCATTCAAACTGAATGAGTGAAAGTAATTTACCTTTTGTTCCTTGCCATGCAACTTTTCCTTCTTTTGTTTTCCAGTGCAATAATGGAACACAAGGAGCTGCTGAAAGTCCCATGGGATTGGCAAATAGGTAAGAAGATACTTCAGCTCATTAGAGACTTTGCTGAAGAAGACAAATGAAGAGGAATAACATTTCGGGTGGGAGTGATGCTGTGTTTGTGACATTCCTGCAAACTACTCTCAAAAGCTGGAATGCATGCCTCATGCCTCATGCATGCAGACCTTTCTAAATGATCTTCCCCCCATACTACATATTATACACATTCCCTGCACCATTTGGTTAGGCACAGAAGAAGTGTATGCAGGTCATAAGCAGATCATTCAGGCCCAGAGTGGCATAAACCAATAACAGGGTTCCAATTCCAAGATTCAGAGCATCACTCAGATAAATTACTGGAGTAATCATGACAAGCCAATATTTTTGCCTAGTGGAAAAATAAAGAAAGAGAAAAAAAGAAAACAGAACCGAAAAACCAGTAAAGAAAATTGCCTGCACAGGGTATTCCAGGTCCATAAACACAGGAATAACTAGCCAGTACTGCACCCCAGGCAGTGGTGGTATGCAGTGCTGAACTAGTGGCTGGAGGAAGGATGGCCCTTCATTTTTTTGCTGCTGATGCATATATTAAATGGACATTTAAACACCAAGTTTCATATATTAAATGAACATTTAAACACCAAGTTAAAAATGAGGAGGTGATATCTCCTCAGTGAGCCTCCAGACACTGGTCCCACACCACCACTGGTGCTCTGCCCTCCCTGCTACTGGAACTGGAGCTGGAGTCAGAGAAGCTGTAGGGAAGGTGCAGGGTGTGGGTGGGGGAAAGGAACAGGGGACATTAGAGTGAGGTACCCCCTTCAGCTCCATTCTGGTGCCCCCTTCTACTCTTTGGCAATGGCCAGGGTGCATGCCCTACTTGTCCACCCATCATTATGTTACTGCAATAAACCTTTTTCTGAGGATAGCATTTCTTCATGCAAGTGGTTACTTTCCTTCCAAGTACCCTTGGTTGTGTATAACAGATGTTTGCTTCAAGCAAGTTTTGGTAACATCCCACACAATGAAACTCCAACTACGATTCATTTTCTGCTGTGTTTCATTTTCCCATTTCTATGCGAAAACTAAGTTTGCAGTCTTAAGATTCTATTGTAATGAGTCAAGAAAAGAAATTTAAAATCAATATTTAGAAAAAAATAAGATATATGATGCCTGTGACAGTAGAAGAATTTGAAGGAATAGTACACATCAGATTCAATGCAAGCTGATATACTGAACACAGCATCCTGCTTCGATAATACATCAACAAGCACCTCATTAATCCAGTTTTAAAATAAACATGAAGATAGCAGTCAAAAATGCATGCAAAGGCCAGTGGTTATATAGGGAATGCCTGAGAAGAGGTGCTATGAGAAGAAATGAGATGTCTGAACTCTTAAGCTAAACAGCCAGTCAGTTTAAAATATCAGCTGAGAAACCAACTTAAATGCATATTTTAGGTGCATTTGTCTTCATTCATTGGAGACCCTTAACAAAACTGTACCAGTCCTTAGTTACATTTCATGTCAAGGACCACATGGCCATGAATTAATTTGGTATTGCTGATTGCAGTGACCATCATGAATTCATCTGCTACCTGGGTGGATTTCATATGTATTTCCACAAGAGTTCTGCTCTCATTTAATTAGTTAAATGTGCCATTAAAATAAAGTTATACTTGATGCTCTACGTTACTGTTAACATGTCATCCTAAACCAGTCACATATTCTGAAGGGAGGAGCAGAAAAGTAGCCTGCTAAGAATGTTATAGACCTGTGCTTCTTTTGTTAGTGTAATTATTGGAAATGTGGCCGAGTTGCCATAAAACATGGATAAAATGGTGATAACTGTACGTGGTTTTGAATTCTTCCTGGGCTTCCATTGTACTTGGTGCATTTCTTTGTGCATTGGCAGCAATACAGGTTTATCGAAAAGTGATTGACAAGGCCCTACCAAAGTGGACTGAGTCTTCCTTGTCCTGAATACTTGCCCACTGCAGCAGACTTAAATCTGTGGCCCAGCAAAGCTAACCCTTAAGCCCTCTGAATGGTAGTGATAGAGTCACAGCAGGCAACCTGATAAATAGCTAAAGGTGGCCTCTTGCCATCTGCCATAATTGTGTCATTAAGAATGTATGAACTAACTTTCAGCTGATGTAAATGCAAATGATTTTGAAATAAGAAGATCTGAATCCATTCTAATATATATCACATTTGGTAGGCTGTGGCCCTCTTGAGCATGTAGTTCTGCTGCAAAGCCCTAATACACACAAGACCAGGTTCTCAGTTAGTGTAAATCTGCACGAAATAAGTGGATCTAAGCCAGTATCTATTAGCAGAAGATTTAGCCCAAGGGCAGATTTTTTTACTCTGTTGATTGAATTATTTGATCTGTGACCAACAGGTCATTTATGTGATAACCAATGAAACAAATACAAACTTGAGAATATCAGTGTTTCAAGAAATGAACAAATTTAGGTATTAGGTGAAAGGTATCCTAATGAAAGGTATGGATTTTTCCTAGTGTCCTTTATTCTCAGAAACAAGTTTCCACTGTGTTTTTGTGATATGGCCCTTGATTTTCAAATGCAAACCAATGAAACTATGGATTTACAAAGGTCAAGGCTAAATCAAATCAGGAAGAGATGGGCCAGTATGATGAGTTAATTAGAGTTCTACTCTTTAAACTAATTATCAGTATAAAGAAGGCCTCAGGAGGTTACAAGTTGATTATTTCTCAATGGCTTCTGGAGCAGATTTGTATAAAGATTTACAAGTGAAAAAGGAATATTTTTTTCCCCCTAAAACTTGCTAGGCTTCTGGTCTCAACTTGGGATCAGAAAGTCAACCGGTATTCTTTCTGGCTCATATATTATCCCCAATAACTGTCACTTGACTGAGTTGTATAATAGATATAATTAAGGTGAAATAAGATGCCTTTTTTACACTCACATTTTTCAGCATAAACCAGCATAAGCAGTTTTCTGCTGGAAATGAAGCATCCTTGGAAAAAGGGAGGTGGTAAAAATGCAGGTAGTCCTCTGCTGCAGCACCTTAATACCAACACAATATATGTAAAATGTTATTAATTGAGACCCCAACCCTGGAAAAACCTTTTAAACATTTACTTACCCTAAATAAGCAGGTTTTCCAGGACTACCCAGTGCTCTGCAGAATGCAGCCTGAGAAATTAAAGGGTGAAATTACTGCCTCACCTTGTCTACGTTCAAAGAAGCTATCCTAGTGGTGCTGCATGCTAAAATTGCCTAATAAACCAAAATTTCTTGATGATCACTACTGGTGTTTCAGGCAGAAATATATTTCAGTTGGGATATTTCTGTGAGACAAATACAGTAAGTATGTTAGTTGAATTTGTCCATTAGATAGCTTTCTTTTAAAGATTATGGAATATAGGGGCCGCACAGTCAGACATAGCATCAGCAGGAATTTATCATTATTATCAGCTAACTCTGTAGAGAATTGAGAGAAGCGGGTTCTCTGCAGTTTTTAGTTGATAACAACATCTCCTGAACAGTTAGCATGAGTCTAAATTTAGGTTCACGCACAAATCATCTGGGAATTCTACAAGGATGGCAGCACAGGATTTATCTTTTGTATGAATGCAGATGAGTGGAGTGGTTGATTTTTCTATGAACTGCATATTGATTCATTTACTCTAAAATTCACCAAGCAATACTTGCTCCAGTGAATTCTTCCCTAGTTGGGATTCAGATTTTTGTTTTTAAGTGAAATTACTTTTTTAATAGACTCTATCAATATTTATGTTATGTTAGTGCTGGGAAGTCCCACCATGATTGGCACTATACAAGCCCATAGTCCTTGTCCTTAAAAGCTTTCAAACTACATAGATAAGATGAACTAAGAGTGGGAGGGGAACAAAGATGTGAAGTGGCTTAGCAA
>NW_017729026.1:18000304-18013038 GCF_001723915.1 Gavialis gangeticus | reverse complement strand
TGTTTTTAAGTGAAATTACTTTTTTAATAGACTCTATCAATATTTATGTTATGTTAGTGCTGGGAAGTCCCACCATGATTGGCACTATACAAGCCCATAGTCCTTGTCCTTAAAAGCTTTCAAACTACATAGATAAGATGAACTAAGAGTGGGAGGGGAACAAAGATGTGAAGTGGCTTAGCAAGGTCAGTGGCAGTCAGGAGTGGTACCTAGCATGATTTTCAGCCTAGAGCTATGTCTAGCAGATAATACTGCCTCTATAAATATAGTAGAATCTATCTTATTGTTTTTCCTAAGTGCTGAGAGTCCTTGGTTTTGCTGAATTCAGTAGTACTTGAGGAGGTTCAGCACCTAAGACATGCTGGTTTGACAGAAGCCTTAGAAAAATGTCAATCCCCATTATGTGGGATTTGTGAGTAACAAAGCACTCTCTCTTAATAACAGCTCATGTATCTTTAGTGTTATTGAACAGGTTCAAAGAGTTTGAGAGGACCTGGTATTTCCCACTGCTGCAGGTTTTGAGCCTGCTGTCTGTGCAGATGCAGGGATCTCTGCAAAATACCCAGCAGAGTTGCTCAGCATGTCTCGGTGCCACCGGAAGAGCAAAGCAGAAGTCAGGAATGACAGACAAATCCAAACCCTTTCTGAAAACTGCTGAGCAAGCAAATGGAGGCAGCTTGGAACAGAGGGGAGGAAAGGAGATCAGCACTTCTGGACTTTGATTAGACTCAGTGCAGCAAAACTAGGAACCTTATATACTGCTAATGTCTTTTCACTTCCAAATCACTTGAAATTGCCCCCATTAAGTAATGGTAGCCATTACCATTAAGAGTTATTGGTCTTATAGTAGTTCACTGGAAGACGCTTTGCTTAATTACGTTTCCCAGTTAAGTGCTTAGATAGTCATACTTGTACAAGAGGGATGAGTGTGGTACATGAGCCTCAAAAGAAAGATATCATGGCCTGATTCTAACTCTGCAAGATGGTGAGGCTTTCATCTCCTAGTGGAGTGCAAGCAGCATGACATTTTCCAGTAAAAGGCACTTAGCAGTGTGTCCTAAATAAAATAATTACATAGTTTTCTAAAATAGAAGTGAAGGCAAGAGGCAAAGGAACCGTACAGAATAGACTTCTGGAAAGTGATTTTTTTCTAAGTGGAGGAAGGGAAAGAAAATATTCTTTCATTTAAAAATGACACCAAACACCTACCACTTGTGAATATAATAGTTTTGATGACAACTTGCTTCAGTGGGGTGCAAGCATCATGAAGAAATGTCTGAATCTCTATGCAGACTTCTCCACAAAAAAACCAGAGATGCTATTCAGCCATTTCCTTCAACATCAAGATGTTGTTGTATTAAAATATAGTCTGAAAGACCAAAACCATACTCAGCTAACCCCTGAATAAGATAACAGGAAAGGATATAGAGATGCCATGACTGGTAATTAGAGTTGTGTCAACAGCTGGTGATAATTTTGATATAACAAACAAAGGAATGAAGAGGCATGCAAGTTGTATCTCTGACCTGAGGGAATGCTGCAAAAACCCCCCCGAAAACAGACGTGTATTTGAATTCTTGCACAAATTGCTGTGGCCTGTATTCACATGCCTTCTAGGTTCAAAGGCCGGGTAAAGACATTAGTGGTAAAGACTTTTACTAGTATAAGTAGGGATCTTCTTAAAGTGTGCCAAGACAAAGGAAAAATAACGGGCCGCTTGTGACACCCCATGCCACTTTTCACAGTCTTTTCCCAACCCTGCTGCTGATTGGCCAAAGGGCCCTGGCAGCCCTTCCCACCTTGCCACTAATTGGCCAAGAGGGCTGCTTTTCATGTGGCCCTGCCCCTCACCACTGATTGGCAGTGAGGGTTGCCCTTCATGAGGCCCTGCACCTTGCACTGATTGGTGAAGAGGGGTGGGGCTGCACAAAAGGCAGCCCTCTCAGACAGTCAGAAGCAGAAGAAGGAGCCACCATGTTTGCCACTCCCCTTCATGCTGGTGGCTTCCCCCCACCGGTGGCCTGCATTTTATTTTTAGTAAGATTTGTTTTTTCCTAGCAATTCCATACAAAATCACAAAAACTGACATTTTTCACAGTGCTCACTGAAACCACTGTTTTTTGTGGTTTCAGCAAAAATCTGAAAACTGCAATTTGAGTAGGTCCCTAGTAGGTATAAGTGATTGGAAGCTGGTCTGTACAGACCAGAAGTTCAGCACACAGATATACCTGTACCATAGACTGGTTTAAAAATGGCAGAACCCAGTCCAAAATTCCCTCCCAACTCCCCTCCCCGCCCCCTGCTTCTTGCCCACCAAAGGGAGAACTGTATGCTGTTTGCTACTGCTACTGCATACAGAAAAATGTGTAACTTAGATTGATTCCACCTCGGGCTTTTTGGATGTCTGTACCTAGCCATATAGAGCAGCTGTACTCAACTGAATCATGAATTTTAAGTGAATACTCCAAAATACTTACAGAAAGCACATTCTGAATATTCCACTTCAAGCACACATAAGCAAAATTGTATTTAAGAATGGCATTCATCCAGTCAGGATTTTCAATATAACCGAAGTGCCCAATCAAAACTGGTTGAATTTCTCATATGGAATATTCACAATGCCTTCACAATTTATTCGTCTGTAGTTTTGAATAACAAATATTTGAGTAAATCACAATCAGTTCACAGATAAGTCATAAACAAACAACAGGTGAATTTTATTTAATAAATTATTCATTATGAATTCAACACAGAACTCTACTGATTGTATCATCAAACTTAATGAATGAAGACATGAAAATCTGCAATATGCTGTGTTCCATCATTTATGCTGGTTAGACTACACCAGCTAACTGCGTAGCAATTAGTCATACACAGTTTTTAACACATGTTTATCATGCTACATTTTATGAGTGATGTTCTCAGTAGGTTTAGATTGAGGCAGTGACACCCTCTTCAATGAAATATAATGATATATGACAGACAGCAAATGTGTGATTATTAGAGTACTTTACTTTCCACTGGCATGGTATCCATTTATATTAATGTTCCAAGCCTGCATACAAATATACAGATCTTAATTGTTTAAATACAATTTATTTGAAAATAAAGTATCTTAATTCCTTTTTAAAAGCATGGCCACCTTCTTTATTACAACATACATTCAGACAACATGTGTCTTTTACATGTACTGTGGAAGATCATTTGTTTTTGCTTCTCCTCCCCCAGGTTTGCTGTATGTTGGGTTTAGTGCCTGTATGTTTGGCCTCTACAGTTTCATGCCAGTGGTCATAAAGAAAACCAGTGCTACTGCAGTCAATCTCTCCCTCCTCACAGCTGACCTCTACAGCCTGTTCTGTGGATTATTCCTCTTTCACTACAAGGTAAATTGTGTTGAACTATATGTTTGAATGGTGGCTCTGTGTCTGAAGTACTGTCAATGCAGAGTAATGAACTAGCCTGGTGAAAACAATAGGGGTCCAGGTTTGGATGGATCTATTTGCAGTCAAGTAAGGAACTCTCTGTGCTCTTTTTAATTTATTAAAGTAAAATGTTCCCCTCCACACTAACTTCACCCCCAGTAAAAAGACATTGAGTAATTTTTTACCCTGAAACTTGACCAGATCCAAACTAGTGAACTAAAAGAGAATTAATTTATGAAATAGTAAATGATCCCAAAGGTGATAAAATTGTTTTGTTTCATAGGATGTCTGAAACAATTTTAAATACTGAGGGTTGGTTTTTTTCATCTTGCCTCTTAATTGTCTATTTATAGCTCCAAAAATGTCCTTTGGGTATCTGTGCTAATATCTTGGCCATTAGCATAGGAACTGTACAAATGATTTTTCTTGAAGTCAAGCCCCCACCTATCAAGCCTATTGCTATGTCTAATACTGTTCAGGCACACCTCTGGTTTTCAGTTTCAAGAGATTATATTGCATTATTCACCATCTAAGAAGTGGCATTAGATCAGGGGTAGGCAAAATGTGGCCTGTGGCCCGGATGCAGCCTGCCAGGCCATTCTATCCAGCCTGTGGGGCCCTTAAAAAATTTAGAAAATTAATATTTATCTGCCCTGGGCTGCCTGTCATGCGGCCCTCAATGGCTTGCCACTCTGTAAGTGGCCCTCTGCCCAAAATAATTGCCCGCCTCTGCATTAGATGCTCAACGGCGATTGCTTTGTATGTAGCTATGATTTATTCATAAAAGGGAGGTGACTTCATGAGAAAGATGGTGGCCCAGAAAGTCGTGGAGGAAAACAAAATTCTTTAAGGGTGGGCAACCAATCCTAACTCAGCTTATGAACCTAATAGTCTCTGAATAGGTCTGAGTAAAGAGAAGAGATGTCCATATGCTGATACAGATTCATACAGAATCCAAAATGTACTGATCCACATGATTGATAATGGGATATTGTGTCCCTTTAACGTCACCAATTCAAATCAATAGTAATAGAATTTGTTGCTAGCTGAGATTTGTAATTAATTGTTATCACCGCTATTTTATTTACAGTGAAAATTGTCAGTAACTTCTAGAATTTGTTACTTATGATGAGCTGTGTTTAGTGAAGTCAATCTTGTAACCTGTAGGCAAGTGGCCACATGAAAAGAACAACTCGTTTTTGCAATATGTCATCGCTGAGATTTGTTTTAGCAAAGTCAGATTCCTACGTTAGGAGAGTTTCCAATCTGGGTCCCCACTTACCAGTATCTTTCATGAATGTAACAAGAGGTATGTAAGCAATCCCAATATGCTCTGTGTCTTGGTTTTGTCTTACCTTAAACATAATGTACAGAGGGATAGATAGATGGTTCCAGTTCTTCTCCATTTGTGTAATACACCCAGCAGAGACTGGGAGGGCTGAACAATCAAACAGATTGATTCACTCTAATAAGTTCCATGGGGAAGATACTCTTTTCACACATGCAGTACAGCCTTATTTCCTCTTCTTAGACCTGCTATTGTAATAGAAAAAAATAATCATAGGAATAGTAAAATAAACTGTGGTAATGTAGAACTGAAAAGAATATCCTGGGTCATGAGGTCTAATACTCAGCTATCACAAATCACCACTTCATGTGATTCCTTTCACGATGTAATCAAGCTTTATCTGAAGACTAGTTAGGGGTTTTTGCTCCCTCTGTTCCTATTGGAAGGCTGTTTAAGAACCTCACTGATCTGAAACAATTTCTTCTAATTTCCAACTTAAATTTATTCACTGTCAGTTTATAATAATTTTTTCTTGTACTGACACTGCTCTTTTCCTTCCCTAGTGTTTACCTCCTGATATATTTATAGCATGCAAGTATATCCCCTAACAGCTTTCTTTTTGGTAGGCCCAAACAGAAAGCCTCTAACCTGTGTTGAAAAATGATGCATCCATTCTCCTGATCCCCTTAATATCCTTTCTTTGCACCTGTGCCCATTTGAATTTATGTTACTTGACAATGGGTGACCAGAGTTGTACACAATATTCCATAGGAGTTCCCACCAGTACCTTGTACAATGTCTTTAATATGTCTCCCTATTGCTACTAGAAGCGTGTGGCTTGATGCACCCTAGGATCACATTTGATTGTTCCCAGCCAGCAGCATAGAGATGCAGCCAAGCACCTAGGGGAAAGAGGCAGCAGAGACTTCCAGTTGCCACTACAATCATGATTGTGTGGCTGTCAGCAGCAGCCTCTCCCCCCCGCAACCCCAGTAGTCAATGCTGGGATGGATGCGCTGTTTATCCCTCCCTAGTTATGCCACTGGTTCCAGCCACAAACATTGGTAGTTCAGAGTCATCCTATGATGATCAACTAATACCCTAAGGTCTTTCTCTTGGTGTTGTTTTCAACTGAAGAGATCCTCAGTGGAAGCTCCTTTTCTGGAGATTGGTGAACTTTGCACAGGCTTTGCACCAATGTAGTCCCAACCTCTACTGCTGCCTGCTTTCATACTTCTCAGGTTCACCAGGGAGAAAACAAATTTTTTTGGAAAGCAGCTGGATTTAAAATCCATTGTTCATTATCAGAATACTTGTTTTTAGATATCAGGTTTTGTTCCTTGCTTTTGGGCCTTCATCTGAGGTTTTCTTTCTAGCTTATTATCGAGCATGATTTTTACAGGAGGAAGGAGAACTGCAAAGTGTGCTCCTTGTGCTAAATAATGAAGTCTAATAAATTAGCAGTAAATGACCTAAATTAATTCTCGTCCTAGGACTGTGTATTCTGCATGTTTTCTAGCTTCAGAAAAGCTGTTCCACTCCCAGCCCAGCTGTACTCTTCTTCAGATGCTCAGCTCCTTCTGTTTATTGCTATGCTGACCAATGAGTAAAGTCCCACTTCACTAGAAAGCAAATGGTTTTATGCTAAATTAGAATCAGCTGAGTGGTTTAGTGTCCCTCACAGAATATAATTTTATGAGGCTTTCAAGAAACAGTTATGATTTTTCCCTGTGCCACTGCTTTTATCACCTGACAGTTTTATTGTACCTATAGCAGTAAATCTATGGAAATCCATGAAAACCATAGGAAATGAGCTTTACTGGGCTTTAGAGTCTCAGAAACCAAACTGAGGAAGAGATTACATTTGAAGTGTTTTGATTTGTTGGCAGTTCAACTTTTGATAACAAGAATTTGCATTGATATACAGGGCAATATGCTTATAAATAAACCAACATTGATAGTACTGTGTGCACCCTGTATACCATTGTCTCTGTATGACACTGGCCAGACTCCAAGTATGGGTCTATTGAAAAAAAATATATCATATAACTCAAAGGCAACTCTAGTGGTGTATTAATAATGTAAGGAGTTCATTATATATTTTATTAACATATAGTGATTTGTGGCTTGCAACTTCAGCTAGACTTCTGAGTATGCACATTGCAGTTCTTTGTATTTAAAATTATTTGCATTCTGCCAGATAAATGCTGTGGAAGTCTAATTTTTAATCAATAAGTAAACATTCTGCTTATAGGAGAAAGGTATTTATCAATAACCCGTCCAATAGCTGCTTACTGACCAATTAACAATTTAAGCTCAGTGCTCCATAATTTCATCCTTTTTTCCCCTAACTCTACATTCTGGCCATTTTACCATTCAGATGGTAAAGCAATTTCTTAGCTGGCTGCAGCCATTTAACTTGCCTCTCAAGAGTGATCTCACCTTCTCCTTACTTGAAAAATAATTGTCATTGGGTTTCTAAAACTGAATGCGGCATACAGAAATACATTGGATGTGGCAGAGAGTATTAGCAAAATGTAGACGGTGATGGGTGGGGAAACCTCATACTTAGCACCCCCAAAGTAAAGGCTGATTCCAACCAAAGAACTTCCCAGGCAGATGATGTACCATCTTCTTGAAGCGATTACTCAGCCTGCTTGATCAGAAGGCTCATCAGAGGGAGACTGATCAGATCATGTATATAAGCAGTTTAGGGGTGTTCAGGGAAACAGTCTGCCTCTGCTTGCAGTCTGAGGAAAGCACAGAATAAAGTGGCTTGTCTAAAAAATCCAGCTGGTAGGGTGTTGGTTTGGGACATAGGCTAAGAGACTGAAAACAGTGTGGGCTTCATTACTTCTATTACAGGACCCTGACCTATAAGATCTCCTGTAGAAAGTGAACAAATTGCCTGGTCTAAGAGGAGCATTATACTGTAGAATGGTACTTTTAGTAGTGCTGGATTAGTATGGCTGCAGGGTCAGACGCAGACAAACCACAATAACTAGATAACATATGCATAGGCAAAGGAAAACAGGGATGCATTAGAATGAGGTCCAAGTAAGGCTGCAGTTAGTGTTTGTTGTTTGGACTGGATTCCTGTTTCCTTTTCAGGATGTAAGCTGGAACTTCCAGAAGAGGGCAGGCCACAGCTTCCCTTCAGCTACATTCTCCAACATGGAAGCATAGTAGTACTTTCCTATTTATTTTAATGGGATTTACTTGTAGGATGATGGGGAACAGAAAAGAGAAAGAACAAAGTCCTTGGATTCATAGTGGACACCAAATGCTTGGTTCTTCATGTGTATTCTGATGTGCCTATCTTCCCCCACCTAGAAATATCTTGAGCACCATAACAAGGTGGTCTGGCCCTTAGAGAGGGGACAGACATCCCTGTTGTAGAAGCCCAGCCATGTGTAGTTAGCTAATCAAGGAGTATCCCACTAACAGCTAAAAACTCAGAAAGGAAAGCAGAGAGTGGGGAGCTGGGGAAAGAAGCAGGTTGTGGCCAGGACGCAGGTTGCCACCTGGATAAACTTACTACTAGGAAGGGGCCAGACCTAAAGGGCCTCTTCCATGGCCAAGAGAAGGGCTAATGGTTTTGTTCTGCTTATTTGTTTGTGTTAAGAGGACTGGCTGAAGGGCTGCCAAGGGCATGCTGACGCTTGTACAGGCAGCTAACACTTCCCTTTACCCCACTCCTAGAGTGTGAATCATCTCTCCCTCTTATGCTGGCACGTAAAAGAGAAGGAAGTCCTTGGCCTGCTCTCTTGCCATGCATCCTTGTAGAGCACCAGCAATAATCTGGCCCTTCAATCCCTTACAGTGTCTAGGTTACATATGTACTGTATTCCAGGCTGATAACAATTTAGCAACAAGGAATTTGATTTAAAAAAATTATAAAGTTGAGGATGCTACTTGAAGGCAAGAGTAGAATGGTTTCTCAGTCACACACATTTTACCAGCCTACATGACCATTTATTAAGAAAAACCAAAATGTAACTATTACCTGTGCATCACATTTTTCCATCCTCCTGAAGATCCTTCATCTCTTGCCCTAAACTGTCTTGTTACATTGGAGGAGTCTCTTTAAAAGCTTTCACCTCCCAGATGGGTTTCAGATGCATTTGGAATGTTTTTCCTTTATGTGAGATTTGTAAAGCGCACTTGGAACTTCCAGAATGGAATATAGTGACAAGATAATGTTGTATTTTCAGTACTACACTATTCAGGAATAATATGGACTGAACTAAATCCATCAAAATAGACTTAGTCCCTTGATTGAAGGAATTAAACTGCAGTATCCTTTGGTTGCTATTGATTCAGTAATGCCACTGATGCAAGGAAATCAAAGTATAATGCCCAGGTTTGGTTTTGTGGGGTATTTGTCATCTCAGCCTTAATTTATTATAAGCTTTTTACGTTTCATGCTTTTCAGCTGCAAGCCATATGTTGTATTTTAGCTATTTTAAGTAAATTGTATTCTCACTAAATAATATAAGCAGTTTATTTTACATTTTCCACTAGCTGGACCATGCATACTCATTATGTTCCGCACCAGCAGGTTCAGTCACACTGTATTATATCATTACCTAGCAAGCCAAGCACAATAAATTATATTCTGCAGTGGCAAACTCATTCATTTTCCTTTATCCAAGATGTAGCAATGAACTGAGAAACTCTGGACATGGCAACAGTTTCTGAATTAGGACAGTCAGGATATTACAATCATCCTAATTCAGATGCAGAAGCAAGGGGAGTAGGGATGCCAAAGGCATCAGAAATGTATAAACCCACACATGATATGTAAATTCTTTCAGCATTCAAAATGCTTCATATAGCTCTCTCATTATTGGTTCCAAAGACAACATATTTGCTCTGATATCAGTTTCTGTACTTAAAGAGAGCAGATGGGGATTTCCTAAAACACTCAAGAAATCTGACACAGTGAATAGCTCTTTTTTCCTAACATAATGGAGAGAAAAGATAGAAAACTAGATTCTCATCTCATTAATGTGTCAGTCTAAAGTAATGCCAATGACTTCTCATTTTACACAAGCCTAAAGAGATGAGACTCACCCTAGGAAAGCAACTACTGTTATATAACTGGAGTGGTAGGAATAGAATTAGGATCTTCAGTACAAAAATTAGACTATATAGACCTAATCCGTTTACTTCAATAGACTTTGGATCAAATCCTAAATGGAGAATATCTGATGTCTGAGAAGTAAATTTAAAATTAATTGGTAGTATAGGAACCAAGGACTGAGGAAAATGCCGTAACCCTCTGTATTCCATTTCAACATATGAAAAAGCAGAGTTAGTTGCTACCTGGGTTGACATACTGAAATGCTTCAGCTTTCATGTTTTCAAATAGAATATTTCGAAAAGAAACTGCAAAATACTTTACAGTGGGCGCATCTATATGAGAAGCTGTGTTGCTGTAGCGATGAGCTACAGCAACATAGCACTGGTGGGCACTAACCATGACGCTGCCACTACTGCATAGTAGCAACAAACTAGTCTGCAGTAGTTCATCAGTACTGCACAGTAGGGTCAAAAACAACCCATGCACCACCAGGGATGAGCGGTACCAACTGCACAATCAGGACCACATGTAGACGCATCTGGTGAGCACCCCATATAAGAGGCGGAGGCTCATCTAACTTGCCCAATCTGCTGTATGTACCCAAAGCATACCTAAAGTACATTTACAGCATCAAATTCATGAGAAAACACAGCAGCCACGGTTACTTTCACTTAAAAGAGCCGGCAGAGCAGAACCCAATGCCCACTTTTTACACAGTGGCTAATAGTTAAGACAGCTTCCCAGGAAGTGACAAAGGGGTTTCAGGCTCTCCTCAACCACAGGGGATTCAAGCTCACATCTCCCAGTTCTTGGGAAAGTGCCCTAGCTACTCACCTATGGAACAATCTGCAAAGGTGCAGATTGTGCACTAGGTGCACTAGGACCAGAAGGAGAACAAGGAGGGAAGTGCTCTAAGGCTAGAGCACTCAGCTGGGAGAAGGAAAACTTGGGTTCTAGCCCCTGTTGGATTAATTCTGGTTTTTGTATTATTGTATTACTATTATTACATCTACTGTAGTATGCATAAATAAGTCCGGGAGCTCCATTGGGACCAGAACCTTGGGTTCTCTAAATTGTCCTTTGGAGGCATCTGGCTCTTCTCTGATTGTAGAGAGCGCCTTTCGAATAACACTCTGAGATCAAGTGATTAATTTTTAGCATAATGAAGCTTAAATTTGAGGCACCCAGTCTGGATTTTGCCAGTGCAGTACTGATAACGTACAATACTCCAGTAGTGTTTTAGTTTCTTTCTGAACTGTGAAATCCCACTTACTCTGCTTCACCCTCAATAATACAATTACTAGTAAGCAATGCGTTTACATGAGGTGCCTTAATGCGCAGTAGACTGTTCAACGGTGCATTAGTGCAGGGATTTTTAACTTTTTAAAATAAGTGTACCCCGGCAGCCAGATGCAGAGCAGGGGAGAAGGGGAGTTCCAGACATAGAGCAGCGACAGTGCAGGGTGGTGGGTCACAGCAGCCACCGCATGCAAGCTTTGGCCTGCTCCTAATGGTGGATGGATACAGGGTAGCCGGTGACGGTGCACCATACCCACCCACTAGTGCGTACCTCCTAGGGCCTTCCCAATTACCCCCCGCATTAGTGTGTCACAGTAAAAACCGTGCTAATGCACTAATGCACAGTAGAATTAGTTTACTACACATTAAGTGTCCCAAAAAAAATTTGCAGTTGCTACTGTGCATTAGCACAGCTACGGCACCTTTATCTAGTACCTCATATTAGAGGTACTAAATTTAATGCACAGTAGCAAAGATGCATAAATTAATGTATAGATGCACCAGCTGTGAAGTTGTGCTTTGTATCTGAATACAGTCCCCAAACCAATGCATCAGAACAATTTTGATGTCAAAAGACTTCCAGGTTTGAAGAACTGAATTGCACTGCAAGGGAATTAGATACATATTTTGCTTTAACGAGAGCCCTAGTCATGCATTAATCCTTGTTGAGGACCTAGATGTGGTAGGATCTTTCAGAATAGCCTCTGGTATGACCCTGTAGAGCTCTATGTAACATACAATCCCGATGTAAACCTCAAAGAAAGTTGCTAACAGGAAAATACAGTTCTGGCTAACAAGGCATTTCACAGTCTGACAGTAAATTGTTCACAATTTAGCAATGAGATGCCAGTTTTCTGAGAAATCTGCATTATCAGAGGGCTGCTCTTCTTTTTGCCATGCTTTCTTATATTTACTTACATTTATTATTCATAAATCATAAGCCTGTGAATTCCAAAATAATTTCTATTTAACATTTTTCCTACCCCTCAAAATATACTGTGTAACAGGTTGCAACTGAAATGTGGAAGACTTCAATTCCAAGAAATATTTTTTTCAGATGGAAGTGCACAATAAATAGCTGCTGGAAGCCATACAAATGCTTTAATAAGTTGCTATCAATTTTTGTTTGTTGGAATTCTGTTTAAAAAGACTGTTCACAATAGAACTGGTCAGAAACTTGCCAGCAAAGCAAATTTTCATTGGGAATGTTGATTCCTCAAAACAGAATTGTTTAATGAAAACATTACGGTTTCAAAGAGCCTCCCTTTAACTACAGGCAGAGGTCACACAGAACCATACCTGGTTTCTGGTAGCTCACTTAGTGAGCTTCTGGAGAACATAACTCCCCAGGGTCTGCATCTCAGGGGCAAATCTACTATGCAGGACCAGAGATCACAGGCCTAGAAAGCCAAAGCATGCAGGCACTCGATGCTGGAATCGTGAAAGCCCTACTAGCTCCAGAGCACATCGTGTGTCCTCCTTTCTCACCATAAGTTATTTCCTAGTAGTGTGCTTCACTTGAAAATAATAAAAAAAAAAAATCTTTCTGTCTTTACACTGGCTATATTTCAGCTTGTTTAGTATTACAACATATGTCATCTGTTTCCTTAAACAATCTACATGAGCACTGCACTATGAG
>NW_017729026.1:17981461-17995304 GCF_001723915.1 Gavialis gangeticus | reverse complement strand
GAAAGCCCAAGCTCTAACCATACCTCAACCCCTTATGCTGCGGCAGCTACCCTGGAAGCCCTTCGAACCTCAGCTCAAGGCAGGGCTTTCAAGGCTTTAGGGACTGCATGATTTCACAGACCACAGGGCTTCTAGGCTTTTTGCCTTGGAGGTAGGAGACAGGAAATTCTGGGGGTCCTGGCATTAGTTGGGGCTCTGCAGCAGGGAGTCCTGAGATCATTGGCTCGAGGTGTCAGGAAACCAGGTAGAGTCCTAATGGAACCTGTCTACATGTCTTTGGAACCAAGATGGTTTCAGCTTGAGCCAGGGTTGTCAGGGTTTCCGGGGTCCCTGTTGCAGAGCTGGTTTCAATGGAAGCTTTGAAAGACATGACATTAGCTGCTCTGACCCCAGAGCCTGAAAGTTTTGGGATGGGCTTCTAGGTTCTGCAGCCCGATCCTGTTGACTTTCCAGCCATGGAACCCAGGGCTTCAAGAATCCACAGCTAGAGGGAAGCCAAACTATACAGCCTGTCCTAGGATTGGGTTCTTCAGGGCTTCCAACAGTCCCCATCTGGCTGATTTCCCCAGGTTGCCCAATTCTCAGAGCCTTGGAAATCAATTGCCTAGGAGTTAAGCAGCAAAGTAAGCCAGAAGTCTGGAAAGTCTGGGCCTTCCCTTCTGCATGCTGAAGGGAACTGCCAGGGAACTATAGATCCTGGACTCTTAGAAGCTACTGACTGAAATTGGCATGATTCCTGTCAACTTCACAAGTGAAAAGCAGATGCAAAACCAGCCAACCTGTTAGTTTTAGAGCTGCTGTTCTGTGACAGATACTAGCACATGACTGACAATAATCATGTCAGTCTCAGTCAGCATCTGCTAGAGATTTTGGGGAGCATCTTTTGTTTCAGAAACACTGATTTGTGGTGTTTAAAAAAAGGGGAAAAAAAGCAGGATTTCTGTTCCATTAATATTTTTTTGTTTATTTTTTAGAATTTTGGTTTTCATCCAAAATTTGTCCTTACATTTTTTTCTAAAAAATTGAAAAAATTCTTTCAGAATGGTAATGTTCTGGTAAATAATGCAACCAAGTAGCAAGCCTGCATCTTATATTACTCTGTCACATGGCTCTTTCTGATGCAAGCATCAGTATGTTGACTGCATAATTTAGAGCTCTTAATATTCTACATGCATGCCTAATTGTTAAAGTCTAATAATAACAGCGGTATCCTGTACTTTGCTACCCCAGAGTTATGCATCAAATGCTGTTGGTGTCTAAACTTACTTTTGAATAACAATGGATCATTGATGAAATAACCTAGTAGCATGTTTTTCCTTCTCCCATCCTCTTCAAGAGTTAATAGTGCTACTTCTCTATAAAAAATTGAAACCAAACCTTGTTATGTGCTAAACTAGGATATGAACAGATAAAGATGCTCCAAGTGCCTTCAAATTATTCCAGAAAGAAATGGTACAGACTACACACAGCAGTTAAGTGCTATAAATTAGCCCAAACAGCTAGTCTCACATACCGATAAAGTGTTTCTGACCAATTGAGAAGGTAAAAAATGTGTGTATGCACAACTGCATGTGTGTATGTTGAACTGCATCAGAGGTGTTGAAGTGCTACTTTGTGAATCCAGTTGGTATAACTTAATCAAATTGGACATTAAATAAGAGTATGATCTGCGAATAGTAAGAAAAATATTACAAATATTTTGGTAACTTTTACGAATAGAGAAATTCACATTGACTACATCTGTATACCCTTTTCATGCCTTTACCTTTCATAAGCTTTTGTTTATGTCAAGTTTTGTTCAAACAAATGTTCACAGAACATTTTGGTCCAGCAGAAATATATTTCATGACTAAATGCAATTGATTTAAGGTTGAAGCAGATTGTCATTGTCAGAAACAGCAGCATGTAATTTATCTACCAGATGCAAATCTTAAATATTGCATTGCAATATTGACTACACAAGACTGTTGCTGCAGGGAAAAGGAGCTGAAATGTTACGAGTAGCAAACAAAAGTGAATAAACAGTCATAAAAGAGAAAATAGGCAATTAATGAAAAAACAAAATAGCTGCTTTGGCTAGGTACAGACATTCAGAAAGCCCAAGGCAGAACTGATCAAACCTACGCAGGTTTCTATAAGCAGCGTAGGTTATATCAAGAGCCAACAACATATGTTCACTCTTTGGGGGGGATGCAGGCTGCCTGTTCTGGCTGAGGCCAGCATGTTGGGGGGTTCCCACACACCTCCCAGCATGCCCCACAGGCTCCCTGGGTTGCCAGAGAGTGCCAGGCACAGCTGGGTCACCCCTGATTGACTGCTGGGCATGGGTGAGCATACCGTCAACTTCCTGCCATGTCACCATGGACCCTCCCCTGTGCCCTAGGCTTCCAGGAGAGCTCCAGAGCAGGTCACCATGGCACATTCCCGCTGCTTGCCACTGCCAGGCATGCCGTGGTGACCCAATCTGGGGCTCTCCTGGAAGCCTAAGGTTGGGCATGAGGTCCACAGTTATAGCAGAGGGTTGGGGGGTGTGCTCGCCTGTGCCTGGCAGGCAATCCAGGGGTGGCCTGGGCACTGCCTAGAGGAACAGTTCATGTCCCTTGGAGCTTGGCATCAGTGACAGCCAGTGGCAGGAAGTGCCTGGCAACCTGGGAGGCTCACACGAGACAGTGCAGAGAGGGGGGCCTTTCCAAAGGAAGGATCAGGCCCATCAGAGCTCTGGCAAACAGCAAGCAGCAGCAAGAGGCCAGAGAGCCCCCCTGTCTCCACTGCCCAGCACAAGCCTCCTAAGCTGCTGGGCACATCCTGCCACCAGCTACCACTAGTGCCAAACCCTGAGGGGTTAGATCCTTCCCTCAGAGGAGGTCCCCTGTACCTGCTGCCCCACACGAGCCTCCCAGGCTGCCAGGCATGTCCTACTGCCAGCTGCCACTGGTGCTGAGCTGCTAGGGGACCTTCCTTTGGCGGAGGCCCCGGTCCCTCTCACCCAGCACAAGCTGGGGTTACACTGCAGCCACTACAAACCATCCTTCCTCCCAGTAGTAACTGAGCATATTTTAAGGCATTCCACCAGTAAAATATAAATGCAGCTTGTCCACAGATACACACATATGTATCCCTTCCTACTTTCTAACGTATGAACATGTCACGCAACACAGAAATGAATGCAAGTCTTATGAATTATGAATCAGATACCTTTATTTTCCACTACTGAAAGTTATTTCTTTATTTTACGTTATCAAACATCATGTGCTATAGTCAGAAACTTAGGCATTAACACAGTTAAATTAACAGTAGAGAATATTTTACAGATATTTTGTGTATGCTGCTATTTGTTCCTTAATTTTATGGGGCCATGGCAGTCCCTGGCTGGATGTGCAGGTGCCAGGGATTGGGCTCCATGGAGTTGTGCCCAAGCATGGGGCTATGGGGGTCCCTGGCTGGGCTGTGCAGGGGCCAGGGTCGGGCCCCTGAAGGGCTGTGCCAGAGCACTGGGGTTCTCCTGAGCTCAGTGTCAGGTCTGTGTGTACATTGTGGGGTGCTTCATGCCACAGTAGCCGGGTACACAGCCCAGGGATGTGGGGGCCCAAGTGCTTGGGGCTCATGCAGGGACACAGAAGCCTCCCTTCCCCCACCCCCACCTGCCTGTGACTGACAGATGGCTAGAAGCAGGAGGTGGGGCTGGGAAGAGTCTGCTTTGGCTTGGCTCTGTGACAGCTGGGGGGGGGGACAACTAGGTGCTTGGCCAAGGCAGCTGAACGTGGGGCAAGTGCTAGTGCATTTCCTTGTGAGGGGAGGATAGCAGGGGGCTGCAAAGGCACCTGGGAGGCCAGAAGACAGTTACCTAATGTGAATTGAGAGGGACTCTGATACAGAAGTTTGATGCACCAGTCTAACCTAAACTGATTACATTTGAGTGCACAAATCTATCCTGGCCTATCTTAGACCAGGTCCCACCATTTTTAAACCAGTCTATGTGTGCCAAAGTTGTGTTCAGTTATGGCTTTCAGTCACTTCTGGTGTATGTGTAATGTCTGTACCTGACCTTTATCTGGGTATACTATCCATCATGAATTGGTGTTCAGATTTTCTTAAGGCGAATGATTTATGGTATATGAATTATTATCTGCTGGAAAGAAAGCTACATTGCCAAGATTATGCACCTTATAGCCTGAAAGGTTCTGCTTTGTGTACAAAAATTTGAGCCAATATTGTGAATCACTTAAAATCTGTGTTTCTTACAGGTTTTTTTAAGAAGATACTGAGATGGAATTTAAGATCCTAGCAATTTTTAAATGTAAAACAGGTTGTATTTAGTAGTAGCGTATCCAGTTAGTATGAAAGATAGGTTTTCTAGGCTTCTTGAACAAGGACCAGCAAAATCACCCATTATAAAAATGGGTGACTTCTCAGTTGGAATACTGTGTCTATGGTTTTGGTCAACCGTGTTCAAGAAAGATGAATTCAAAGTAGAACAGATACAAGGAAGTACAATCTGGGAAATAGAGGGCCTGTCTTATAATAAGAGGAATGGGAAAGAATTTAGCTTTGTTTGGTATCACAAAACTGAGGGGATACGAGTGCCTTCTGTAAGTATATCAGAGCATAAACATATGGGAGGCAAAAGAACTATTTATGTTGAAGAACAGTGTCAGCACAAGCGCAAATGGTTATAAATGGTCCATAAATAAATATAAATTTGAAATTGAAAGGAAATTTCTAACCACCAGAGTAGTGAGGTTGTGGAAAAAATCTAGCTAGAGTTAAGATGGAGCTTAGACTGTTTATGAAAGGGATTACAGAGCAGAGAAAATATAGTCTCATGGCACCTACATATGATTTAAATGGAATTTAAGCATCCTAGTCATAAAAAAGGTTCCAGATCAAACCTGCTCCAACAGCCACGAAAGTGCAGAGGCATTTAGATGTTTTAGGTGCCTCCATTTTATCTTGAAAAATTCTCCAGCTGTCTCAGCCTAAGCTTGTGTACATATTCAAAAGCAATCCAGATCAAGGTCCTGGATTCCTGATTTGCCCATGAACTCCTTTGCAGTCCATATTGGTGCTTAGAGGTACATAAATTCTGCCTGATATCTACACCTAATGCCTGATTGACACTGCGATCGTTAAGGTCAGTATATAGTGCAGCATCTCATGGTCACTCTCAAAGGTTGGTGGTGATAGGGCAGTTAGAGTTAAGTAGCCTGGTGAGAAGAATACCTCCCCACTGAGTGCTCTGGATCCTAAGACAACAGAGGCCGAGAGTAAGACACAGTCTCCACAGAAGATCAGAAATCCAGGCATTTCCGACTTGTTAGCTATAGGCATCTTCCTGTTCAATGCAGCTGTGCCTCTGCATACCATCTGCACCAGGAGTCCACAACTCAACATTTATTGAGGGCTGGTAGCCAAATACACTTCCCAGTAGAAGGCCACCACTCCTCGGGTCCACTCTGATCAGATGTAAGCACTCAGCATATTTGCAGAAAACTAGACTGGATATGCAAGGTGAAACAAACATTAAACAAATGGCCTTGTAGCAAAGACACCCGACTTCCTATTTTGCTTTTCAAATCTTTTGTCTTTCAATTAAGTGGTTTAATGAAGAATTGCGGTGGTCCACTAAGTCTTGCCCTGAAAAGCCACATGTAGGGAATGTAGGCCTCAAAATCTTTTGACAAAGATTGCCTCCTGGAGTAAGGTGCCTAAGTGTTAGGTATTACAGTACCTCAATGTAATTGAGGCCTATGAAAATGATTTGGCTCTAGCTCTATATATGGCCTGGTTGTCTGCAGAAGCAAAGGACTGGACTCAGTGACCCAGAAGGTTCGTTCCAGTCCTGTGTCCTATATTCTGATGTTTGAGTTGACTCAGTTGCAGGCTGCAGGAGGCTCTGAGGTTTGGCTTCATGTTCTCTACAGTAAGTATACCCGAATACTAAGAATCCTAATGAGAAACTCTGGTATCACGTTTTCCCCAGATGATTTACATGTCAAAGGTAATGAGTTGCAGCTGCTTACTCCTTGTTCCTCAGTGTGGGCACACTCTCCATTTGTATAGCTGAGATAAAGAATGTCATTCTAAGGAAACTGCAATCCATGCATACATATGCTGTACGACTCAGCAGAAAAAGTCTAAACAAGGGACCCAAGATGAATTGATTGTGGTAACCTTGCTCTTGAACACAATTAGCCTCAAATACAGCAATATAGAATCAATTACTACAGACATCTGCTTCTTTATTAATTTTTTACATGCACAAACAAAATGACACATGGCAACTGACAGCTGATAAAATGAACCACCTGAGAATATTAAAAAGTTTATAAATAGGGAGAGAAAGAAATATTTTCCTATTTATAAGCATTTCTGCTTTGTTCATTTTCATAGACTATAAGCATTTAAACATATAACTGTTTAGCTTTGATTTTTTTCTGTGTACTGATTTAAACCAGTATGCTTTGTCCTATTAGGTCATTGCAGTACTTTACCTCCATGTGAATTCACTTATTCTGATATGAATGGCTTTCTCCATTTTAGTTTAAACCTCCTACGCAGAGACATAAACTAAACCAAAAGGAAAAGGCCTTCTTCTATCTGCTTAAGTGTATCCGTACAAAAATCAGAGAGAAGTAGGGCTGGAAGGGATCTTGAGAGGTCTTCTAATTTAATCCCCTGCCTGAAGCACATAGTTGGCAGAGGGGTGCTATTGGGACTTAGCCCCCACAAATGCAGGGCAGCAGTAGGGCCACAAGGCAGCCTGGCCAAGGGCTTCCAGCAGCTGCAGCAGGGGATGGGGAGGAAGTGGGGCTGCAGCTGGGGCTAGGGGAGGAGGTGGACACTGTACAGCTGGAGGGGCGCGAGACTGAGCTGCAAGTGGCTCATCCAGGGGCACGGCTCCTGCTGCTACCTGCATCCTGGGAGGACCAGGGTGCATATGCCCCTGGATCTGCGTGGGACAGGGCAGGTTGCTGCTGTAGGTGGGGTCCTGGGCTGTTCTCGAGGGGGAGGGGGGTTGGGAAGAGCCCAGCACAGCTTCTGCCCGCCCCAGCCTGCAGCGGCACCCTGCTCTGGCCCACGCAGATCCAGGGGCACACACCCCCCCCATGCACTCCCAGGACACATGCAGTGGCAGGAGCTGCCACCCCCTCCCCACACTCCCCAGAGAGCAACAATGACTTGGAGTGGGGTGGGCACGGAGTTCCCGGGGGCTCCGTCCCCTCTGGCCTGGCGGTGCAGCCGAGGCTGGCCCCACGTCAGCCCCCAGCTATGGGCCCCCCAGGTAGTGTGGGGCTGGGGCCAGTGCGGGGAGGCAGCCTCGGGGCTAGGGCAAGAGGCACCAGATTCATTGGCATAGGTGGCGCCAGCCCCGGACAATGATCCTAGGCAGAGGGGAAGGTGTGGCCACATGAGCACAGGAGGCCCCGGCCCTGATCCTGATCCTGGACCCAGCTCGGCTCCCTCCTGATCCCTGCCCAGTCCCAGGCCTACTTCCTCCCCCACTCCCACAACCCTTTCCCCTCCCCTGCCCCCCACCCCTTGCTCCACAGACTTTCCCACCTGGGGGGGCATGCACGCACACACCTGCACACACATACTTAGCCCCCCGCAAAAAATGTTCTCCCTCCACCTATGCTGAAGCACGATCATCCCTATACAAAGTATCCTGTACAAATCCATTGTCTAACCTCTTAGACAAACTACACCATCAGCCCTGACACAACAGAAGACATAACACCTTAACCTGATTCAGGTAAAGAAGGAGAGCAACAGTGAACAATGTCTTGCTGCAGCAAGGTTTGTTAATATATGCTCAAGAGATCCCAGGAAGGTGCCCCCCACTACAGAGAAAGGCAACCCCCCTCCCCCCACCACAGTCTGTACCAATCTGATCATGGAGTCAAATTACTTCCTGGCCCTTTATTCATCTATATAGAAAAGAAAGAAATCTTTTTCACACTAAGAAGATAGCTGCCATTTACTGGGTTAGACCACAGGTCCATCTTGCCTGGTATCCTGTGTCCCTGGTACAATCCTGTCTCCAGGCAGAGTTTCACTGGGCAGTATCCACTGGTTTCTTAGACTCGTTTGGGGGCCAGTGGGAACTGTCCAGTGTGCTCTGCTCAGTGTCCCCCCTCAGTGCACTAGTTACAAACCTTTGACCTTCACTCCCATCCCTGTTATGTGTTTAGTTGTCCCAAGCAATTAGTTGTTGACTTTCCAGTAGCCTCCCTGTTTAAGGAAGTCTAATAATTTACTTGGTGAGCACTGCCCCACGATTCTTCTAAGGCAACAATAGGCCTGTGTCACACAGGGGCAGAGTGCATGCTGAAAGGAAGATTGAACAGAGTTTTTTCCACTGTTCCTCTCTCATTTGCAGCCTCCAGCTAAGTCTAGGAAGTTCTCATTCAGAGCTGGTTCTAAGTTCAGTGAGCACTTCCGTTTTATGTGTGTGATTGGTTGTTTTTATTGTTTTCAGGTGTTGCCCCAAGATCATGTCACTATGAGCTGAAATAGGCAGATCCTCATATCAGGGAGGGAAGCCAGGATGATTACTCTCCATTTGTGCAATATGGGAGATAATTCACTATATCTTCTGCCCATTAAAACACCAAAATTTCCAAACTCGGGCTGTGGAATCAAGTGAGGGATACTGGAAGATAAATATTTCTTCTTAGCCAGCAGACTTTACAGTATTAGCTCAGGTGGTCTGGTATACACACCATGTGTAGCATAACCAAGCTCATCTGTGACTATTTTTTATATAGCGCTTCATCTTTGTATTACAAGGATTTGAATGCTAATCCTTTTCATCACATTGTCAAAAGTGGCCTATAATGAGGTGGCTAAGCTCTTCACCATGCATCGTAAGCCTTTACCCCGGACAGCCAAATGACCCTCTATCCGCTGTCAGCTTTGTAGAAAAGAACAGCCACCAGAGGATCAAAATGTCAGAGATGCATCTGTTAGTTTTAATGAGTAATCAGCAATTCCTTGGGGTACGTTAATGATCATAATTGTCAGCATTGCACCTGACTGCTGAGTGGAGTGAGGATATAAACCCACAGCAGGAAGTACAGTGGCGAAGATCAGTATTGTGGGAGGTATTGTTCTGCTCCTGTTTGGTGCTGGATTCGAATTTTGTTTTTGTTTGGACTGGGTTGAAGGACATTGATACCAATTTTGGATTGTGGTCAAAGCGAGCCCCAATCTTCTACTGGCAGAAACCTTTCACAAGGGGCTGGGTGCTAAGGAATATAGTTGAGTGCCAGGACATTGCAAGTTCAAGGCAGAGCAGAAGTGCTTACAACATGGCCCTGTCAGATTCGAGTGAACCTGCAAATGCTGCTAAATACCTTATCACCAGGACACAAAAAAGGAAAGGACCAACCGCAACATTTGTTGAGACAAATCCCATGGAGCAATCACTTACTCTGATGGTTAGTGTTCCACCCTTTCACAGGCCTGCCAAGGGACAGACAAGTAAAACAACAGGATTCAGAGGTGCTAGTTACTAATCCCTTTCCTGCTCCAATCAATGTCAGGGTGCAGGCTGGCTGTAGGTTACTATTTCCATTTGCCAGCCTGGCTAGGAGTCATTACTATTTGATGATTTTGTACCAAAATTCTGTAGTGTTCCCAGTCCAGAGCTCCCCATCACAAAAGCCACTACCACCCTTAACAATATTGAGCCTCCTCATTGCATTTCTCAGCAGAGTACACAGCTCCCTTACCAAGGCATGAAGCCTCCTGAGTTGGAGAATTTAGGAAAAACCACAGTGTGAATCTCAGTGGTGTGGGGCCACTCTAGGATCTCTATGGTTAGAGCCTTACAGGGGGTCCATAAAGGCACTGCCAGACTGATTCTATCCAGGAGGAGAGAGCCTAGCATGTAGTCATATCACTGGACTTACACCTGGCTCTGTTTTAGCAAGTTCTCTACCTATATATCTCTGGTTTATTACCAGTAACTAGTGTAACCACCTACAATCCCTAGTCAAAGAGGAACAGGCAGATATTCCCTTGGCAATCTGCAGCTAGGCCCAGTAGTCCAACCAGAATGTCCCATCAGTGAAAGGCAGGAACCAACCCATTTCCTCTCCCAGGCTGGGCAGCAGCAGCCAGCTCCAGGGGACATCCACCCAACCATGGGTGACTTGGTGACTCCTAATGCTGGGGAGGCACCAGCAGCCAATCGTCACCACCAGGGCAGAAGTGCCAGCAGCAAACTTGGAAGTGCCAATGGCGCTTCTCTCAGAGGGTGCATGTGCATCCACATGTACCCCCTATGCGTCGCCAATGCACCCAGTCATAGCTTCCAGCCAGCCCAGGACAAGGAATTGCAAGGCAGAGCCTCAAAGAGCTGAACAGCAGCACAAGGAGAAGGGAGATGGCAAAGGGAACTATGAGCCCAGCAATTGCTAGGGAACTATAAGCCCAGTAATTGATAGGGTCCTAAAGCTACACTCCACAATGCAGTGTGCTCAGTTGTCAGTCCTGGTAATTATGACATTTGTTGTCATTCATGTAGAAGAGATAATGCACATGATGCTCAGGTCTGTAAATTAGGGCAGTATGCTGCTTGTGCAAAATCTCCAGATATCTGATCCTTCATCCTCACCAGCTATAGTAGTCCTGCTTACCAGACAGCATGTTCCCTACAGAGAAAACTCCTTTGCAGCAACTTCAGCTTTTGGTTGTTGTGCACTTCATTTGGTGTATTTGAAGTAAAAATGGAAAGCAGCATGTAAACAAGCTCAGTCTCTTGATCAATTCATCAGACCAAGTGGAAAATTCTGTTTGCCATATAAAAGATAATGAGAGAAATTCGTTTTCAGTTCTCTTAGCTCAGCCTGCTCATGTACTCATGTGTGAAATTACCCAAGGGGGAAAGATATAAGCCTGTAAAGGAGCCCTTATTGTCCTTAGGTTTGATCAGCTGTGCAGATTATGCTACAAAATGAATTAGTTTTAAAAATAGAGGGTGTCATCAAACAAGATTACTGGATAAAATAAAGCATTGATGAGGACTACCTGTCACAATAGCATCAAGAGTGTAAACAGAAATATGCAATTAAATGAACTCCACTCTAATAGAAGGTTTTGCATAGCTTTGTATTTATTTCTTCATCAGCATGATACTTAGAAAGTTGCATCTCTAAAAAGATTATAACCTCATAAATTAATAGCTCTGATTTGTTGTGGGGGGGTTTCTTATATAGATCGCTAGAATTCCCTTCCCCTCAGTGTCCCAACTGGGGAAGACAAAAAAATGAGGCAATTACATTTCAGATTCTTATAACTTAATATGAGATATAATGTCTCCAAATTTTCTGATTTCGGCTAGTCATCTAGTAAATATTTTCTCATCTCAAGACTTAAAAAAATGCAGTTAGGTTGCCATGAGCAGATAGTCTCATGTTTCATATCAGCCACCTAGAAGCTCAGTTTACTGCTATTCCTGTGAAATAAAATTGTAATTGGAGAGTCCCCGCTGAAAAACCTGTTCTGTTCTTCTAGATTCTTTCCAGTTCAATGGACTGGGTAAAAGGGAATCTGCATTTTCATAACCATAATAATAATGATAATGATCATTATCATGATAGTTTAGTGCCAAACCAAAATTAGCAAATCATTGCATTTCTTTGTCTATGAGAGCTTTTCTGCAGGAGCACATCTGTCTGTTTTTGTCACTAGAACATTGTTTTGCCATACTGCCAGCAGTAATGTGGCTCAGAGCAGCAACGACAGGCAGCAGCACTTGTCTACAAATTCCCCCTTGCAGCAGAAGCCATTCAGTCAATGCAGTATTTATGAGCTGTGCTATACAGATGCTTTCCCTCCCCCCTTTTTTCTGGTTTTCCTTCTAATTTTGTGATACGTGTATTGAAGAATGACTACTCTCTTCAGATGAGGAAATGCATTTCCTTCCTTCTCTATGGTTATTTCTTTTATTTTCTTCTACTTTCTTAGTTGCGTTTACAATTGCCCAGGGAAGGTGCAATTGATTGCACTATTTGCTCTTCAGCTGGAATCCGCCTTCACACCCAGTTTCTCAACTAGGTTATATTAAGACTCAAGGGACATCTTTACATGTGCTCCGGGGGTGGGGGACAGCATCTCATGTATTCAGCATCCCATGCTTCAAAAAGGCAGCAGGGGCACATTAACTAAGCTTGTTAAGATTGTTCAATGAGCTTTAGTTAAAGCACCCTCGCTGCCATTTTGAAGTGCAGGGATGCTGAATACGTGAGACGCAGTGGCTGCTGAAGCACGCTAATTAATCAAGTCTGCTCCAGTGCGTGGTAATTACAGCGCGCTGGAGCAGCATCCTTGCATATCTACAGGCACCCAAGGGTTTCAAGTGTGGATAAGAACCAGTGATGGGCTAATTTCAGAAGGTTTGGAATTTCATCCTGGAGAAGCATCCCAAATTTTGGATGCTTTTCTTTATACTTTATTTAGTTTGGAAATATTGTATGATCAAGCTTTCCTTCTAAATGTCCTTGCATTCAGCTGAGACATCTATATTACAAGAATAGAGTCGCATATGTCTTTGAGGAACTGCCATTTCCAGCCTTAATTGGAAGCATATGGGATAATTTAACAAAATACCCAAACCTTTTTCAAACTTCACAAACGTTCAGAGTCTACTGTTATTCTATATGAATTGGTCCATCCACCAGTCACAGAAACTAAGGCTAGAAAGTGCTGTACAGCCGTAATGGAGCACACATTCATGGAACATCTGCTGTGAAAATAGTGGATCCCACTCTAAATTAACCCTGGATGGATATGTACTAACCTAAAGTACTTTCTGTTTGAGTGCTTTATTGAAGGTCTATGCCAGATCCCATTGAGGATGAACTTAAGGCATGATCACCACCATCCCAGGCAGCATTGCATAGGGCTGTGATCTAGTCTCAGGCAGAGCTCATTTGCTCTGCTTGAGTGTTAGGCCAGCCCCCCCCTTCCTCCCAGCTGTCACTGACCCAAGTCAGTGACAGCCTCTGAGTCTAGCCCTGCACACAGCTGGGGGAGGAGGGGTGTGTGTGCAGAGTTTCTGTCCTTGTAGGTGTGGTACACCACATCCCAGCTGCAGTGAGGGCTGTGGCCAAAGGAGTCCAGAGTCTCTCTCCCAGCATCTGCCCTAGCTGGGCTATGCCACACCACTGCTTGGCTGGTGGGGTGGGGACACCACTGTAGCATACCACTGCTGGCTGCAGCTGTCAAGAGGCTGGAGTGGGGAAGGGGCTGTCTTCCCCACATGGACCCAGCCCACCACCCCTAAGTTGTGGGGGGGCCTCACAATGGGAGAGCTCTGTTCTCCCCTTCTTTCCCCCCCACCCCAGACATTGCTAACAGTCGCCATCTGGTAGGGGGGAGGGTCCAGGGAGAGGGGCTTCTCTGGCAGCCTCCTGGGAGGTGTGCGGGAGCACCCTCAGCGGCCAGTCTGGGCAGGCTGTGAGTCCACCCCACCAAATAGCAAACATCTGCTTGGTTGCCTCCTGCTCTAACTCACAGAGCTTTGAGTAAAGTGTAATAAGTTAGAGCACTTCTTCCCTGGGGGTTTTGTACCTCCTGTCTGGTACTAGCCACTGTCAGGAAAAGAATGTAGAAGAAAATGGATCTCAGGTCTAATCTACCAGGGTAATTTCTGTTCCAAAACAGAGACCATGTCCTTAGACTCTACTTTCTCTCCTGGCAGTCATGGATTCTGACACTTGGTTTGTTCTCCAATACCTAGTCTGCTTAGAAGACCAAAGAGAGAGAGGTGGTGTTTTATGTTAAACTAGAATTAATTAATATTGTTAATCCCTAGAAATAATCACATCTGCAATAG